>NW_027675407.1:962500-1278246 GCF_965601325.2 Salmo salar
TCTATAGCTGAGCTGGTTAAACTGTAGTAGGGTCCACATAGATACTAGTCATGCTGGTGTAGTCTATAGCTGAGCTGGTTAAACTGTAGTAGGGTCCACATAGATACTAGTCATGCTGGTGTAGTCTATAGCTGAGCTGGTTAAACTGTAGTAGGGTCCACATAGATACTAGTCATGCTGGTGTAGTCTATAGCTGAGCTGGTTAAACTGTAGTAGGGTCCACATAGATACTAGTCATGCTGGTGTAGTCTATAGCTGAGCTGGTTAAACTGTAGTAGGGTCCACATAGATACTAGTCATGCTGGTGTAGTCTATAGCTGAGCTGGTTAAACTGTAGTAGGGTCCACATAGATACTAGTCATGCTGGTGTAGTCTATAGCTGAGCTGGTTAAACTGTAGTAGGGTCCACATAGATACTAGTCATGCTGGTGTAGTCTATAGCTGAGCTGGTTAAACTGTAGTAGGGTCCACATAGATACTAGTCATGCTGGTGTAGTCTATAGCTGAGCTGGTTAAACTGTAGTAGGGTCCACATAGATACTAGTCATGCTGGTGTAGTCTATAGCTGAGCTGGTTAAACTGTAGTAGGGTCCACATAGATACTAGTCATGCTGGTGTAGTCTATAGCTGAGCTGGTTAAACTGTAGTAGGGTCCACATAGATACTAGTCATGCTGGTGTAGTCTATAGCTGAGCTGGTTAAACTGTAGTAGGGTCCACATAGATACTAGTCATGCTGGTGTAGTCTATAGCTGAGCTGGTTAAACTGTAGTAGGGTCCACATAGATACTAGTCATGCTGGTGTAGTCTATAGCTGAGCTGGTTAAACTGTAGTAGGGTCCACATAGATACTAGTCATGCTGGTGTAGTCTATAGCTGAGCTGGTTAAACTGTAGTAGGGTCCACATAGATACTAGTCATGCTGGTGTAGTCTATAGCTGAGCTGGTTAAACTGTAGTAGGGTCCACATAGATACTAGTCATGCTGGTGTAGTCTATAGCTGAGCTGGTTAAACTGTAGTAGGGTCCACATAGATACTAGTCATGCTGGTGTAGTCTATAGCTGAGCTGGTTAAACTGTAGTAGGGTCCACATAGATACTAGTCATGCTGGTGTAGTCTATAGCTGAGCTGGTTAAACTGTAGTAGGGTCCACATAGATACTAGTCATGCTGGTGTAGTCTATAGCTGAGCTGGTTAAACTGTAGTAGGGTCCACATAGATACTAGTCATGCTGGTGTAGTCTATAGCTGAGCTGGTTAAACTGTAGTAGGGTCCACATAGATACTAGTCATGCTGGTGTAGTCTATAGCTGAGCTGGTTAAACTGTAGTAGGGTCCACATAGATACTAGTCATGCAGGTGTAGTCTATAGCTGAGCTGGTTAAACTGTAGTAGGGTCCACATAGATACTAGTCATGCTGGTGTAGTCTATAGCTGAGCTGGTTAAACTGTAGTAGGGTCCACATAGATACTAGTCATGCTGGTGTAGTCTATAGCTGAGCTGGTTAAACTGTAGTAGGGTCCACATAGATACTAGTCATGCTGGTGTAGTCTATATCTGAGCTGGTTAAACTGTAGTAGGGTCCACATAGATACTAGTCATGCTGGTGTAGTCTATATCTGAGCTGGTTAAACTGTAGTAGGGTCCACATAGATACTAGTCATGCTGGTGTAGTCTATATCTGAGCTGGTTAAACTGTAGTAGGGTCCACATAGATACTAGTCATGCCGGTGTAGTCTATAGCTGAGCTGGTTAAACTGTAGTAGGGTCCACATAGATACTAGTCATGCCGGTGTAGTCTATAGCTGAGCTGGTTAAACTGTAGTAGGGTCCACATAGATACTAGTCATGCCGGTGTAGTCTATAGCTGAGCTGGTTAAACTGTAGTAGGGTCCACATAGATACTAGTCATGCCGGTGTAGTCTATAGCTGAGCTGGTTAAACTGTAGTAGGGTCCACATAGATACTAGTCATGCTGGTGTAGTCTATAGCTGAGCTGGTTAAACTGTAGTAGGGTCCACATAGATACTAGTCATGCTGGTGTAGTCTATAGCTGAGCTGGTTAAACTGTAGTAGGGTCCACATAGATACTAGTCATGCTGGTGTAGTCTATAGCTGAGCTGGTTAAACTGTAGTAGGGTCCACATAGATACTAGTCATGCTGGTGTAGTCTATAGCTGAGCTGGTTAAACTGTAGTAGGGTCCACATAGACACTAGTCATGCTGGTGTAGTCTATAGCTGAGCTGGTTAAACTGTAGTAGAGTCCACATAGATACTAGTCATGCTGGTGTAGTCTATAGCTGAGCTGGTTAAACTGTAGTAGGGTCCACATAGATACTAGTCATGCTGGTGTAGTCTATAGCTGAGCTGGTTAAACTGTAGTAGGGTCCACATAGATACTAGTCATGCTGGTGTAGTCTATAGCTGAGCTGGTTAAACTGTAGTAGGGTCCACATAGATACTAGTCATGCTGGTGTAGTCTATAGCTGAGCTGGTTAAACTGTAGTAGGGTCCACATAGATACTAGTCATGCTGGTGTAGTCTATAGCTGAGCTGGTTAAACTGTAGTAGGGTCCACATAGATACTAGTCACGCTGGTGTAGTCTATAGCTGAGCTGGTTAAACTGTAGTAGGGTCCACATAGATACTAGTCACGCTGGTGTAGTCTATAGCTGAGCTGGTTAAACTGTAGTAGGGTCCACATAGATACTAGTCATGCTGGTGTAGTCTATAGCTGAGCTGGTTAAACTGTAGTAGGGTCCACATAGATACTAGTCATGCTGGTGTAGTCTATAGCTGAGCTGGTTAAACTGTAGTAGGGTCCACATAGATACTAGTCATGCTGGTGTAGTCTATAGCTGAGCTGGTTAAACTGTAGTAGGGTCCACATAGATACTAGTCATGCTGGTGTAGTCTATAGCTGAGCTGGTTAAACTGTAGTAGGATCCACATAGATACTAGTCATGCTGGTGTAGTCTATAGCTGAGCTGGTTAAACTGTAGTAGGGTCCACATAGATACTAGTCATGCTGGTGTAGTCTATAGCTGAGCTGGTTAAACTGTAGTAGGGTCCACATAGATACTAGTCATGCTGGTGTAGTCTATAGCTGAGCTGGTTAAACTGTAGTAGGGTCCACATAGATACTAGTCATGCTGGTGTAGTCTATAGCTGAGCTGGTTAAACTGTAGTAGGGTCCACATAGATACTAGTCATGCTGGTGTAGTCTATAGCTGAGCTGGTTAAACTGTAGTAGGGTCCACATAGTTACTAGTCATGCTGGTGGTGATGGTCCCCAGATGTGATGATTTATTCTGCTCTGTTTTATGTACAATCCTTATTTTCTGACTGATTTGAATTTGAAGAGATTTAAGGTTTTCATATTTGATAAAATACAATGTCCATTTCCATGAATCATGATGTCTGGTGTTGATGTAACAACAGGTGGTCTTTTTAATCCACTATCCAGAGTCAGGAACAGATGAAGTTAGGTCTGCTACTGTTCAGTGATTAAATATATATACTTCTGTGAATATATGAACCATTTCCTTCAAAAAATAAACTGCTCACATTCTGGAGATAAACTTTGTAAGGACTGTGTGTGTTTTTGTGTAAATAGTTTCTGAAAAAAGTGTGTCCAGCTCAAACGCTGATTGTTGTTGTAAATGAGGGTTCTAAATGAGGGTTCTAAAGAGCGTTCTAAATGAGCGTACTAAATGAGGGTTCTAAACGAGGGTTCTAAATGAGGGTTCTAAATGAGGGTTCTAAATGAGGGTTCTAAATCAAATCAAATCAAATCAAATTTATTTTTATATAGCCCTTCGTACATCAGCTGATATTCTCAAAGTGCTGTACAGAAACGCAGCCTAAAACCCCAAACAGCAAGCAAAGCATGTGAAAGAAGCACGGTGGCTAGGAAAAACTCCCTAGGAAAAACTCCCTAGAAAGGCCAAAAACCTAGGAAGAAACCTAGAGAGGAACCAGGCTATGAGGGGTGGCCAGTCCTCTTCTGGCTGTGCAGGGTGGATATTATAACAGAACATGGTCAAAATGTTAAAATGTTAAAATGTTCATAAATGACCAGCATGGTCAAATAATAATAATCATAGTAGTTGTCGAGGGTGCAACAAGCACGTCCGGTGAACAGGTCAGGGTTCCATAGCCGCAGGCAGAACAGTTGAAACTGGAGCAGCAGCACGGCCAGGTGGACTGGGGACAGCAAGGAGTCATCATACCAGGTAGTCCTGAGGCATGGTCCTAGGGCTCAGGTCCTCCGAGAGAAAGACAGAAAGAGAGAAAGAGAGAATTAGAGAGAGCATATTTAAATACACACAGGACACCGGATAAGACAAGAGAAATACTCCAGATGTAACAGACTGACCCTAGCCCCCCGACACATAAACTACTGCAGCATAAATACTGGAGGCTGAGACAGGAGGGATCAGAAGACACTGTGGCCCCATCCGATGATACCCCGGGACAATGAGGGTTCTAAACGAGGGTTCTAAATGAGGGTTCTAAATGAGGGTTCTAAAAGAGCGTTCTAAATGAGCGTTCTAAACGAGGGTTCTAAACGAGGGTTCTAAACGAGGGTTCTAAACGAGGGTTCTAAACGAGGGTTCTAAACGAGCGTTCTAAATGAGCGTTCTAAACGAGGGTTCTAAATGTGTGTTCTAAATTGAGAGGTAGCCTGACTGCCATTAGGTACCGAGATGAGATCCTCAGACCCCTTGTGAGACCATATGCTGGTGCGGTTGGCCCTGGGTTCCTCCTAATGCAAGACAATGCTAGACCTCATGTGGCTGGAGTGTGTCAGCAGTTCCTGCAAGAGGAAGGCATTGATGCTATGGACTGGCCCGCCCGTTCCCCAGACCTGAATCCAATTGAGCACATCTGGGACATCATGTCTCGCTCCATCCACCAACGCCACGTTGCACCACAGACTGTCCAGGAGTTGGCGGATGCTTTAGTCCAGGTCTGGGAGGAGATCCCTCAGGAGACCATCCGCCACCTCATCAGGAGCATGCCCAGGCGTTGTAGGGAGGTCATACAGGCACGTGGAGGCCACACACACTACTGAGCCTCATTTTGACTTGTTTTAAGGACATTACATCAAAGTTGGATCAGCCTGTAGTGGGGTTTTCCACTTTAATTTTGAGTGTGACTCCAAATCCAGACCTCCATGGGCTGATAAATTGGATTTCCATTGATTATTTTTGTGTGATTTTGTTGTCAGCACATTCAACTATGTAAAGAAAAAAGTATTTAATAAGATTATTTCTTTCATTCAGATCTAGGATGTGTTGTTTAAGTGTTCCCTTTATTTTTTTGAGCAGTATATATATAAATATAATAATAAGAGTGAAAAGTAGCAGCAGTGCATATGCTGGGTGTGAGTCTGTGGTGGCGTGTGTGTGTGTGTATGTGACATCAGTATGCGTGAGTGTGTTATGTGTGTGTGTTGTGTGTGTGGATAGAGACATGTGTATGTGTATATAGCCAGTGCAGGTAGAGTCAGTACAGATAGTCTGAGAAGCTATTCAGCAGTCGAATTGCTTTCAAGATAGAAGCTATCTTGGAGCCTGTTGGTCTGAGACCCGTTGCTCCGGTAGCACAGAGAACAGTCCATGTGCTTAGGTGGCTGAAGTCTTTGGCAATTTCCTGGGCCTTCCTTAGACACCGCCTGGTATAAACGTCCAGGATGGCATGGAGTTCGGCCCCAGAGAAGTACTAGGCTGTCCGCACCACCCTCTGTAGAGCCTTGTGGTCAAGGGCGGTGCAGTTGCCATACCAGACGGCGAAGCAGCCAGTCAAGATGCTCTCATTGGTGCAGCTTTAGAACTTCTTGAGTATCTGAGGACCAAATCTGTGTGTGTGTGTGTGTGTGTGTGTGTGTGTGTGTGTGTGTGTGTGTGTGTGTCTGTGTGTGTCTGTGTGTGTGTGTGTGTGTGTGTGTGTGTGTGTGTGTGTGTGTGTGTGTGTGTGTGTGTGTGTGTGTGTGTGTGTGTAGTGTATAGTGTGTGTGTGTGTGTGTGTGTGTGTTCTTTGTTATTGTTTTTGTTTTGTTGTTGAAACAGAGGAGAGGAGACTCCGGCAGCGACGTCAGAAAATTGCAGTACATATTGTGCTGTTCTATCACGCATGCAATAATGTCAGAGGGAAAAACAGTGTTGGTTTGTATGCAGTAACTTCTTTGTTGTTGTAATCCCAAACGGATGTGGCAGTTTCACCAATTAAGGATTCCAG
Organism: Salmo salar; assembly: GCF_965601325.2. NCBI lineage: Eukaryota > Metazoa > Chordata > Actinopteri > Salmoniformes > Salmonidae > Salmo > Salmo salar. The sequence continues at coordinate 968,745 of NW_027675407.1, forward strand.
CTGTAGCCCTTTCCTGCAGTCAAATGACCTAGTGGCCTCAAAAAGGAGGATGGTTATGAACAAACCACTCCTACGAGTGGAGTACTTTTGTTTCAAAGTAGATTTGTTTGACTACCAAGAAACACTCTGTGTGACACTGATGTAGTCCTCTGCAGTAAAAGGTTTTTAAAGCAGGAGAAAGAGACGAGTTGGTGCACTGTTACCAGCCTTTACTCTTCAGCTGTATGGTTGCACTTTCACGTTGCTGTACTATGCATTACTGTACTATGCATCCTCTCTATTTTCGCTGCAGCACAAATCAGGATAGCTATGTCTGTCTATACAAAGGTCATGAATGTTTCAAGCTATTCACGTTGATTCAATCACTGCTATTCAATACGGAATCAACAAAGGTTTACACCACACACTGATTGCCAATCAGAGGATGGTGAACTGTCCCTTTGAACCAGGTGACTCAAATGCCTGAGTCATATGTGATCATATAACATTCAAAACCTCCTGAGATCAACAAGTTATCACATAGTCTTGAATGACAACTACAGGAATTTTGTAACTCTGGACGTCATTCATTTCTTTGATATTTTATTTTGAAAGAATATTTCAAATCCATTGCTCTGAGTCATAAGAGTTCATTGTATTTCAGTTGAATTAATTGTATTCACAAGTGCTGCTCCCATTGAGGAGCCTCTCTATCTATGTAAATAGTGTTGTGTATTTTTCCAGACCCTTAATAAAAAATTGTACTCTTCTGAATAGCAGGAGTCAGGCAAGTGGGCTGTGGACTTTCTTGACTTTTCTTGACGTCTTTTAGTTTGATTGACTCCACCAAGGGGCAAAGATATAATCCTGTCAACAGTTTAATTTATAGATTTGTTGCTTCAGAGTGCAATCATTTATGATGCTTACGCATTTGACCTTCACTGTCCTCAAACCTCTGTCAGACCACATACAAACAGACATCTGTTGTTAGATGTTCGTTACAAATATGAAATATTAAATCAGTGACTTTCTATATATTTCTGTGTTGGTATCAAAGCAGAGCACAGCTTGTGTGAGCAGACAAAGGTGCTCAGGCAGCAGTCTGGAGGACTGGCTGCTGGCTGCTTGTCAACAACTTTTCAATACATCTATTTATGACCTTAGTTTAACTGTTGTACCCCATCAGAATGCAAAATATAATCTAGTTTAACTCCATTGTTTGGAAACAATGTGAATGTAAACAAACACTGTATAGCCTCAAAACCTGGTTAAAACTATAACTTTGATACCGTGGAAGGTCAGTCCTTGCATTCATAACTCTGTCTATAATTTTGAAAGTGGTTTCATTTCTCCAGTGCCATCCCTCATCCCTTTACTAAAACGTTGTTATGGTTCAAACTGCACATTACCATTGGCTACATCAGAGTGCTTCTGAGACAGGATGGAATAATTCACAAATGACAAGAGGAGAATCTACATAGTAAAGCACTCGTAGCAAAAATATCAATAACACCACTCTCAGTACAGATGCTATGACTCTACCTGACAGCCATGTGGTTGAAAATACAGTACATTCTTACCAGAGTGCCGTACCTTTAAAGAGATAGGGTGTGCTGTGGGGGACCATATGTTGTGTTGTCTCTCTTGTTTTGATGTGTGTTTTGTCCTATATTTATATTGTTTTTAGTTTTTATTTTTAATCCCAGGCCCACGTCTCTGCAGGAGGCCTTTTGCCTTTTGGTAGGCCGTCATTGTAAATAAGAATTTGCTCTCAACTGACTTACCTAGTTAAATAAAGGTTAAATTAAAAATAAATATGGTGAGAGGACACCAAGGGACTTTGCAGATCATAATGAGGTATGGGGTCATTAAGTGGGAGGGGGTGGGGAAAAGGGTGGGTGGGGTGCTGTGACTGACCGAGAAAATGGGCGGAGGGCATGGGAAGGCAATGGGAGCAGTGCTTCCCAGGTCTGACATTGTGATGTCAGCGTAGTAATCTACCGATCAGCTGCATTCCCCAGTTGTCTCTCATTGTGGGTCATATGACCATAGAATTATGAATTAGAATACTAGAATAGTTATTTAATAGGATCTCTATACATATTATTCAGCTGGAGTGGACCGACAAACTCATTAGCTAGCTACATCGCCTCATGAGAAACAAAAGTCATTTCAGAAAATTAGTCAAATTAACCGCATGGGTGAGCTTACTTTCATTCAGAGCATAATTTAGTTACATGGAGAGTTTTTCTCCTGGAATTTCTATTTTGCATCAGGCTATGTCACTACATGCTGATTAGCTTTTAAAAGAGGATAATAAACTGTCTTTTCTCTGGGTATTGTTTTGCTATCTTGTCTGTGTAATTCAAGGACAAGTTGACTGAGTGTGATCGTGGAGGGAAGACACTGTGCTGAAAATATACATATAAATAGCAACTGTCAGGCCCATTGACTGCACTGATACAGGTGGAGACTGTTGTATTATTCATTACATGAGCTTGAAGCTACAACAGACAGTGAAGTCATATGTTTGTCCCACTCCATTAACAGTCAGCACGCCATTTTAATTTAGCCTTCTGGATTTGTAGGTATGTGGGCTCCATACCACACAAATGCATTATAAGACAAGACAAACATGGACATGCTAGGGGGAATGCTTTGACGTTGCCAGATTATCCAAATCGGAAAGAAGAATGACCTTGTTATATTGCTATGAGATTGAGTGTGTGCATTTATATGACGTTCATTTATATATTGTTAACAATTATGTGGTAAGTCATTAATAGTTCACCACCCCAGTATTACAATCTAGTGATTAAAGAAGTGTTTACCTGGCTAGGTGGATCTACCGTTGACTGCAAGCTGTTGTTATTTTATTGTGATAAGTTATTATGATTGGGTGAAGCAGCCATGAATGCTCAGTGCTTACACATGAAGTGCAGTGATAGTGGAGGGGGGAGTTGACTAGGATGGTGCCTCCCTGAAGGCTGCGGCAGGGCCGTGGCAGGATGTGACCCATGCCAGGGCCCCTAAGCGATATGCTGCTACCTCATCAACTGGAGCTGGGCTGACGGTCGCCAGCGTATGCTCTCTGCTCTACAAGGGCATGGACTCTGGCGGGGGGATTAAGAGTGCACTGCCAGGGGTGGAAGAATGAGAGAGGAACAGAGTAGAGAGGGGGAGAAAGGAGAGAAAGGGGGAAGAGGAGAGAGCGAGTAGGGGAGGGAGAGAGTGCCCAAACAAGGAAGCCAGGGGAAAGAATACAAGCCACAGAGAGAGAGAGAGAGAGAGCTAGGTAAGGGTTAGTCACGTGTCAAACTCATTCCACAGAGGGCCAAGAGTCTGCAGGTTATCCCTCCACCCTTGTACTTGATAGATTGATTAAGGTCACTAATTAGTTAGGAACTCCCCTCACCTGGTTGTCTAGGTCTTTATTGAAAGGAAAAACCAAAAACCCGCAGACACTTGTGAATCGAATTTGACACCCCTAGGCTAGACGTTGTTGACTGTGGAGTTGTTGACTGTGGAGTTACTGGAAAAAGACTGACTGAGGGAGAAAAAAAGAGCTAGACAGTGCCTAATTTGTAAATCAGGAGTTGCCGGAACAAGTGAGCACGAGAGGGGGGTGACCTGCATTGCATGCATATCATCACATTTGCGTAGTGGCATAGAGCAGTAAGTAGAGGCATTTACAGAAGTTGCCCACATGGGGAAAAAAGGTTTGTGGCCTAGGGTCCAGAAAATGTTTGGCCTTTTTATAAACGCATTTAATGCAATTCTACGTCATTTTACGATTGGAGATTTTGGCACGATCTTTTTTTAATGCTGCGTTCAAAACAACTGGGAACTCGGAGCTGGGCAATCTACGACTTCAGACTTCAGTGCGTTCAAGACAACTGCGAAATTGGGGAAATAACGAGCTCAGACTGGAAAAATTTGTTTTGGATGGTCATCCAATTTGAAATTCCACATGGGGAACTCTGGCCTCTTCTAGAGCTCCGACTTTCCGACCTGACGATCACTGACATCATGATTCGGCTTATTTTTTTTCGAGTTCCAAGTTGTCTTGAAAGCACAAAATGATCGCAATGACAGGCAATTTAGACACGGACAAACTGAGAATCTGAGATCAATGAAAACGACATTGAATCCATCAATAGCCTAGGCCTATTTAATTTATTTCTCAACAGACAGCAGTAACCATAACTTTGTCAAATGTATTTCAACCCTTTGCGCGGCTCTATAAGGACATTATGAATTGCAATGCTGGAGAGATGAGAGTTGCAGGCTCATGTCTATCGGAGTAGAGAGCGGGGGAGAGAGATAATAGAAAGTGAATCTCATTGTAGTGAGAGATGGGGGGGGATTAAAGAAGAGGCAACTCCAAAGAACTTTGATCACGTTTATTAGAATCTTTACATTGCAAAAAGTGACAATTATTTTTCATGCCAGAAGAGGTACCGGATCCGGACAAAACGAAACTGTTCCAAGACGGAGAGGTGCCAGATCCTGTTCCAGTAGGATCCGGCTAAAATTAAGCACTGGAGAGAGGGCAAGTGCTGAGCGATTAACCGAAATTTCGTATTTTTTTTCTCCGGTTATTCAACAACTAATTGACCGATGTGGGTTCAATGACTTGAATTCCATTTAGTTCGTTATTTCTGTGATCCCAACGCGCCGTTTCTCCAGAGAGAAATCAAATCATTCACGAGAGAAATCAAGTCAAGAACTATGTGGGACACTGGGCTGAAGGGAGTTGTAGTTTTCATTAACCAAATATTCAACCTAGTTCAGCGCAGAAATGTCGTAATTAACTACATTAACCACGTTTTTATCAACAGTTTTTAATTTGTTCGTTCGACATGGTGGGATATTTTTGTCTGTAAAATTAATTATGCGAGAAATGGCGGTGGAAACGCCTTTATGCTCAAATATTTATGTCATTTCCATCATATCGAAGTAAACTTGTCACGCGATGATATTGAGTGTGGCCCTCCCACTACTACTCAGGAAACCATGCAGTTTCTTAGGCAACAGATTAAGTATATTATGATGAATTTCACAGTGTTGAAAGTGCACGGTGATGAGCTTGGTGCTCCTTTCCAATAAATATCGAGGGTCTTATTCTGGTGACACGATGCTCAACTGCCCTTTTGACAAATACAAATATCTTATCCAAAATAATTGAATCATGTGTACTAGCCAGTGGCAACCCGTCATTCAGGGCAGGTGAGGCAGATGTCTTTCTTGCTATCCACAAAAACATTGTGCCATCTGGTTTGCTTAATATAAGTATTTTGAAATTATTTTTACTTTAGCAATTCCATTTATTTTAAGTATATTTAAAACCAAATACTTTTAGACTTTTATTCCTGAGTGGCGCAGCGGTCTAAGGCACTGCATCTCAGTGCAAGAGGTGTCACTTCAGTCCCTGGTTTGAATCCAGGCTGTATCACATCCGGCCGTGATTGAGAGTCCCATAGGGTGGCGCACAATTGGCCCAGCGTCGTCCGGTTTTGACCAGGGTAGGCCGTCATTGTAAATAATAAATATTTGTTCTTAACTGACTTTCCTAGTTAAATTAAAATAAAAATCTAATTACTGAAGTCGTATTTTACTGGGTGACTTCCACTACTACTTGAGTCATTTTCTATTAAGGTATCTTTACTTTTACTCAACTATGACTATTGAGTACATTTTGCACCTCTGCAAGCTGGCTGTTCTTTCCAGCTCGGACAGAGAGAAACTTTTACGCCTGCTACTTTAGGTTAGATACACACAGACCGCATAAACCACATAGGAGATGTACACAACACAACAATGAGAGAGGGATAGAGACAGTTTGTGAAAGTATGCCTTATCTCAGCCTGGTCTCATAGACTAGATGTAACATAGTAAATGTAAATCCGGGACCTCCAAATTAGTATGATGTGTTATGTTTGGTATGGTTACATAAGACAGAAGGTTAATTATGGCAAAAACAAAAATTGGGTGGTTGGTCGGGGTGGTTGGGTCTAGCAACCCAAAGGTTGTGTATTTGAATCTCATCATGTACAACTTTAACATTTTTGCTAATTAGCAACTACTTTTTAGCTACTTTGCAACTACTTGGCATGTTAGCTAAACCTTCCCCTAACCTTATCCCTTTAACCAAACTCCTAACCTCAACCCTAACCTTAACCCTAACAATAACCCCCAACCCTATCCTCGAGCTTAGCTAACGTTAGCCACCTAGTTACGGTTAGTGTTAGCCACCTAGCTAACGTTAGCCACCTAGTTAAGGTTAGTGTTAGCCACCTAGCTAACGTTAGCCACCTAGTTAAGGTTAGTGTTAGCCACCTAGCTAACGTTAGCCACAACAAATTTGAAGTTTTGCAAATTCATAACATATTGCATTATTTGCAATTCATAACAAATTGCAATTAGCAACATATCATACGAATTGTAATTCGTAACATCATACTACATTGAACAAAAATATAAACTCAACATGTAAAGTGTTGGTCCCATGTTTCATGAGCTGAAATAAAATATCCCAGAAATGTTCCATATGCACAAAAAGCTTATTTCTCTCACATTTTGTTTACATCCTTGTTAGTGAGCATTTCTCTTTTGCTAAGATAATCCATCCACCTGACAGGTGTGGCATATCAAGAAGCTGAATAAACAGCATGATCATTACACAGGTGCACCTTGTGCTGGGGCACAATAAAGGGCCACTCTAAAATGTGCAGTTTTGTCACACAACACAATGCCACAGATGTCTCAAGTTTTGAGGGACCGTGCAATTGGCATGCTGACTGCAAGAATGTCCACCAAAGCTGTTGCCAGATAATATAATGTTAATTTCTCTACCAGAAGCCACCTCCAACGTTGCTTTAAAGAATTTGGCAGTACGACCAACCGGCCTCTCAACCGCAGACCACGTGTATGGCGTTGTGTGGGCGAGAGGTTTGCTGATGTCAACGTGTGAACATAGTGCCCCATGGTGGCGGTGGGGTTATGGTATGGGTAGGCATAAAATACAGACAACAAAAAAATGGCAATTTGAATGCACATAAATACCGTGACGAGATTCTGAGGCCCATAATGAGGCCAATATTGTTTTACGTATCTGTGACCAACAGATGCATATCTGTGTTCCCAGTCATGTGAAATCCATAGATTAGGGTCTAATGAATTTATTTAAATTGACTGATTTCCTTATATGAACTGTAACTCAGTAAAATCTTTGAAATTGTTGCACATTGCATTTATATTTTTGTTCAGTATAATTGAAGTGTCCCAGATTTCGTTTACTAAGTTACATCTACCCCCCAGTCCAGGTTGGTTATCTACTTTGAAGAGCTAGTCAAATAATTTTGTCAGACAGCTCTGCAACATACTTAGGCAGGCTTGCCTAGCTGAATAGGATGACTAAAGACAGTACAGTACAGGGTGCGCAGAGATAACTTTGTCTGGCTAGCTGCTACTGCCTGAGCAGAGATGAGATGATGACTTTAAGGAATTAAAAATAATAAAGCCATCAAATAAAACTAAGTAATATACACAACTGAAATATTGTATTATTTCATAGCAATTTCCAATTTTTCTATTGATGTCAACCCAATGTGGACCTGACAGAAATAATTGAATGTGAATGTTCACTGTTGTTGGCTTTAGAATTTCAATTAAAAAGCTCTAAAATCCTTTGAATGTCATTATTTCATAATGCATTTAATTTTGAAAAAAATTATCGTAAACAAAATAAAAAAACATAATTATTTTTTTATAATCGAACCCAAAACCGAATCGAGCTCAAAAAACACTTATCGCTCAGCACTAGTTCCATGTAGAACCCTCTGTGGAAATGGTTCTACATGGAACCTCAAAGTTTCTATCAGGAACCAAAAGTGTTCTACTTGGAACCAAAAAAGGTTAGTCAAATGGTTCTCTTATGGGGACAGATAGCACCTTTTTTATGAGTGTAGAGAGCGCACAAGACATAGGGCATATAAGTCGCTTGGAGTGGTGAGAGACAGAAGGGGGAGGGAAAGTGTGGGGGAAAGAGACTGCGAGAGAGAAGCTGCTCTGTGTGGACTGTAGCTTGCAGCTGTAATTGTGGAAGAGCGAGAAAGCGTGCTCATGTGAGAGAGACTCAGAGACTACTAGAGAGAGAGAGAGAGAAAGCAAAAGAGGTTGAGAGAGAGTGAGAGAGAGACAGACAGATAGCGAAGGCTGAAACACAGAGAGTGAAGTAAATAAAGAATGCAAGAAAGACAGTACAGTGACGCAGTGCTTCTCTGTCTACTGTAGGTGTACGAATTCTGTGGAGGCAGCGTGATACAAGGACTATACATTTCCTGTCTCCTATCAGCCGGATTTACTCCGAAAAGGGCATCAATGACCATTGGACCATATACTTCTCCACAATATTGCAGGCACTAAAGGTGGACTTTTAACAAGTGCAGTGACAATGCAGGTGAGATTCTCTTGATAGTTTATATACTGTACATGTGTTCAACTGCATGTTGTACTGAAATTATAGTGTTTGGTTTGCTAGACTTGAAGTAAGCCTTTTTATTGAAATGAATCACTTGTGGTGCATGGCATTTCTATCTGTTTATAATCGGGAAAACTGAATATCTACTAGATGCCGAGTTATGTATATTTCATACGCTTGCAGACTGTATGTTATGTTTGCGGTAAAAAAATATTCAACAGCTTCTGTCTGAAGCCAGATGATGTGTCGACAGAGGCTGTGTTGTTTAGTTTAATTGTGGTAATGAGCTGTTACTATGCATTTACTTATAATCTGAGATATATTTGATATGGCTTCCAGGTAAAAAACAAAAAACAAAGATGTGCTTTGGAAAGTGAACTTTTATGATTGAGTGTAGAGAACAATGACGTTCTGTGTCTCTGTATCGCTCTTCTCATACCGTACACACAGATACAGTCACACTCACAATATGTGTTGCTTTGTTCACTAAGTCCTGTGCTGCTGGCTCTCCCTAGCTGCAGACAGCAGGACAGTTGATGGAGTGACGTGCTCTGGGTGGGGTGCCTGTTCATTAGATGAGTGTGATTGAGACCACAGTATATTGACAGGGAGTAGAACGATGAGACTACTGTACATGGTTAACAAACACAACAAAGATCAACAGAGCAAGCGAGGAGTCACCTATAGATCTACGGATAGCTGGATTCAGGAATAAAGCGCCATGTAATTGTTAAAATATACTTAAGTATTAAAAGTACAAGTATAAATCATTTCACATTCCTTATAGAGTGGAGTTGGTATCGCAGTTGAGAAAATACTTTCAGACAAAAAGCTAAAAAGCGACTGCCCCTAAAAACCAACGACTCCCTTTGAAAACGGGCGATGTGGCATCAGAAACATTAATTATAGTGTAAAAATGTACTACAAAGTGTAGCTAAACAGAATAACTTTGGTCATACCCAGTCAGCACATGACGTCCAAGGACGTCGAATTATGGTCGATTTCAGGTCTGTCTGTTGTGGCCACTATTTCACCCTAAAATAATCATCCCAAATTGGGCTGTGTATAACTATGTAAATGTCTCTCGGACCAGGTGACTTTTATCAATATACACTCTAAAAAGTAAAGGTTCCTGGAGTATCCTTTAGGGGTTCTTCAAATTGGAACTGTGGGGGAACCCCTAAAAGTTATTTGAAGAACATTTTGTGGGAACTCCTATAAGTTCTTCGAAGAACCCCTTATCATGGTTCCTCAAAGAACCTTTTGGGGTTCATTTTTTTAACTCCCAGCAAACCAGACAGCACCATTTTTTTATTGCCTTTTTTTTTTACAGATAGCCAGGGGCACACTCCAACACTCGAACATCATTTAAAAACAACGCATTTGTGATTAGTGAGTCTGCCAGAGTTAGAAGGGATGACCAGGGATGTTCTCTTGATAAGTGTGTGAATTTGACCTTTTTCCTGTCTTGCTAAGCATTCGAAACATAACAAGTACTTCTGGGTGTCAGGGAAAATGTATGGAGTAAAAAGTACATTATTTTCTTTAGGAAGGTAGCAAAGTAAAAGTAAAAGTTGTCAAATATAAATAGTAAAGTACAGATACCCCCCAGAAAATGACTTAAGTAGTACTTTAAAGTATTTTTACTTGAGTACTTTACACCACTGGTTATGTGTCATTATATAAGAGCATTAAATATTGCAAGTTGAGCTTCCACCTCCCATTATGGCCTGTAGAGTAAATTGCTGCTCTTAGTTGAGCTAATTAGTCATGGTGATTGGTCTATAGGCATGGTTCATGATGAACAAAACAATGCAGCCTCTCTGTCAATGTTGGATTTATTAGCTTCATTCAGCCTGTTGCACACACACATACGTCTGCGTGCGAGGATTGCATGGAGAGAAAAAAAAAACGTTGAATGTGCCGTGAAGGTTAAGGGCTCCATTATTTTGTGTGCATTATATTAAACATGTGAGGCCTGTCACTTAGGCTGGTCCTGCTGGGCCATACCGATAGTTCCCATGGCACTCATCCTCGATGTTAATCAACAACAACAAAAAATGGACTCTGGTTTGTGAGGTGAACTAACCTTCCTACTTGGCTTGCAGAGACAAGGTGCTGTCAATTTAACCTTTTATTTTGACTAGGCAAGTCAGTTAAGAACAAATTCTTATTTACAATGACAGCCTACCAGGGAACAGTGGGTTAACTGCCTTATTTAGGGCAGAATGACAGATTTTTTACCTTGTCAGCTCAGGGATTCGATCCAACAACCTTTCGGTTACTGGCCCAATGCGCTAACCACTAGGCACTAGGCTACCTGACACCCCAAATAAACTGGATGTAATTAGCTTGAAGAATACTGTCAGTCCCTGGAGAACCCTTGATCTGTGTCCCTAACGTAAGATGAAGTGGGAGTGCTGCTGCCTGAGGAGCTGCAGCTGCAGTCAATATTAACTGGGCTGGGCTATTTTTACCCCATTTTGTTTTTCCACTGAATTGGTCTTTTAACCCAAATATATATGAATTCTAGTCAATGGACACAATAAGCAAAAATGTGTGAGATGTTTGAAATGATTCCCTTTGTTTTGGGCAATGATAACTAGGACTGTAAATGTAGGAGAATTGTGAATTGTTTTCACTCAGTCGGATTCACAATGTTATTTTACGCATTTCCACGTTCACATTTTTTTATTGAGTTTTCTTGCTTTCTGCTCACTGCAGCCAGTGTAAAAATCCATGGTCTTGTTGCGCTGATCTGTCAGTGTTCCCTCCAATTGACTTTTTCTTGCTAGATGTCTGTCTCTCTTGATATCTTCATGCACACCAGTCAAGGGGATATTGTGTAGGAGATTGAAAGGCAAAGGTATGTAGTTGTCAGCTGAAACCAAAATCTGGTTCTGAAACATTGGGTACTCTTGGACTATTCGTTTCAAAGACAAGCATAAAAATGTTACGCAATAACAAGATTTAGAAGGAACATCTTACCTCATACAAAAGGTACCTCTGAAATATGGACTATTTGATTACATACAGTCAAGTCCTAAATTATTGGCACCCTTGAGAAAGATGAGCAAAAAATACTATATAAAATATATAATACAAATACTACTAATTCTACAGTATTTGAATGCAAAAAAAAGGGACAATTATATTATTTTATACTAATGCAAGTGCTCAGAGCAAGAGATTTTGTTAAACAAGTAATACAAAATTATCAAAATGATTGGCACCCCTGTTTTTAATACTCTAGCATCCTCCCCTTGCGAGGATAACAACACAGCCTTAAACACTTTTTTAATGATGATTGGAGAACACATTGGGATGGATCTTAGACCACTCCTCCATACAGAATATTTCCAGATCCTTGATATCCTTCGTCTGCGTTTATGGACTGCCCTCTTCAATTCAAACCACAGGTTTTCAATGGGGATCAAATCCTGAGACGGCCATTCAAAATGTTGATTTTGTGGTCAATGAACCATTTCTTTGTGGATTTTGATGTGTGCTTGGGGTTATTGTCTTGCTAAAAGATCCACTTGCGGCAAAGTTTCAAGATCCCTCCCAAATGTGTTCTCCAACCTCATAAAACATTTTCGAAAAAAAGCTCAGTGTCGTTATACCTGTATTGAAAACAGGGGATTCAGGAAAAAGATATGATCCCTTATTGATGTCACCTGTTAAATCCACTTCCATCCGTGTAGATGAAAGAGAGGAGACAGGTTAAAGAAGGTTTTTTAAGCCTTGAGACAATTGAGACATGTACTGTGTATGTGTGCCATTCAGAAGGTAAATGGGCAAGACAAAAGGACATCCAGCCAACTTGACACAACTGTGGGAAGCATTTGAGTCAACATGGGCCAGCATCCCTGTGGAATGCTTTCGACACCTTGTAGAGTCCATGCTCCAACGCATTGAGGTTGTTCTGAGGGCAAAAGGGAGCGGGGGGATCCAACAACTGAAAAAACACATTTTGCCCCAGGGATCCGTGGAAGTTTAGAGGGTGTAATACAATACAATGTAATATTATTAATCTACAATGTTTGTTATTAAACCTTGGGCAACATGAGCCTATTGGTATCCACAGTACTCCACCTATTATACATTTTCCATCTCAATACTTCAATACTATATTTTTTTTACATAAATGCACTGTAATTTAAAGTAATTGTCCAGTGAAAATCAAACTTTTAAAAGTTAATGTTCTGTTAACTCATACCCAAATAATTTTGACTATACTCGTATTTGTGGCCGAAGCATTAATTGGAGAAAAAATACTTTAAAAAAGCCACCTCAAACTTGTATCTCAAACAGACCGTTTCAAAAATGCTTTTTAAATGAGATTTAAACATAATCGGTTCAAGGACATACATCTGGTGTATTAGAAGCATTTATTGGTACCATGATTGACTTTCTATTTATTTATTTCACTATTATGGGGGATCCTGTTTTCTGCTAACAATGCCTGCAGTGGTGCGGTCGGCCGTGAACTTCCATGGCTTCAATGAGAGGTGGCAGTCTGTCACGTCTGCTCTCGCTCCTCCCCTCCGGTGTTTGACGTCGCCGGTATACTAACCGCCGGTCCTGGGATCCATCATTACGAGCACCTGCACGTTGTCATGAGGCAAACCTGGACTCCATTACCTTACTTATTACCACCCCTATATCTGGCCCTCCCTTAGGTTCCTTCCCCAGTCAGTATTGATCCTGTGTACATGCAAAGACGCTACTGTTATGTTGTCTCGTTTGTTGTTTTATTAAACGTTTCACCTGCTTCTCAACTCACAGCGTCTTCGTTACACAGTCGTTTTCTCTCTGCCTCATGACAACATGTGTAGAACTGCAGGATATTAGCGTTATAGTTGCAACAAGAAACATTTCTCTGCCCCATGACAACATGTGTAGAACTGCAGGATATTAGCGTTATAGTTGCAACAAGAAACATTTCTCTGCCCCATGACAACATGTGTAGAACTGCAGGATATTAGCGTTATAGTTGCAACAAGAAACATTTCTCTGCCCCATGACAACATGTGTAGAACTGCAGGATATTAGCGTTATAGTTGCAACAAGAAACATTTCTCTGCCCCATGACAACATGTGTAGAACTGCAGGATATTAGCGTTATAGTTGCAACAAGAAACATTTCTCTGCCCCATGACAACATGTGTAGAACTGCAGGATATTAGCGTTATAGTTGCAACAAGAAACATTTCTCTGCCTCATGACAACATGTGTAGAACTGCAGGATATTAGCGTTATAGTTGCAACAAGAAACATTTCTCTGCCTCATGACAACATGTGTAGAACTGCAGGATATTAGCGTTATAGTTGCAACAAGAAACATTTCTCTGCCCCATGACAAAATGTGTAGAATGCAGGAAATTAGCAAGTTTTTTTCCCTCCAAGAGGCAGACCTTTAAAATGTTCATTCCCAGGGCCCGAGACTTGGTTTGTCCGGCCTTGCACACGAAATCATGGTAAAACTCCTTGTATGATATTTTTTTTATCTCACTCGAGTTGTGTTCTGATTATGAGGGGGTCACTGATGAATTTGCTATCACAAAAAAGTTTGAGAACCCCTGGGCTAGTGGTTAGGGAAGGGTTAGCTAACATGCTAAGTATCCTAACCATCCTTTTTAATTTTCACATGTAGCGAGCGAAGTGTTCGTGTTGTCCAACCAACATGCATAGTAGCTGAGTCAGACAATATAGTTTTCATGTTTCATAATTATCCTATTTCTCAGTGACACTTTTTTTGCACTATGTTTGAAGGCTGTCAGCTTCTTCTCAGGAGGAGAATCACTTAGCCTTTCAACTAATTTTCAAATGATAGGATGCCTATTTAAAAACACTTTTTCAACATTTCAAGATAGCAGTTAGTTCAGTTTGATCTTATTAAAGACAGCTGTATCATTTTTTTATTCATTTTGACATATTGTTTGGGACCACTTTTTTTGCTCTGTTTGAAGGCTGTCAGCTTCTTCTCAGGAAGAGAATCCCTTAGCCTTTCAACTAATTTTGGGTTAGTTCGACTAATTTTGGGTTAGTTCTCTCAAGAAGAACTAACCCACCCGGTGTATCCAGTATAAACTAACGGTGTACCCCCGGTGTATTCAGTATAAACTAAAGTTGTACACCCGGTGTATCCAGTATAAACTAAATGGTGTACACCCTGTGTATCCAGTATAAACTAACGGTGTACACCCGGTGTATCCAGTATAAACTAACGGTGTACACCCGGTGTATCCAGTATAAACTAAAGTTGTACACCCGGTGTATCCAGAATAAACTAACGGTGTACACCAGGTGTATCCAGTATAAACTAACGGTGTACACCAGGTGTATCCAGTATAAACTAACGGTGTACACCAGGTGTATCCAGTATAAACTAACGGTGTACACCAGGTGTATCCAGTATAAACTAACGGTGTACACCCGAAGCTTCCAGTCTGTTATTCGAACTCAATCAGCATGACAGAGTGATCTCCAGCCTTGTCCTCGTCAACACTCACACCTGTTAACGAGAGAATCACTGACATGCTGGTCCTTTTGTGGCAGGGCTGAAATGCAGTGGAACGTTTTTTTGGGGGGGATTCAGTTAATTTGCATAACCCCCTCCTACTGCAGTACATCCAGGAGGAGGTAGGATTACACTACCCACAACCCCCTCCTACTGCAGTACAAACAGGAGGAGGTAGGACTACACTACCCACAACCCCCTCCTACTGCAGTACGTACAGGAGGAGGTAGGACTACACTACCCACAACCCCCTCCTACTGCAGTACATACAGGAGGTAGGACTACACTACCCACAACCCCCTCCTACTGCAGTATCTACAGGAGGAGGTAGGACTACACTACCCACAACCCCTCCTACTGCAGTACATACAGGAGGAGGTAGGACTACACTACCCACAACCCCCTCCTACTGCAGTACATCCAGGAGGAGGTAGGATTACACTACCCACAACCCCCTCCTACTGCAGTATGTACAGGAGGAGGTAGGACTACACTACCCACAACCCCCTCCTACTGCAGTACATACAGGAGGAGGTAGGACTACACTACCCACAACCACAGTTCCCTAAAGGCAGGGTTGGGTAGGTTAGTACCCCGTTAGAGGGTTGGGTAGGTTAGTACCCCGTTAGAGGGTTGGGTAGGTTAGTACCCCGTTAGAGGGTTGGGTAGGTTAGTACCCCGTTAGAGGGTTGGGTAGGTTAGTACCCCGTTAGAGGGTTGGGTAGGTTAGTACCCTGTTAGAGGGTTGGGTAGGTTAGTACCCCGTTAGAGGGTTGGGTAGGTTAGTACCCCGTTAGAGGGTTGGGTAGGTTAGTACCCTGTTAGTTAGAGGGTTGGGTAGGTTAGTACCCTGTTAGTTAGAGGGTTGGGTAGGTTAGTACCCTGTTAGAGGGTTGGGTAGGTTAGTACCCTGTTAGTTAGAGGGTTGGGTAGGTTAGTACCCTGTTAGGGGGTTGGGTAGGTTAGTACCCTGTTAGGGGTTTGGGTAGGTTAGTACCCCGTTAGAGGGTTGGGTAGGTTAGTACCCCGTTAGAGGGTTGGGTAGGTTAGTACCCCGTTAGAGGGTTGGGTAGGTTAGTACCCCGTTAGAGGGTTGGGTAGGTTAGTACCCCGTTAGAGGGTTGGGTAGGTTAGTGCCCCGTTAGAGGGTTGGGTAGGTTAGTGCCCCGTTAGAGGGTTGGGTAGGTTAGTACCCCGTTAGGGGGTTGGGTAGGTTAGTACCCCGTTAGAGGGTTGGGTAGGTTAGTACCCCGTTAGAGGGTTGGGTAGGTTAGTACCCCGTTAGAGGGTTGGGTAGGTTAGTACCCCGTTAGAGGGTTGGGTAGGTTAGTACCCCGTTAGAGGGTTGGGTAGGTTAGTACCCCGTTAGAGGGTTGGGTAGGTTAGTACCCCGTTAGAGGGTTGGGTAGGTTAGTACCCCGTTAGAGGGTTGGGTAGGTTAGTACCCCGTTAGAGGGTTGGGTAGGTTAGTACCCCGTTAGAGGGTTGGGTAGGTTAGTACCCCGTTAGAGGGTTGGGTAGGTTAGTACCCCGTTAGAGGGTTGGGTAGGTTAGTACCCCGTTAGAGGGTTGGGTAGGTTAGTACCCCGTTAGAGGGTTGGGTAGGTTAGTACCCCGTTAGAGGGTTGGGTAGGTTAGTACCCCGTTAGAGGGTTGGGTAGGTTAGTACCCCGTTAGAGGGTTGGGTAGGTTAGTACCCCGTTAGAGGGTTGGGTAGGTTAGTACCCCGTTAGAGGGTTGGGTAGGTTAGTACCCCGTTAGAGGGTTGGGTAGGTTAGTACCCCGTTAGAGGGTTGGGTAGGTTAGTACCCCGTTAGAGGGTTGGGTAGGTTAGTACCCCGTTAGAGGGTTGGGTAGGTTAGTACCCCGTTAGAGGGTTGGGTAGGTTAGTACCCCGTTAGAGGGTTGGGTAGGTTAGTACCCTGTTAGAGGGTTGGGTAGGTTAGTACCCCGTTAGATGGTTGGGTAGGTTAGTACCCCGTTAGAGGGTTGGGTAGGTTAGTACCCCGTTAGAGGGTTGGGTAGGTTAGTACCCCGTTAGAGGGTTGGGTAGGTTAGTACCCTGTTAGAGGGTTGGGTAGGTTAGTACCCTGTTAGAGGGTTGGGTAGGTTAGTACCCTGTTAGAGGGTTGGGTAGGTTAGTACCCTGTTAGAGGGTTGGGTAGGTTAGTACCCCGTTAGAGGGTTGGGTAGGTTAGTACCCCGTTAGAGGGTTGGGTAGGTTAGTACCCCGTTAGAGGGTTGGGTAGGTTAGTACCCCGTTAGAGGGTTGGGTAGGTTAGTACCCCGTTAGAGGGTTGGGTAGGTTAGTACCCCGTTAGAGGGTTGGGTAGGTTAGTACCCCGTTAGAGGGTTGGGTAGGTTAGTACCCCGTTAGAGGGTTGGGTAGGTTAGTACCCCGTTAGAGGGTTGGGTAGGTTAGTACCCCGTTAGAGGGTTGGGTAGGTTAGTACCCCGTTAGAGGGTTGGGTAGGTTAGTACCCCGTTAGATGGTTGGGTAGGTTAGTACCCTGTTAGAGGGTTGGGTAGGTTAGTACCCCGTTAGAGGGTTGGGTAGGTTAGTACCCCGTTAGAGGGTTGGGTAGGTTAGTACCCTGTCCTCAGAACCTTTACCATAATCTATCAGTCTCGTGTGTGTGTGTGTGTGTGTGTGTGTGTGTGTGTGTGTGTGTGTGTGTGTGTGTGTGTGTGTGTGTGTGTGTGTGTGTCAGGATGACATCATCGATGATGCGGTGGGTTTCGTGGCGGCAGCGGAGATGCTGAGGGAGAGGGGGGCGGGGACGATCATCGCCGTGGCAACGCACGCCATCCTGTCCGCGGACGCTCCCAGGATCCTCCAGGAGTCAGTCATTAGTCAGAGAGGAGAGGAGGTACCCCCTGTATATAACCTCATTACTACCCGGTACCCCCTGTATATAGCCTCATTACTACCTGGTACCCCCTGTATATAGCCTCATTACTACCCGGTACCCCCTGTATATAGCCTCATTACTACCCGGTACCCCCTGTATATAGCCTCATTACTACCCGGTACCCCCTGTATATAACCTCATTACTACCCGGTACCCCCTGTATATAGCCTCATTACTACCCGGTACCCCCTGTATATAGCCTCATTACTACCCGGTACCCCCTGTATATAGCCTCATTACTACCTGGTACCCCCTGTATATAGCCTCATTACTACCCGGTACCCCCTGTATATAACCTCATTACTACCTGGTACCCCCTGTATATAGCCTCATTACTACCCGGTACCCCCTGTATATAGCCTCATTACTACCCGGTACCCCCTGTATATAGCCTCATTACTACCTGGTACCCCCTGTATATAACCTCATTACTACCCGGTACCCCCTGTATATAGCCTCATTACTACCTGGTACCCCCTGTATATAGCCTCATTACTACCTGGTACCCCCTGTATATAGCCTCATTACTACCCGGTACCCCCTGTATATAGCCTCATTACTACCCGGTACCCCCTGTATATAGCCTCATTACTACCTGGTACCCCCTGTATATAGCCTCATTACTACCTGGTACCCCCTGTATATAGCCTCATTACTACCTGGTACCCCCTGTATATAGCCTCATTACTACCTGGTACCCCCTGTATATAGCCTCATTACTACCTGGTACCCCCTGTATATAGCCTCATTACTACCTGGTACCCCCTGTATATAGCCTCATTACTACCTGGTACCCCCTGTATATAGCCTCATTACTACCTGGTACCCCCTGTATATAGCCTCATTACTACCTGGTACCCCCTGTATATAGCCTCATTACTACCTGGTACCCCCTGTATATAGCCTCATTACTACCTGGTACCCCCTGTATATAGCCTCATTACTACCTGGTACCCCCTGTATATAGCCTCATTACTACCTGGTACCCCCTGTATATGTGACAGGTTACAGGAAATACTCATAGCCTGTTATACATTAAAAAGTATTAGTAAGTTCATAGTATGTGAGGATCTTAAAACATCTAAGGTTAAAAATATCATGCATTCTGTATTAGTTGATAGAGATGGATAACATTCATATAATTGTGTTAAAAAGTAAAAAATCCATCAAGCGTACAAAAGGTAAGAATTTTAAAAGGAATGTGTAAACCGTTATATTGATTACTTTATTTTGTGGTGCCAAATTGAAGGGGAAAAGTGTTAATCTGTGATCTACTAAATGCTCTTTAATCTATGAGCCTGAGATCGATTGCTCTGGTCTCCAGCCAAGTTCGCGGGGAAATCGTGGTCTTTTCCTCATTACAGTAAAAGTTCTCAGTGAGGAAACAATACCGTATCACACTCGGGATTATTTCTCCCCTTTTCCAGGTACGTTATTGATGATAAAACAGAGTCATTTAAATGTAATAACTCGCTAACATGTCAAGAGTGTTTAAGCTGTGTCTTAGTAACATCTTGAGGAAGTTAGAGTTCAGTTTGCAGAGAGTAATATGAGCCCTGCTCGGTTGCAGCGAAGGCTTCGTACTGAGAGTAGCTGCCATTTTATGTCGATCGTCAATGAACATGTGCGTTGTTATTAAAACCTCTTGAGCATCTGATCCCGTTAGCGGGATCAAAATCCAGCGAAAAATCATATCGCCAATTAGCATTAAAAAATTATCATAATTTTTTACAAAAATAAAAAATATATATATTTTTTTTTTATAGATACACCTCTCCTGAATCGACCCACGTCGTCCGATTTCAAAAAGGTTTTACAGGAAAAGCAAATCATTAGATTATATTAGATGAGTCCATCGTAAAAAGCAGCTTCATAGCCATTTTCCGACCAACCACTTCCATCACATATTATCAATAAACAGCTAAATGTAGCACTAACCTTTTACAAACTTCATCAGATGGCACCCCTAGGACATCATGTTATACAATGCATGCATTCTTTTGTTCAATAAAGGTCATATTTATATATAAAAACAGCATTTTACATCTCTGTCTGACGTTGACTACCTAATTTCCCCTCAAAAGCGTCCCGGTAAACAATGCTACGTTTCAATAAATTGCTATACTATAACGATTTTTTAAATGTATATTGTCAATCTAACATTTATAGATGAATATCTCTTGAGAACACCCGTCATACCAGATTTTAAATTAACTTTACTGGGTAATCACACTTTGCGATAAAAGGAGATGCGATACTCAGAAAATCAGCTAATATACAGTGCTCGGCGCCATCTTGGACGCAACAGTATGAACCATCTCATCTTCAATAATATTGTCAATAATCGCCTACCTTTAGTTGTCTTCATCAGAAAGCATCCCAGGTCCACAACAGATGTATTTTCGGTCAAAAAGTCCATACTTCACGTTCCATTAGCCTGATGTTGGTAGCGCGTCCTATGGCTCTCTCCAAACGCAGCTCTGCACTTCATACTGAAAGCAATCCTCGCGCATGTAGGTTCGTTCAAACATGTCAAACGTTGTATAAAATAAATGTTCAGGGCCTCTAACACCAAGAGAGCCAATAAGATTCGAGGGGGATGATTTCATTGCCTTTAAAACCGTTTCCAAAGGTGGGGGCAGACATGGCCGCCGGCGTCATAATGGTGATGGCCCATCCCCTGTGACCAATTTCAAACTCCTGTCATTCACTGAGTTTTGACTCTATAAGGCTCAAACCACTGTGAAAGGACTGGCGACATCTAGTGGAAGCAATAGGAAGTGCCAAAATATTCCTAAACCCCTGTGTTTTTCAATGGGATAGGTTTAAAGTCAATACAACACATCAGGTATCCACTTCCTGTCAGAAAATGTCTCAGGGTTTTGCCTGCCAAATGAGTTCTGTTATACTCACAGACACCATTCAAACAGTTTTAGAAACTTTAGAGTGTTTTCTATCCATATATAATAAGTATATGCATGCCCTATCTTCTGAGTTTGATTAGTAGGCCGTTGAAAATGGGAACGATTTTTTTTCAAAATGCGCTGTGGCGCCCCCTATCCTAGGGTATCCTCAAGAGGTTTTAATAAGATATTTTGCGGTGTTATTTGTATAATGGTTTTTCAAACACTTTATTGACTGTTGATAAATTGAGTTATGGTTTACTGAGTTAAAGCTTTGTGCTTGACAGTTATATTGAAATGAGTGTATGTTTCAGTGAATTACAGTGTATACTGTTGTGACTTGAATAAGCCTTGTACCCTACAACACTAGCTCTTTCCTGTAGATCTGTTGTTTTGTAAAATGTGTTACTTTGGTAAAATGATTTGCAGTAAAAGTTCTCAGTGAGGAAATAATACCGTATCACTCTCGTGATTATTTCTCCCCTTTTTCAGGGGCCAAAGCCTCATTAGATATCGGTCGTCCAGAACAACTAGCCAAAGCCTCATTAGATATCGGTCGTCCAGGACAACTAGCCAAAGCCTCATTAGATATCGGTCGTCCAGAACAACTAGCCAAAGCCTCATTAGATATCGGTCGTCCAGAACAACTAGCCAAAGCCTCATTAGATATCGGTCGTCCAGAACAACTAGCCAAAGCCTCATTAGATATCGGTCGTCCAGAACAACTAGCCAAAGCCTCATTAGATATCGGTCGTCCAGAACAACTAGCCAAAGCCTCATTAGATATCGGTCGTCCAGAACAACTAGCCAAAGCCTCATTAGATATCGGTCGTCCAAAGGAAGTCTGTAGACGGGAGTGTTTATGCGTCTATACAGAACAACTGGCGTAATTTCCCGGACTATTAAGCGCACCTGAATATAAGCCGAACCCACTGAATTTAAAAAAAAAGTATTATTTTGAACATAAATAAGTCGCACATGTCTATAAGCCGCAGGTGCCTACCGGTACATTGAAACAAATTAACTTTACACAGGCTTTAACGAAACACGGCTTGTAACAAAAATAAATAGGCTTTAAACGAAACAAAACTACAAAATGAGGATGTGATTTGCTCGGGTTTCCCAAAAACATGATTTGCTGGTTGGGGTAAGTTTCTCAAAAGCATGTGAAATCACAAAAAAAAAAGTGTCTGGACCCTTACTATGAAATTCAACTTACATAAATAAAATAGATTTAGTTGTAAAAAAAAAGAATAACTTCTCCTGTAAGGCAGTGTTATTAAAATGGAGGTGAAATGTCTTTAAAAAGTGGGTGTTAACGAAATGTCTGTGTGGCACTCTTCCCCCTCCCACTACACTTTCTCCCTCCCCTCCCAGGATGTGAAGTTAAAGAACATGGGTTCTTGGCCCAGCGTTCTCAGTCCACCCCCGCCTCCGCTGTCCGCTCCTCTAGCGACAGCTTCGAACAGGTCCGTCGCGTCGCCCGAGAGAAGGAGAGAGAGAAACAGCTAAAAGCACAGGCCAGGAGAGAGCAGGAGAAACTACGGTAAGAGGGAAGGATGGAGGGAGGGAAAGGGAGGAGGAGGAGGAGGAGAGGGAGAAGACCTCTCAGCCGAGGTAGAAACTATGGTGAGAAAAAGGGAAGGATGGATAAAGGGAGAAGCTCATTCTAGCACCCCATCTAAGCTCATCCCCCTCTGACACTCCACTTTCTCTTCTCCAGTAGCCTTGACGACGAGGACTCTGTGGAGCAGCAGGGGAGGGGGCGTGTCCAGGAGGACACTCGCCGTCGCCAGGAGCAACTTTCGCCTCAACCCCTCCCGCCGACTCCCCACAGGCCCCTCCCACTCAACAGGCCACACCCTCGGCCGCAGCAGAACGCCATGGACCAGCAGAGGGAGCTGGCGAGACGCCGCGAGCAGGAAAGGAGGAGGAGAGAGGTGGTAATACTTTATAGCAGTAATACTACTATAATACTAACATGTTATACTAGTATAGCAGGAGAGAGGTGGTAATACTTTATAGCAGTAATACTACTATAATACTAACATGTTATACTAGTATAGTAGGAGAGAGGTGGTAATACTTTATAGCAGTAATACTACTATAATACTAACATGTTATACTAGTATAGTAGGAGAGAGGCGGTAATACTTTATAGCAGTGATACTACTATAATACTAACATGTTATACTAGTATAGCAGGAGAGAGGCGGTAATACTTTATAGCAGTAATACTACTATAATACTAACATGTTATACTGGTATAGCAGTAATACTACTATAATACTAACATGATATACTGGTATAGCAGGAGAGAGGTGGCAATACTTTATAGCAGTAATACTACTATAATACTAACATGTTATACTAGTATAGCAGGAGAGAGGCGGTAATACTTTATAGCAGTAATACTACTATAATACTAACATGTTATACTAGTATAGTAGGAGAGAGGCGGTAATACTACTATAATACTAACATGTTATACTAGTATAGCAGGAGCGAGGCGGTAATACTACTATAATACTAACATGTTATACTAGTATAGCAGGAGAGAGGCGGTAATACTACTATAATACTAACATGTTATACTAGTATAGCAGGAGAGAGGCGGTAATACTTTATAGCAGTGATACTACTATAATACTAACATGTTATACTAGTATAGTAGGAGAGAGGCGGTAATACTTTATAGCAGTAATACTACTATAATACTAACATGTTATACTAGTATAGTAGGAGAGAGGCGGTAATACTTTATAGCAGTAATACTACTATAATACTAACATGTTATACTAGTATAGTAGGAGAGAGGCGGTAATACTTTATAGCAGTAATACTACTATAATACTAACATGTTATACTAGTATAGCAGGAGAGAGGCGGTAATACTTTATAGCAGTAATACTACTATAATACTAACATAAAATACTAGTTTAGCAGAAGAGAGGTGGTAATACTTTATAGCAGTAATACTACTATAATACTAACATGTTATACTAGTATAGCAGGAGAGAGGCGGTAATACTACTATAATACTAACATGTTATACTAGTATAGCAGGAGAGAGGCGGTAATACTACTATAATACTAACATGTTATACTAGTATAGTAGGAGAGAGGCGGTAATACTACTATAATACTAACATGTTATACTAGTATAGCAGGAGAGAGGCGGTAATACTTTATAGCAGTAATACTACTATAATACTAACATGTTATACTAGTATAGTAGGAGAGAGGCGGTAATACTTTATAGCAGTAATACTACTATAATACTAACATGTTATACTAGTATAGCAGGAGAGAGGCGGTAATACTTTATAGCAGTAATACTACTATAATACTAACATGTTATACTAGTATAGCAGGAGAGAGGTGGTAATACTTTATAGCAGTGATACTACTATAATACTAACATGTTATACTAGTTTAGCAGGAGAGAGTTGGTAATACTTTATAGCAGTAATACTACTATAATACTAACATGTTATACTAGTTTAGCAGAAGAGAGGTGGTAATACTTTATAGCAGTTATACTACTATAATACTAACATAATATACTTTTCTAGCAGAAGAGAGGTGGTAATACTTTATAGCAGTTATACTACTATAATACTAACATAATATACTTTTCTAGCAGAAGAGAGGTGGTAATACTTTATAGCAGTTATACTACTATAATACTAACATGTTATACTAGTATAGCAGGAGAGAGGTGGTAATACTTTATAGCAGTAATACTACTATAATACTAACATGTTATACTAGTATAGCAGGAGAGAGGCGGTAATACTACTATAATACTAACATAATATACTTTTCTAGCAGAAGAGAGGTGGTAATACTTTATAGCAGTAATACTACTATAATACTAACATGATATACTGGTATAGCAGGAGAGAGGTGGTAATACTTTATAGCAGTTATACTACTATAATACTAACATGTTATACTAGTATAGTAGGAGAGAGGCGGTAATACTACTATAATACTAACATAATATACTTTTCTAGCAGGAGAGAGGTGGTAATACTTTATAGCAGTTATACTACTATAATACTAACATGTTATACTAGTATAGCAGTAATACTACTATAATACTAACATGATATACTGGTATAGCAGGAGAGATGAGGAGAGAATCATCATAAAGATACATATTAATATATGTATATTCTTGTTATATTATGTATATTCAGTTATATTACAATAATACAGAGGAGAGGTAGTTTAGCTGAGAAGAGATGGGAAAGATTAACACTGCATCTAATTCCTCTCTCTCTCTCGCTCTGTCTCTCATCCCCCTCTCTCTACAGATGGCGGACACCATTGACATCAACTTCCAGAGCGACTTGATGGCCATCTTTGAAGAGAACCTTTTCTGAGAGAGAGATTGAGAAAGGAGGAGAGGGAGAGAAAGAGATATGAACTCTACCTTATCCCACCATGGCTGGGATTTCACACACAACACCCTCCCTCCCTCTGATTAGAGACCCCAGACCAGGATGTGAGCTCCAGAGACTTGAAGGAGACTGAGGTGAGGTACAGTAATAAGGAGTAGCCCTCCCTCCCTCTGATTAGAGACCCCAGACCAGGATGTGAGCTCCAGAGACTTGAAGGAGACTGAGGTGAGGTACAGTAATAAGGAGTAGCCCTCCCTCCCTCTGATTAGAGACCCCAGACCAGGATGTGAGCTCCAGAGACTTGAAGGAGACTGAGGTGAGGTACAGTAATAAGGAGATGCCCTCCCTCCCTCTGATTAGAGACCCCAGACCAGGATGTGAGCTCCAGAGACTTGAAGGAGACTGAGGTGAGGTACAGTAATAAGGAGATGCCCTCCCTCCCTCCCTCTGATTAGAGACCCCAGACCAGGATGTGAGCTCCAGAGACTTGAAGGAGACTGAGGTGAGGTACAGTAATAAGGAGTAGCCCTCCCTCCCTCCCTCTGATTAGAGACCCCAGACCAGGATGTGAGCTCCAGAGACTTGAAGGAGACTGAGGTGAGGTACAGTAATAAGGAGATGCCCTCCCTCCCTCTGATTAGAGACCCCAGACCAGGATGTGAGCTCCAGAGACTTGAAGGAGACTGAGGTGAGGTACAGTAATAAGGAGATGCCCTCCCTCCCTCCCTCTGATTAGAGACCCCAGACCAGGATGTGAGCTCCAGAGACTTGAAGGAGACTGAGGTGAGGTACAGTAATAAGGAGTAGCCCTCCCTCCCTCCCTCTGATTAGAGACCCCAGACCAGGATGTGAGCTCCAGAGACTTGAAGGAGACTGAGGTGAGGTACAGTAATAAGGAGATGCCCTCCCTCCCTCCCTCTGATTAGAGACCCCAGACCAGGATGTGAGCTCCAGAGACTTGAAGGAGACTGAGGTGAGGTACAGTAATAAGGAGATGCCCTCCCTCCCTCTGATTAGAGACCCCAGACCAGGATGTGAGCTCCAGAGACTTGAAGGAGACTGAGGTGAGGTACAGTAAGAAGGAGTAGCCCTCCCTCCCTCTGATTAGAGACCCCAGACCAGGATGTGAGCTCCAGAGACTTGAAGGAGACTGAGGTGAGGTACAGTAATAAGGAGTAGCCCTCCCTCCCTCCCTCTGATTAGAGACCCCAGACCAGGATGTGAGCTCCAGAGACTTGAAGGAGACTGAGGTGAGGTACAGTAATAAGGAGATGCCCTCCCTCCCTCCCTCTGATTAGAGACCCCAGACCAGGATGTGAGCTCCAGAGACTTGAAGGAGACTGAGGTGAGGTACAGTAATAAGGAGTAGCCCTCCCTCCCTCCCTCTGATTAGAGACCCCAGACCAGGATGTGAGCTCCAGAGACTTGAAGGAGACTGAGGTGAGGTACAGTAATAAGGAGTAGCCCTCCCTCCCTCCCTCTGATTAGAGACCCCAGACCAGGATGTGAGCTCCAGAGACTTGAAGGAGACTGAGGTGAGGTACAGTAATAAGGAGATGCCCTCCCTCCCTCCCTCTGATTAGAGACCCCAGACCAGGATGTGAGCTCCAGAGACTTGAAGGAGACTGAGGTGAGGTACAGTAATAAGGAGATGCCCTCCCTCCCTCTGATTAGAGACCCCAGACCAGGATGTGAGCTCCAGAGACTTGAAGGAGACTGAGGTGAGGTACAGTAATAAGGAGTAGCCCTCCCTCCCTCTGATTAGAGACCCCAGACCAGGATGTGAGCTCCAGAGACTTGAAGGAGACTGAGGTGAGGTACAGTAATAAGGAGATGCCCTCCCTCCCTCTGATTAGAGACCCCAGACCAGGATGTGAGCTCCAGAGACTTGAAGGAGACTGAGGTGAGGTACAGTAATAAGGAGATGCCCTCCCTCCCTCTGATTAGAGACCCCAGACCAGGATGTGAGCTCCAGAGACTTGAAGGAGACTGAGGTGAGGTACAGTAATAAGGAGATGCCCTCCCTCCCTCCCTCTGATTAGAGACCCCAGACCAGGATGTGAGCTCCAGAGACTTGAAGGAGACTGAGGTGAGGTACAGTAATAAGGAGATGCCCTCCCTCCCTCCCTCTGATTAGAGACCCCAGACCAGGATGTGAGCTCCAGAGACTTGAAGGAGACTGAGGTGAGGTACAGTAATAAGGAGATGCCCTCCCTCCCTCCCTCTGATTAGAGACCCCAGACCAGGATGTGAGCTCCAGAGACTTGAAGGAGACTGAGGTGAGGTACAGTAATAAGGAGATGCCCTCCCTCCCTCCCTCTGATTAGAGACCCCAGACCAGGATGTGAGCTCCAGAGACTTGAAGGAGACTGAGGTGAGGTACAGTAATAAGGAGTAGCCCTCCCTCCCTCCCTCTGATTAGAGACCCCAGACCAGGATGTGAGCTCCAGAGACTTGAAGGAGACTGAGGTGAGGTACAGTAATAAGGAGATGCCCTCCCTCCCTCTGATTAGAGACCCCAGACCAGGATGTGAGCTCCAGAGACTTGAAGGAGACTGAGGTGAGGTACAGTAATAAGGAGTAGCCCTCCCTCCCTCCCTCTGATTAGAGACCCCAGACCAGGATGTGAGCTCCAGAGACTTGAAGGAGACTGAGGTGAGGTACAGTAATAAGGAGTAGCCCTCCCTCCCTCCCTCTGATTAGAGACCCCAGACCAGGATGTGAGCTCCAGAGACTTGAAGGAGACTGAGGTGAGGTACAGTAATAAGGAGATGCCCTCCCTCCCTCTGATTAGAGACCCCAGACCAGGATGTGAGCTCCAGAGACTTGAAGGAGACTGAGGTGAGGTACAGTAATAAGGAGATGCCCTCCCTCCCTCCCTCTGATTAGAGACCCCAGACCAGGATGTGAGCTCCAGAGACTTGAAGGAGACTGAGGTGAGGTACAGTAATAAGGAGTAGCCCTCCCTCCCTCCCTCTGATTAGAGACCCCAGACCAGGATGTGAGCTCCAGAGACTTGAAGGAGACTGAGGTGAGGTACAGTAATAAGGAGATGCCCTCCCTCCCTCCCTCTGATTAGAGACCCCAGACCAGGATGTGAGCTCCAGAGACTTGAAGGAGACTGAGGTGAGGTACAGTAATAAGGAGATGCCCTCCCTCCCTCTGATTAGAGACCCCAGACCAGGATGTGAGCTCCAGAGACTTGAAGGAGACTGAGGTGAGGTACAGTAAGAAGGAGTAGCCCTCCCTCCCTCTGATTAGAGACCCCAGACCAGGATGTGAGCTCCAGAGACTTGAAGGAGACTGAGGTGAGGTACAGTAATAAGGAGTAGCCCTCCCTCCCTCCCTCTGATTAGAGACCCCAGACCAGGATGTGAGCTCCAGAGACTTGAAGGAGACTGAGGTGAGGTACAGTAATAAGGAGATGCCCTCCCTCCCTCCCTCTGATTAGAGACCCCAGACCAGGATGTGAGCTCCAGAGACTTGAAGGAGACTGAGGTGAGGTACAGTAATAAGGAGTAGCCCTCCCTCCCTCCCTCTGATTAGAGACCCCAGACCAGGATGTGAGCTCCAGAGACTTGAAGGAGACTGAGGTGAGGTACAGTAATAAGGAGTAGCCCTCCCTCCCTCCCTCTGATTAGAGACCCCAGACCAGGATGTGAGCTCCAGAGACTTGAAGGAGACTGAGGTGAGGTACAGTAATAAGGAGATGCCCTCCCTCCCTCCCTCTGATTAGAGACCCCAGACCAGGATGTGAGCTCCAGAGACTTGAAGGAGACTGAGGTGAGGTACAGTAATAAGGAGATGCCCTCCCTCCCTCTGATTAGAGACCCCAGACCAGGATGTGAGCTCCAGAGACTTGAAGGAGACTGAGGTGAGGTACAGTAATAAGGAGTAGCCCTCCCTCCCTCTGATTAGAGACCCCAGACCAGGATGTGAGCTCCAGAGACTTGAAGGAGACTGAGGTGAGGTACAGTAATAAGGAGATGCCCTCCCTCCCTCTGATTAGAGACCCCAGACCAGGATGTGAGCTCCAGAGACTTGAAGGAGACTGAGGTGAGGTACAGTAATAAGGAGATGCCCTCCCTCCCTCTGATTAGAGACCCCAGACCAGGATGTGAGCTCCAGAGACTTGAAGGAGACTGAGGTGAGGTACAGTAATAAGGAGATGCCCTCCCTCCCTCCCTCTGATTAGAGACCCCAGACCAGGATGTGAGCTCCAGAGACTTGAAGGAGACTGAGGTGAGGTACAGTAATAAGGAGATGCCCTCCCTCCCTCCCTCTGATTAGAGACCCCAGACCAGGATGTGAGCTCCAGAGACTTGAAGGAGACTGAGGTGAGGTACAGTAATAAGGAGATGCCCTCCCTCCCTCCCTCTGATTAGAGACCCCAGACCAGGATGTGAGCTCCAGAGACTTGAAGGAGACTGAGGTGAGGTACAGTAATAAGGAGATGCCCTCCCTCCCTCCCTCTGATTAGAGACCCCAGACCAGGATGTGAGCTCCAGAGACTTGAAGGAGACTGAGGTGAGGTACAGTAATAAGGAGTAGCCCTCCCTCCCTCCCTCTGATTAGAGACCCCAGACCAGGATGTGAGCTCCAGAGACTTGAAGGAGACTGAGGTGAGGTACAGTAATAAGGAGATGCCCTCCCTCCCTCTGATTAGAGACCCCAGACCAGGATGTGAGCTCCAGAGACTTGAAGGAGACTGAGGTGAGGTACAGTAATAAGGAGAAGCCCCCCCCCCCCCCCTTAGCGGTGGGGACCGGGAGTACAACTTCCACTTTTTGCAATTTCAGATGCGTTTTTTTGTGTCTAACTGCCCGTTTATCGTTGATGATTGGTTGTTGCCGTGGGCAATGGTGAAAGCGGATACCTATGGATAAACAGATATGTGAACTCCTCTTGTATTCTGAAATGAAACCGGAGGGAGGAGGGGAGGACTGAGAACTATTACCTGAACATAAAGAATAAAAAGAGGGTTTAATGGAGAAAGAAGATGTGAACACCTTCTAACGTGCGAGAGGGAGGGCCGGGCGAACGAGAGGATGGACAGACTTCTTTCTCTTTGATTCATTTCTCTCTTAATCTAGAATTTTTCTCTCCCTGTTTTTTGATGTTGGGTTTTATTAAGCGGGGTGGGTGAGGAGATGGGGGAGGGAGAAGTGGGCCGGCTGTGTGTGTTACCATGTTTGCGTCCCAAAAGGGCACCCTATTGCCTTCATATAGTGCACTACTTGTGTCCAGGGCCCATGGGGATCTGATCAAAAGTGGTGCGCTATATAGGGAGTAGGGTGCCATTTGGGACTTATCCTCTGAGATGGGTTCAGTTTCTCTCCGGACAGCAAGATGAACACCGGGGTCACACCCCAGCACTATAAAGAAGCACCCTTCCTTCCTTCCTTCCTTCCTTCCTTCCTTCTTACTCTCCTTGTCCTTTGTGACATCACTGACTTGACACAACTTGAAAGTGTAAAAGCTTGAACTCCATTTTTTCAGTCATGTCTGATTCATTGATTATTTCAAGAAAGGAGGCAGAGAGGGAAGGAAGGAGGGAACGAGGGGAAAAAGAGGAAGGATGAGTGAAGAGAGGAGGGAGAGAGGGAAGGAAGGAGGGAACGAGGGGAAAAAGAGGAAGGATGAGTGAAGAGAGGAGGGAGAGAGGGAAGGAAGGAAGAGAGGGAGGGCGGGGTACATTTTAAAGGTGTTGGAATGTGGCTCTTGCCTTACAGCTCTGACCTGTAAATGAACACACGCCACTGATTTTATATATATATATATATATATATATATATATATATATATATATATATATATGATGAAAAGTCCCTAAAAATAATTGGATTATGTTGTTGGGAGGGAGAACGGCTTATCTGCCTTGTGCTCAATTCCCTTTTGGTTTTTTAGAGAATTGACTGTAAATAAAATAAAAATAACATTTTTTATGATGCTATAAAAAATAGTTTTGTCTTGTTCATAACCTCCTTTCTCTCATCCTGTTTTTCTCTGTATCAAGTTCAGATATTCAAGAGTTTAAAGACCTCTGTTTTTATTTAAACAGTATGAATAATAACAATGGCTGGGCTGATGGGCACTTCAGTGACTTGGAGCCTTTGATTGCCCTGCCTCTGGGAGCCTGTCGACTTGTTACATGATTACTGAGTGAAAGAGAGCCTATGAAAGTTTTCATGGAGGGTGGGTGCCCCCTGGTGGCTGAACCTGAGATCAATGAGAGAACTTGTCAGAAAAACGACAGAGTCCCACTTCTCTGTCATTGTACAAAGTAGAGAGTGGGGGAAAAATGTGTAAAAATGTATACAGAGGCTCTGCAATTTGTCATTAAAAAAATAAATATAAAAAATTGTGAAAAGGGGTTAAAATAAAGTTCCAACATGAGATGATCAGACTGAACCAACTGCAATGTTAAAATGTTTATTCAGTTAGGAAACAGAGGATGTATTACATAAAGTTATCACAGAATTAAAGTTATCACACAATTAAATAATTAAATCCTCACTCACACAGAAAACATGGCTTCATTATTGTTCACAGTTTATTATCATAGTTTCTCACAGATCCTGGCTTCCACTGTTAGAATGGCTGAGCGAGAGGAGGTGGGGCTTTTATTGAAGTATCTATGTGGACCCTACTACAGTTTAACCAGCTCAGCTATAGACTACACCAGCGTGACTAGTATCTATGTGGACCCTACTACAGTTTAACCAGCTCAGCTATAGACTACACCAGCATGACTAGTATCTATGTGGACCCTACTACAGTTTAACCAGCTCAGCTATAGACTACACCGGCATGACTAGTATCTATGTGGACCCTACTACAGTTTAACCAGCTCAGCTATAGACTACACCAGCATGACTAGTATCTATGTGGATCCTACTACAGTTTAACCAGCTCAGCTATAGACTACACCAGCATGACTAGTATCTATGTGGACCCTACTACAGTTTAACCAGCTCAGCTATAGACTACACCAGCATGACTAGTATCTATGTGGACCCTACTACAGTTTAACCAGCTCAGCTATAGACTACACCAGCATGACTAGTATCTATGTGGACCCTACTACAGTTTAACCAGCTCAGCTATAGACTACACCAGCATGACTAGTATCTATGTGGACCCTACTACAGTTTAACCAGCTCAGCTATAGACTACACCAGCATGACTAGTATCTATGTGGACCCTACTACAGTTTAACCAGCTCAGCTATAGACTACACCAGCATGACTAGTATCCATGTGGACCCTACTACAGTTTAACCAGCTCAGCTATAGACTACACCAGCATGACTAGTATCTATGTGGACCCTACTACAGTTTAACCAGCTCAGCTATAGACTACACCAGCAGGACTAGTATCTATGTGGACCCTACTACAGTTTAACCAGCTCAGCTATAGACTACACCAGCATGACTAGTATCTATGTGGACCCTACTACAGTTTAACCAGCTCAGCTATAGACTACACCAGCATGACTAGTATCTATGTGGACCCTACTACAGTTTAACCAGCTCAGCTATAGACTACACCAGCATGACTAGTATCTATGTGGACCCTACTACAGTTTAACCAGCTCAGCTATAGACTACACCAGCATGACTAGTATCTATGTGGACCCTACTACAGTTTAACCAGCTCAGCTATAGACTACACCAGCATGACTAGTATCTATGTGGACCCTACTACAGTTTAACCAGCTCAGCTATAGACTACACCAGCATGACTAGTATCTATGTGGACCCTACTACAGTTTAACCAGCTCAGCTATAGACTACACCAGCATGACTAGTATCTATGTGGACCCTACTACAGTTTAACCAGCTCAGCTATAGACTACACCAGCATGACTAGTATCTATGTGGACCCTACTACAGTTTAACCAGCTCAGCTATAGACTACACCAGCATGACTAGTATCTATGTGGACCCTACTACAGTTTAACCAGCTCAGCTATAGACTACACCAGCGTGACTAGTATCTATGTGGACCCTGTCTACAGTTTAACCAGCTCAGCTATAGACTACACCAGCGTGACTAGTATCTATGTGGACCCTACTACAGTTTAACCAGCTCAGCTATAGACTACACCAGCATGACTAGTATCTATGTGGACCCTACTACAGTTTAACCAGCTCAGCTATAGACTACACCAGCAGGACTAGTATCTATGTGGACCCTACTACAGTTTAACCAGCTCAGCTATAGACTACACCAGCATGACTAGTATCTATGTGGACCCTACTACAGTTTAACCAGCTCAGCTATAGACTACACCAGCATGACTAGTATCTATGTGGACCCTACTACAGTTTAACCAGCTCAGCTATAGACTACACCAGCATGACTAGTATCTATGTGGACCCTACTACAGTTTAACCAGCTCAGCTATAGACTACACCCGCATTACTAGTATCTATGTGGACCCTACTACAGTTTAACCAGCTCAGCTATAGACTACACCAGCATGACTAGTATCTATGTGGACCCTACTACAGTTTAACCAGCTCAGCTATAGACTACACCAGCATGACTAGTATCTATGTGGACCCTACTACAGTTTAACCAGCTCAGCTATAGACTACACCAGCATGACTAGTATCTATGTGGACCCTACTACAGTTTAACCAGCTCAGCTATAGACTACACCAGCATGACTAGTATCTATGTGGACCCTACTACAGTTTAACCAGCTCAGCTATAGACTACACCAGCATGACTAGTATCTATGTGGACCCTCCTACAGTTTAACCAGCTCAGCTATAGACTACACCCGCATGACTAGTATCTATGTGGACCCTACTACAGTTTAACCAGCTCAGCTATAGACTACACCAGCATGACTAGTATCTATGTGGACCCTACTACAGTTTAACCAGCTCAGCTATAGACTACACCAGCATGACTAGTATCTATGTGGACCCTACTACAGTTTAACCAGCTCAGCTATAGACTACACCAGCATGACTAGTATCTATGTGGACCCTACTACAGTTTAACCAGCTCAGCTATAGACTACACCCGCATGACTAGTATCTATGTGGACCCTACTACAGTTTAACCAGCTCAGCTATAGACTACACCGGCATGACTAGTATCTATGTGGATCCTACTACAGTTTAACCAGCTCAGCTATAGACTACACCGGCATGACTAGTATCTATGTGGACCCTACTACAGTTTAACCAGCTCAGCTATAGACTACACCGGCATGACTAGTATCTATGTGGACCCTACTACAGTTTAACCAGCTCAGCTATAGACTACACCGGCATGACTAGTATCTATGTGGACCCTACTACAGTTTAACCAGCTCAGCTATAGACTACACCGGCATGACTAGTATCTATGTGGACCCTACTACAGTTTAACCAGCTCAGCTATAGACTACACCGGCATGACTAGTATCTATGTGGACCCTACTACAGTTTAACCAGCTCAGCTATAGACTACACCGGCATGACTAGTATCTATGTGGACCCTACTACAGTTTAACCAGCTCAGCTATAGACTACACCGGCATGACTAGTATCTATGTGGACCCTACTACAGTTTAACCAGCTCAGCTATAGACTACACCAGCATGACTAGTATCTATGTGGACCCTACTACAGTTTAACCAGCTCAGCTATAGACTACACCAGCATGACTAGTATCTATGTGGACCCTACTACAGTTTAACCAGCTCAGCTATAGACTACACCAGCATGACTAGTATCTATGTGGACCCTACTACAGTTTAACCAGCTCACCTGTAGACTACACCAGCATGACTAGTATCTATGTGGACCCTACTACAGTTTAACCAGCTCAGCTATAGACTACACCAGCATGACTAGTATCTATGTGGACCCTACTACAGTTTAACCAGCTCAGCTATAGACTACACCAGCATGACTAGTATCTATGTGGACCCTACTACAGTTTAACCAGCTCAGCTATAGACTACACCAGCATGACTAGTATCTATGTGGACCCTACTACAGTTTAACCAGCTCAGCTATAGACTACACCCGCATGACTAGTATCTATGTGGACCCTACTACAGTTTAACCAGCTCAGCTATAGACTACACCAGCATGACTAGTATCTATGTGGACCCTACTACAGTTTAACCAGCTCAGCTATAGACTACACCAGCATGACTAGTATCTATGTGGACCCTACTACAGTTTAACCAGCTCAGCTATAGACTACACCAGCATGACTAGTATCTATGTGGACCCTACTACAGTTTAACCAGCTCAGCTATAGACTACACCAGCATGACTAGTATCTATGTGGACCCTACTACAGTTTAACCAGCTCAGCTATAGACTACACCAGCATGACTAGTATCTATGTGGACCCTCCTACAGTTTAACCAGCTCAGCTATAGACTACACCCGCATGACTAGTATCTATGTGGACCCTACTACAGTTTAACCAGCTCAGCTATAGACTACACCAGCATGACTAGTATCTATGTGGACCCTACTACAGTTTAACCAGCTCAGCTATAGACTACACCAGCATGACTAGTATCTATGTGGACCCTACTACAGTTTAACCAGCTCAGCTATAGACTACACCAGCATGACTAGTATCTATGTGGACCCTACTACAGTTTAACCAGCTCAGCTATAGACTACACCCGCATGACTAGTATCTATGTGGACCCTACTACAGTTTAACCAGCTCAGCTATAGACTACACCAGCATGACTAGTATCTATGTGGATCCTACTACAGTTTAACCAGCTCAGCTATAGACTACACCAGCATGACTAGTATCTATGTGGACCCTACTACAGTTTAACCAGCTCAGCTATAGACTACACCAGCATGACTAGTATCTATGTGGACCCTACTACAGTTTAACCAGCTCAGCTATAGACTACACCGGCATGACTAGTATCTATGTGGACCCTACTACAGTTTAACCAGCTCAGCTATAGACTACACCGGCATGACTAGTATCTATGTGGACCCTACTACAGTTTAACCAGCTCAGCTATAGACTACACCAGCATGACTAGTATCTATGTGGACCCTACTACAGTTTAACCAGCTCAGCTATAGACTACACCAGCATGACTAGTATCTATGTGGACCCTACTACAGTTTAACCAGCTCAGCTATAGACTACACCAGCATGACTAGTATCTATGTGGACCCTACTACAGTTTAACCAGCTCAGCTATAGACTACACCAGCATGACTAGTATCTATGTGGACCCTACTACAGTTTAACCAGCTCAGCTATAGACTACACCAGCATGACTAGTATCTATGTGGACCCTACTACAGTTTAACCAGCTCAGCTATAGACTACACCAGCATGACTAGTATCTATGTGGACCCTACTACAGTTTAACCAGCTCAGCTATAGACTACACCAGCATGACTAGTATCTATGTGGACCCTACTACAGTTTAACCAGCTCAGCTATAGACTACACCAGCATGACTAGTATCTATGTGGACCCTACTACAGTTTAACCAGCTCAGCTATAGACTACACCAGCATGACTAGTATCTATGTGGACCCTACTACAGTTTAACCAGCTCAGCTATAGACTACACCAGCATGACTAGTATCTATGTGGACCCTACTACAGTTTAACCAGCTCAGCTATAGACTACACCAGCATGACTAGTATCTATGTGGACCCTACTACAGTTTAACCAGCTCAGCTATAGACTACACCAGCATGACTAGTATCTATGTGGACCCTACTACAGTTTAACCAGCTCAGCTATAGACTACACCAGCATGACTAGTATCTATGTGGACCCTACTACAGTTTAACCAGCTCACCTGTAGACTACACCAGCATGACTAGTATCTATGTGGACCCTACTACAGTTTAACCAGCTCAGCTATAGACTACACCAGCATGACTAGTATCTATGTGGACCCTACTACAGTTTAACCAGCTCAGCTATAGACTACACCAGCATGACTAGTATCTATGTGGACCCTACTACAGTTTAACCAGCTCACCTGTAGACTACACCAGCATGACTAGTATCTATGTGGACCCTACTACAGTTTAACCAGCTCAGCTATAGACTACACCAGCATGACTAGTATCTATGTGGACCCTACTACAGTTTAACCAGCTCAGCTATAGACTACACCAGCATGACTAGTATCTATGTGGACCCTACTACAGTTTAACCAGCTCAGCTATAGACTACACCAGCATGACTAGTATCTATGTGGACCCTACTACAGTTTAACCAGCTCAGCTATAGACTACACCAGCATGACTAGTATCTATGTGGACCCTACTACAGTTTAACCAGCTCAGCTATAGACTACACCAGCATGACTAGTATCTATGTGGACCCTACTACAGTTTAACCAGCTCAGCTATAGACTACACCAGCATGACTAGTATCTATGTGGACCCTACTACAGTTTAACCAGCTCAGCTATAGACTACACCAGCATGACTAGTATCTATGTGGACCCTACTACAGTTTAACCAGCTCAGCTATAGACTACACCAGCATGACTAGTATCTATGTGGACCCTACTACAGTTTAACCAGCTCAGCTATAGACTACACCAGCATGACTAGTATCTATGTGGACCCTACTACAGTTTAACCAGCTATAGACTACACCAGCATGACTAGTATCTATGTTGACCCTACTACAGTTTAACCAGCTCAGATATAGACTACACCAGCATGACTAGTATCTATGTGGACCCTACTACAGTTTAACCAGCTCAGCTATAGACTACACCAGCATGACTAGTATCTATGTGGACCCTACTACAGTTTAACCAGCTCAGCTATAGACTACACCAGCATGACTAGTATCTATGTGGACCCTACTACAGTTTAACCAGCTCAGCTATAGACTACACCAGCATGACTAGTATCTATGTGGACCCTACTACAGTTTAACCAGCTCAGCTATAGACTACACCAGCATGACTAGTATCTATGTGGACCCTACTACAGTTTAACCAGCTCAGATATAGACTACACCAGCATGACTAGTATCTATGTGGACCCTACTACAGTTTAACCAGCTCAGCTATAGACTACACCAGCATGACTAGTATCTATGTGGACCCTACTACAGTTTAACCAGCTCAGCTATAGACTACACCAGCATGACTAGTATCTATGTGGACCCTACTACAGTTTAACCAGCTCAGCTATAGACTACACCAGCATGACTAGTATCTATGTGGACCCTACTACAGTTTAACCAGCTCAGCTATAGACTACACCAGCATGACTAGTATCTATGTGGACCCTACTACAGTTTAACCAGCTCAGCAGTACCATTATAGAGCCTAAACCCAGGATAGAGGGGCTGAGTGAATGTGGTCTGGACTCTGTGGAGGAGGGTCATTGTGTCAGAGACACTGTAGAAGGACAGAGTACCTGCCTTGTGATCCAGGTACACTCCTACTCTGGAGGACTGAGGACCTGATACTTTAGTCTCAACATTATTGTGTATGAAATAATAACCATCACTACAGCACAGTAAACTCCAGGACTTGTTATTGTATCCAAATATATTACCTCTCTCTGTTCTGCTGATGTCTTTATATGAGACTGCTGTATCAACAACATTACCACTCCACTCCACCTCCCAGTAACAGCGTCCAGACAGACCCTCTCTACACAGAACCTGCCACCGGTTGGTGAATCTGTCTGGATGGTCAGGATATGGTTGGACTTGGCCTGTACAGGTCACCTTTCTGTTCCCTTTAGACAGAGAGAGGTGTCTGTTTGCTGTGTTTGGGTCCAGTGTGAGCTGACAGGAATCTGGGAGAAGAGCAGAGACCAATGAGGGGAGTCAGAACAATAAGTTAAGTCAGATACTGTATCTACCCTGTCTTTGATTAGAGCACAGCAGAGATCAAATCAGAGAAATATGAGGAGTCAGATAGATACCCAGTCTTTGATTAGATCTACTATTGCTATATATTTCTAGAGGGATTGTTAGGAGTGGCAGTAAAAAGAGACTGTTAGTTACTTCACAATAAAGAGACTCACATTGTAACAACTGTTCTCTGGTCTTGGGCTCTGGAGGCAGAACAACCTCCACTATATTCACTACAGACACACAAACACATTGACAGAGAGAGGGAATGTTATCATCATACCATATTCCACATGTATATGACTAGTAGGGAACTTTCAATGGTCTAAAGTTGATGTTCTGATTGTTTTCAACACACCTGTAGTGGAGATCTTGGTCCATTCTCCTTTAAGGAAGTCTTCTAGTTTCTCTCTCAGTTCAGACACAGTCTTACTCACATCTCCAAAGTACTGAAGAGGACGGACAACGATGCTGGGTAAGTCTGAAGATACACTGATACTGGAGAGAGACTGATAACTCTGGAGAGAGAGACAGACAGATAGAGACAGAGAAAGACAGAGAGAGAGAAAGACAGAGAGAGGGACACAGAGAGAGACAGAGGGACAGAGAGGGACAGAGAGAGAGAGAGAGAGGGACACAGAGAGAGACAGAGGGACAGAGAGGGACAGAGAGAGAGAGAGAGACAGAGGAACAGAGAGAGAGACACCGAGACCCAGAGAGAGGGGGACACGGACAGAGACACAGAGAGAGGGACACCGAGAGAGACAGAGAGAGAGACAGAGACAGAGAGAGAGACAGAGGGACAGAGAGAGAGACAGAGAGAGAGAGCGAGGGAGAGAGGGACAGAGAGAGAGAGAGAGGGACAGAGAGGGAGAGAGAGAGCGAGAGAGAGAGGGACAGAGGGACAGTGGGAGAGAGGGACACAGAGAGAGGGAGGGACACAGAGAGAGAGGGACACAGAGAGAGGGAGGGACACAGAGAGAGGGAGGGACACAGAGAGAGGGAGGGACACAGAGAGAGGGAGGGACACAGAGGGAGGGAGGGACACAGAGGGACAGAGAGGGACACAGAGAGAGGGGGGGACACAGAGAGAGGGGGGGGACACAGAGAGAGGGGGGGGACACAGAGAGAGCGGGGGACACAGAGAGAGCGGGGGACACAGAGAGAGCGGGGGACACAGAGAGAGCGGGGGACACAGAGAGAGGGGGGGACACAGAGAGAGGGGGGGACACAGAGAGGGACACAGAGAGAGGGGGGGACACAGAGAGAGGGACAGAGGGAAAGAGAGGAGGGACAGAGAGAGAGAGAGAGGAGGGACAGAGAGAGAGAGGAGGGAAAGAGAGAGAGAGAGAGGGACAGAGAGAGGGAGAGACACAGAGAGAGAGATACACAGAGAGAGAGAGAGAGAGAGAGAGAGGGACAGAGAGAGAGAGAGAGAGAGGGACAGAGAGAGAGAGAGACACACAGAGAGAGAGAGAGAGGAGGGACAGAGAGAGAGAGACACAGAGAGAGAGAGAGAGAGAGGGAGAGAGGGACAGAGAGAGAGAGAGGGACAGAGAGAGAGAGGGACACAGAGAGAGACAGAGGGACA
This sequence comes from Salmo salar, assembly GCF_965601325.2. Lineage (NCBI taxonomy): Eukaryota > Metazoa > Chordata > Actinopteri > Salmoniformes > Salmonidae > Salmo > Salmo salar. Next base: position 1,009,396 of record NW_027675407.1, read on the forward strand.
GAGAGGGACACAGAGAGAGACAGAGGGACAGAGAGGGACACAGAGAGAGGGACACAGAGAGAGAGAGGGACACAGAGAGAGGGAGGGACACAGAGAGAGGGAGGGACACAGAGAGAGGGAGGGACACAGAGAGAGGGAGGGACACAGAGAGAGGGAGGGACACAGAGAGAGGGACAGAGAGGACAACATAATGATTGAGATGAATATTTTCACATGAAGTTAATTTCATATCACATGTAACAAGACAGTTTAGTTACCTGGAGGAAATGGATGTGATCCTCTGTGTGTGAGAGCTGCTCCAGCTCAGTGCTTCTCTTCCTCAGCTCAGCTATCTCCTGCTTCAGTTGCTCCAGGACTCCTTCAGCTTCACTCACTTGATCCTTCTCTTGGGCTCTGATCAGCTCCTTCACCTCAGAGCTCCTTCTCTCAATGGAGCGGATCAGCTCAGTAAAGATCTGATCACTGTCCTCCACTGCTGCCTGTGCAGAGCGCTGTTAAGAGAGAGAGAGAGAGAGGGACAGAGAGAGAGACAGAGAGACAGAGACAGAGACAGAGACAGAGAGAGAGAGAGAGAGAGAGAGAGAGAGAGAGAGAAAGAGAGGGACAGAGAGAGAGAGAGAGAGGGACAGAGAGAGAGAGGGACAGAGAGAGAGAGGGACAGAGAGAGAGAGAGAGAGAGAGAGACAGAGAGACAGAGAGAGAGAGAGGGACAGAGAGAGAGGGAGGGACAGAGAGAGAGACAGAGAGAGAGAGACAGAGAGACAGAGAGAGAGAGAGAGAGAGAGAGAGAGAGACAGAAAGACAGAGAGAGAGAGAGAGAGAGAGACAGAAAGAGAGAGAGAGAAAGAGAGAGAGAGACAGAGAGAGAGAGAGAGAGAGAGACAGAGACAGAGAGAGAGAGAGAGAGAGACAGAAAGAGAGAGAGAGAAAGAGAGAGAGAGAAAGAGAGAGAGAGAGAGACAGAGAGAGAGAGAGAGAGAGACAGAAAGAGAGAGAGAGAAAGAGAGAGAGAGAAAGAGAGAGAGAAAGAGAGAGGGACAGAGAGAGAGGGAGAGAGAGAGAGAGAGAGAGAGATAGCAGTTAGTTAATAGTATCTCTACTTGCAAATTCATCTTCTGCACATCTATCACTCCAGTGTTTAATTGCTAAATTGTAATTATTTCGCCACCACGGCCTATTTATTAACTTACCTCCTTTATCTTACCTCATTTACACAACTGTATATAGACTTTTCTATTGTGTTATTGACTGTACGTTTGTTTATGTGTAACTCTGTGTTGTTGTTTGTGTCACACTGCTTTGCTTTATCTTGGCCAGTTCGCAGTTGTAAATGAGAACTTGTTCTCTACTAGCCTACCTGGTTAAATAAAGGACTTGTTCTCAACTAGCCTACCTGGTTAAATAAAGGACTTGTTCTCAACTGGCCCACCTGGTTAAATAAAGGACTTGTTCTCAACTAGCCTCCCTGGTTAAATAAAGGACTTGTTCTCAACTGGCCTACCTGGTTAAATAAAGGACTTGTTCTCAACTGGCCCACCTGGTTAAATAAAGGTGGAATAAAATAAACAGTAATGGCATTACCCTGGCAACACAGAGAAAACATGATGAACAGTCTGTCATTGTAGAAAACGGACAACCCCTCCCCAACTCCCAGGTCAACCCGAGCCAATCAGCTATTGGTGTCCAGGGCTCCATGTAATACCCTCCACTGGATGACCCCTGACCTTTCCAGCACTGGGAGCTTATAGAGCACCCTCCACCTATACCCTGCCATGCTCTCAGCCCCCACAACCCCCTGCCTCTGATGCCCCTTCCCTCCCGCTAAGCCCACCTCCGTACGGTACAGTAGCCTCTGTGCTGCTTTGAGTCAGAACGCTGCCACCCTGCTCTCCAGGTCCACCAAACCCAGTGATCAGTGGTTCCTCCCAGACCCACGGCCCAGTCACCACCCCCCCCTCCTCTCGTGTGGGTCTCAGCAGCTGCCAGGCCCTCAGTACTGCAGCATAGAAATCAGAGACCCCTGTTGTATTGAGTCTCTCAGAGACGACCTCAGAGTTGACAAGGTAAAACTCTGTTGTTCTGCCGCTGAACAAGGCAGTTAACCCACTGGTCCCCAGGAGGCCGTCATTGTAAATAGAATTTGTTCTTAACTGACCTGCCTGGTTAAATAAAGGTTTCATTAAAAAGTCTGGCAATAACTTAACTTTTCATTATTTAGACAGACTCCTCTAAATAATAAATATAATAAAATAACAAAAAAACAGTTAAATGCTAAGTACTATACATAGGTTTTATTTAAAAAATAACAATAGAACCTATTTAGTACTATAATGGTATTTACTAACATAATATTATTACTATAATAGTTTCTAAAGGGGTTGTAGGCTACCCTACCCTAGAATTAGGGTTCAGGATAAAACAGGTTATACGTAGGGTTAGAGTTTCTGTACAGCACTTTGTGACATCTGCTGATGTAAAAAGGTCTTCATAAATACATTAGATTGATTGTTAGGTTCAGGGTATTTAAAGAGATAAACTGTATGGGTTTATATCTCTCTTGCTCCTCCCTGTGGTCTTCTGTGGGAACTACATACCTCATTCACCACACTTGATAGGCTCATAATCTGAGGTAGCAACTGAGTCAGAGCTACAAATCAATGATCTCCACCTATCCATTAGGTTTACAACTCAGTGAACCTGCGCAGCATTCTCTCTATTTGATGTCTACGAACCAACAGATTTCAACACATATCAAATTACCAGTTACCATTATTAGTAGCTGTAACCTAGTTAATAATAAGTTACCTGAGGTAAACCTACAAGGTTAGTTAATAATAAGTTACCTGAGGTAAACCTACAAGGATAGTTAATAATAAGTTACCTGAGGTAAACCTACAAGGTTAACGCGGGCTGGAAGAGAATTACTTCAAAACCACAGCAAACAGCTGGGACATATAGTAATATTATATATATATATATAATATTATATCACTGGGCTCCTCTGTGCTAACAAACCCTGTGTACCACCCCTCCCCTGTTTAACCTTGAATTTCGTTCAGAAAAACACTTCCACATTTAGCAAAACGAACCAACTCTTTACGGATCTGTTCGGTGGTAATAAACGGAGGCAGATTAGACACCACTACTCTTGTCGAAATCAGCACCAACACAACCCCTCACATAAATCATACTGGTAACTAGCCGGGTAACAAGACTCACCTTTTACATTACCACAACCACCGCCTTGTTCATTCTGGATACAGAGTGTATATGTTCCTCTCCCACCTGTTCACCGACCAGGATCAATAATTCCTCCACACCATTCTCCACAACGCACCTGAAGAGACAGCGTTTCTTCTCCACTCGGTTGAGGACATCAAACTACCCTACTCCCTCCTCAACTCTAACCGATAAACAGCGGAAACCGATAAACAAACCCTCCCACCATGACAAAATACATTTGGAAAATAGGCAAAAGAATAGCTGCACTCTTCACGAACGACAAAACCTCACGTTACCAACTTCTTCTTCTTCTATGGTATAATGGCGGTCCTCAAACCAACGTTAAAGGAGCATGGCGCCTCCTACTGTGCTGGAGTGTGTTCAATCACGGTTTACACCATTTCTAAATCCTCCTACCTAACTCAGTACTTCTGAGAAAATAAAAAAGATCCCTACTAACTTCTAATAGACCCTCCCCCATCCAACCCCCCATCCAACCTCAATGACCCTACACTTCAATCTTTCCCTCTCTTCAACATCCTTACAACAATATAACAACACATGCTGCACCGTTTCATTGACAATACCCTCCAGACACAAACCATTCACATGCTGCCAACCAGATGGAAGGACCAGTTCAATGTACAATGTCCTAAACACAATCGAGGAAACACCACCTCTTCCTTCCTAATCTGACCTTTGAACCTTGGTCCACCGACCTTTCTTTGGAGGGCATATAAAAGCCGTCCCTTGTGCTCAGAGTCCCATCTCTTCTGCCACACATCTATCAAAATGTCTCTGATCTCACATTTGTCCTCACCTCTACCCAGTGGAACATTAATATATATTATATCTTGTTTTAAAGTTATTTTAGCTAACTGTTTAACCTTAAATTTACAAAATGGGAAAAGGGGAAATTATGATAATACTAAAAAACACCCTTCCAACTAACCCTACACTCATTAAAACCCACTACCCCATTCCACTACTTTGACCCTATCTGCTCCTGCACCAGGCCAACTAACCCTACACTCATTAAAACCCACTACCCCATTCCACTACTTTGACCCTATCTGCTCCTGCACCAGGCCAACTAACCCTACACTCATTAAAACCCACTACCCCATTCCACTACTTTGACCCTATCTGCTCCTGCACCAGGCCAACTAACCCTACACTCATTAAAACCCACTACCCCATTCCACTACTTTGACCCTATCTGCTCCTGCACCAGGCCAACGGCCTGGGAGGACGGGACACCACCACTCAACACACCCTGGAACTCTTCTGAAGTCAAATCTAGTATGACCAAATACACTAAGAAGCCAATTTTTGTTCTGTGATTTACATTCCATTTCTGCGGTACAGTTGATAACCATTTGCTATGAACACTAAGAAGCCAACCTTACTGAAGCATATATCACTCGTTGGCCTGTCCCTCTGTGCTGTCACAGATCTACTACTCACAGGGATCCTCTCAGGATCCCTCAGCCTTGACCCATCCTCCTCTACTTTCTTCACTGCCTCAGCAGTGACAACCTGTTCCCAACAGTGGGGTCAGTGGGATTGGATAGGGGCCCCTCTACCTCTCTCTCTCTCTCTGACTGGAGGAGACAGGTGAAATGGTGTGTCTCCTCTGGTCAACAATACTCACCTTGAAAGACTCCACAGCCTGTTGGAGCTCCTTCAGCTCCTTCTCTCTCTCCTGGAATCTCTGCTGGACCTTCTGCTGACTCATCCCCAGCTGCCTCTGTGGAGAATCACTCTTCAATGAGCTATCAAGCTTTATTAGTCCAGTAGATCAATAGTATAGTAATGTGACATAGGGCCCATAGAGAGGAAGATCTAAAAAAATGGATGGTCCATTTACTAAATGATATTTATTTGTTGCTATGTGAATGACTATAGTTTTTATGGTAGGACTACATGTATCAACAGGTTGAGACTGAACTTTGGACTCATAAAAGGGCATTCAGAATGATAATAGTGTTTGACATTATAAAATGGTGATACATCTGGAGAATCTGGGTTGACATATCAATATACTCAAGGTTTGTGTTCATATTTGTTCTGCTGAGGATTCATTTCATTTCAATGATCTCATATTCAAACAGCCTTAGTTCCTACTGTATCTTTAATTCTTTGTTTATCAGACAGTCACCAACAAGTTGTTCTGGTCTTACCTGTTTCTCAGTCCTCTCTGCTGCAGCTGACACTGTATCATGGCCTTTATGTTCATCCATTGTACACAGATAACAGATACACTGCTGATCGGTACGACAGTAAACCTCCAGCAGTTTGTCATGATGAGAGCAGATCTTCTCCTGTAGTTGTGCGGTGGCTTTGACCAGCTTGTGCTTCTTGAAAGCTGGAGATTCGTAGTGAGGTTGGAGGTGAGTCTCACAGTAAGAGGCCAGACACACCAGACAGGACATGAGGGCTTTCTGCTTTCTGGTCCCAGTGCAGACATCACACGCCACATCTCCAGGTCCAGCATAGCACAGAGCAGGAGGGGGAGCAGCCTGGAGTCCTGTCTTCTTCAGTTTCTCCACCACCTCAGCCAATAGGTTACTTTTTGTCAGAATAGGCCTTGGACTGAAGGTCTGTCTGCACTGTGGACAGCTATAGACCCCTTTCAGAACATCCTGATCCCAGCAGCCCTCAATACAGCTCCTACAGTAACTGTGTCCACAGGGGATGGCGACTGGTTCCTTCAGTAGATCCAGACAGACAGAACAACAGAACTGGTCCTGGTCCAGCAGAACTCCCTGTTGAGCCATTTGGACGGTTGTTCACTCTCACACAGACAGACGAGACAGAGACTCAGATCAGTTTCGTTTCCTCAGAAGAGAGTTTGTGGGAGGGGGAGGGATTTCCTGGTTCTGCCAGAGGGGTGGGGTTAGAGGGAGGGAGGGGTTAGAGGGAGGGAGGAAGAGAGAGAGGAACTGCATGCAACAGCAAGAGGGAGACAAATAGTCTTGTTCCTTGGTTTCAGCACTTAACATGGAATAAATGAAATAATGAATCTTAAAATGTGAGTTATTAGAATATAAAGGGTAACAGTTTCTATGAAGTACATATTATAATTATTTTAATGACCTTTTTAATGCCTTATAATACACTTATGTGTTCTAATAAGCAATAAGGCCTGAGGAGGTGTGGTATATGTAAGGATTGCGGACCTGGTGGCAGTGAAGTCAGACGCAGGAGAGCAGAGATAGGTAATAGCCGGAGCAGTTTAATACAAAACGAACCTACATGGGTACAAAACCCGATGCGCACCAGTAACAGAGTACAAGCACTTACAAACAAACAATTCCACACAAGGACATGGGGGGAACAGAGGGTTAAATACACAACAATTCATGATGGAAATGGAAACCAGATGTGTAAGAAAACAAGACAAAACAAATGGAAAATGAAAATTGGATCGACGATGACTAGAAGACCGGTGACGCCGACCGCCGAACAAGGAGAGGAAATGACTTCGGTGGAAGTGGTGACAGTATATGGCTAATATACAGTACCACGGCTAAGTGCTGTTTTTAGGCACGACGCAAAGCGGATTGAGAATTATGTAACACTTTCAAAAATACAATCAAATAAAAATGTTATTGGTCACATACACATATTTAGCAGATGTTATTGTGGGTGTAGTGAAATGCTTGTGTTCCTGGTTCCAACAGTGCAGTAGCATCTAACAATACACCCTAATGTAAATGTCACAGGTGTCGTAGGGTTTAGCCTGTTAGGGCTAGGGGGCAGTATTTACACGGCCTGATAAAAAACGTACCCGATTTAATCTGGTTACTACTCCTGCCCAGTAACTAGAATATGCATATAATAATTGGCTTTGGATAGAAAACACCCTAAAGTTTCTAAAACTGTTTGAATGGTGTCTGTGAGTATAACAGAACTCCTATGGCAGGCAAAAACCTGAGAAGATTCCATGCAGGAAGTGGCCTGTCTGACAAGGTGTTGTTGTTCTTGCCTCTGTTTACTGAAGAGTCAGGATCTTTGCTCTAACGTGACACTTCCTACGGCTCCAATAGGCTCTCAGAGCCTGGGAAAAACCTGAACGATATCGAGGCAGCCCCAGGCTGAAACAAATAATCGCCTTTGCCAAGTGGCCCATCAGAGGACAAAGGAATTAGGCGCGTGCCCGAGTCGACCCCATGCTGTATTTTCTTTCGGCTGTTTACCTAATTGCAGATTCCCGGTTGGAATATTATCGCTTTTTTATGAGAAAAATGGCATAAAAATTGATTTTAAACAGCGGTTGACATGCTTCGAAGTACGGTAATGAAATATTTAGAAATCTTTTGTCACGAAATGCGCCGTGCGCGTGACCCTTATTTACCATTCGGATAGTGTCCTGAACGCACAAACAAAACGCCGCTGTTGGAACATAACTATGGATTATTTTGGACCAAACCAACATTTGTTATTGAAGTAGAAGTCCTGGGAGTGCATTCTGACGAAGAACAGGAAAGGTAATCAAACTTTTGTAATAGTAAATCTGATTTTGGTGAAGGCTAAACTTGCTGGGTGTCTAAATAGCTAGCCCTGTGATGCCGGGCTATCTACTTAGAATATTGCAAAATGTGCTTTCACCGAAAAGCTATTTTAAAATCGGACATATCGAGTGCATAGAGGAGTTCTGTATCTATAATTCTTAAAATAATTGTTATGCTTTTTGTGAACGTTTATCGTGAGTAATTTAGTAAATTGTTAGTGAATTCGTCGGAAGTTTGCGGGGGGTATGCTAGTTCTGAACGTCACATGCTAATGTAAAAAGCTGTTTTTTGATATAAATATGAACTTGATTGAACAAAACATGCATGTATTGTATAACATAATGTCCTAGGGTTGTCATCTGATGAAGATCATCAAAGGTTAGTGCTGCATTTAGCTGTCTTCTGGGTTTTTGTGACATTATATGCTAGCTTGAAAAATGGGTGTCTGATTATTTCTGGCTGGGTACTCTGCTGACATAATCTAATGTTTTGCTTTCGTTGTAAAGCCTTTTTGAAATCGGACAGTGTGGTTAGATTAACGAGAGTCTTGTCTTTAAATAGCTGTAAAATAGTCATATGTTTGAGAAATTGAAGTAATAGCATTTCTAAGGCATTTGAAAATCGCACCACAGGATTCAACTGGCTGTTACGTAGGTGGGACGATTTGGTGCCACCTAGCCCAGAGAGGTTAGACCAAGACGCAGCGGGAAAATGTACACTCATCTTCTTTTATTAAAGGACAAAGAAAGAAAACCAAAACGACGACAAAGAACAGGCCAGTAAGGCACAAAGCTATACACAGCAACAATCTGCCACAAAACCCCCATGACAAACAACCTCCTAATTATAGGACCTTCAATCAGAGGCAACGATAACCAGCTGCCTCCAATTGAAGGTCCAACCCCAATTAACTAAACATAGAACTACAATAGACAAGACAGAACATAGAAATACACTAACATAGAACATAGACTAACAAACCCCGGACCACATAAACCAAACACCCCTCTACCTAAATACATAGCCCGAACCACATAAAACAAACACCCCTCTACCTAAATACATAGCCCGAACCACATAAACCAAACACCCCTCTACCTAAATACATAGCCCGAACCACAGGATGCCTATTTAAAAACACTTTTTCAACATTTCAAGATAGCAGTTAGTTCAGTTTGATCTTATTAAAGACAGCTGTATAATTTTTTTAATTCATTTTGACATATTGTTTGGGACCACTTTTTTTGCTCTGTTTGAAGGCTGTCAGCTTCTTCTCAGGAAGAGATTCACTTAGCCTTTCGACTAATTTTCAAATGATAGGATGCCTATTTTAAAAGACTTTCTCTACATTTCAAGATAGCAGTTAGTTAATTTTGAGCATATCAACGACAGCTGCAAACTTTATTTTATTAATTTTCACCATTTTTATTTTTTACCCAAAATTATTCTAAGTCCACAGTCTCTGTCATTGAACTATGTTGAGCCGTGTGCCTGGTGATTGAACAGGTTACCAGGTGTGTTTTTGAATATAGTTCTTAATGGCTTCAGTGGTGTGCTGGGGTCCATTGCTTGCTAAGGGGGAACCTCCCACCCGGGTTCAGCCAACAGGGGGCGCACCCAACCCCTCTAGTAAAACTGAATGTCTCTCTCTCTCTCTCTCAGGCTATGAAAAAAGCCCCACCTCCTCTCGCTCAGCCATTCTAACAGTGGAAGCCAGGATCTGTGAGAAACTATGATAATAAACTGTGAACAATAATGCAGCCATGTTTTTTCTGTGTGAGTGAGGATTTATTATTTAATTGTGTGATAACTTTAATTCTGTGATAACTTTATGTAATACATCCTCTGTTTCCTAACTGAATAAACATTTTAAGATAGCAGTTGGTTCAGTCTGATCATCTCATGTACTGTTGGAACTTTATTTGAATCCTTTTTCACAATTTTAATTTAAAAAAAATTTATGACAAATTCCAGTGCCTCTGTATACATTTTAAAAAAAAATTCCCCCACTCTCTACTTTGTACAATGACAAATAGGTGGGACTCTGTCGTTTTTCTGACAAGTTCTCTCATTGATCTCAGGTTCAGCCACCAGGGGGCACCCACCCTCCATGATCGAAATAATTAGGTAAAACACTTTCTAGAAATCGACAGTAATCCGACGATTAGTTTCAGCGCGCAGCCATGCATTTTTTCCCCTCACAGAAACCGAAGATAATAAAAGACAAGATGAGTTCGGTCTGTTTATAGTGTTGAAGGGGTGTGTCATCTACCGTCGTTCACATCCATTACATTACATTTACATTACATTTAAGTCATTTAGCAGACGCTCTTATCCAGAGCGACTTACAAAATGGTGCATTCACCTTATGATATCCAGTGGAACAACCACTTTACAATAGTGCATCTAAATCTTTTAAGGGGGGGGGGGGGGGTAGAAGGATTACTTTATCCTATCCTAGGTATTCCTTAAAGAGGTGGGGTTTCAGGTGTCTCCGGAAGGTGGTGATTGACTCCGCTGTCCTGGCGTCGTGAGGGAGCTTGTTCCACCATTGGGGTGCCAGAGCAGCGAACAGTTTTGACTGGGCTGAGCGGGAACTGTGCTTCCTCAGAGGTAGGGGGGCCAGCAGGCCAGTGGTGGATGAACGCAGTGCCCTTGTTTGGGTGTAGGGCCTGATCAGAGCCTGAAGGTATGGAGGTGCCGTTCCCTTCACAGCTCCGTAGGCAATCACCATGGTCTTGTAGCGGATGCGAGCTTCAACTGGAAGCCAGTGGAGAGAGCGGAGGAGCGGGGTGACGTGAGAGAACTTGGGAAGGTTGAACACCAGACGGGCTGCGGCGTTCTGGATGAGTTGTAGGGGTTTAATGGCACAGGCAGGGAGCCCAGCCAACAGCGAGTTGCAGTAATCCAGACGGGAGATGACAAGTGCCTGGATTAGGACCTGCGCCGCTTCCTGTGTGAGGCAGGGTCGTACTCTGCGAATGTTGTAGAGCATGAACCTACAGGATCGGGTCACCGCCTTGATGTTAGTGGAGAACGACAGGGTGTTGTCCAGGATCACGCCAAGGTTCTTAGCACTCTGGGAGGAGGACACAAGGGAGTTGTCAACCGTGATGGTGAGATCATGGAACGGGCAGTCCTTCCCCGGGAGGAAGAGCAGCTCCGTCTTGCCGAGGTTCAGCTTGAGCTGGTGATCCGTCATCCACACTGATATGTCTGACAGACATGCAGAGATGCGATTCGCCGCCTGGTTATCAGAAGGGGGAAAGGAGAAGATTAATTGTGTGTCGTCTGCATAGCAATGATAGGAGAGACCATGTGAGGATATGACAGAGCCAAGTGACTTGGTGTATAGCGAGAATACGAGAGGGCCTAGAACAGAGCCCTGGGGGACACCAGTGGTGAGAGCGCATGGTGCGGAGACAGATTCTCGCCACGCCACCTGGTAGGAGCGACCTGTCAGGTAGGACGCAATCCAAGCGTGGGCCGCGCCGGAGATGCCCAACTCGGAGAGGGTGGAGAGGAGGATCTGATGGTTCACAGTATCAAAGGCAGCAGATAGGTCTAGAAGGATGAGAGCAGAGGAGAGAGAGTTAGCTTTAGCAGTGCGGAGAGCCTCTGTGACACAGAGAAGAACAGTCTCAGTTGAATGCCCAGTCTTGAAACCTGACTGATTAGGATCAAGAAGGTCATTCTGAGAGAGATAGCAGGAGAGCTGGCCAAGGACGGCACGTTCAAGAGTTTTGGAGAGAAAAGAAAGAAGGGATACTGGTCTGTAGTTGTTGACATCGGAGGGATCGAGTGTAGGTTTTTTCAGAAGGGGTGCAACTCTCGCTCTCTTGAAGACGGACGTAGCCAGCGGTCAAGGATGAGTTGATGAGCGAGGTGAGGAAGGGGAGAAGGTCTCCGGAAATGGTCTGGAGAAGAGAGGAGGGGATAGGGTCAAGTGGGCAGGTTGTTGGGCGGCCGGCCGTCACAAGACGCGAGATTTCATCTGGAGAGAGGGGAGAAAGAGGTCAAAGCACAGGGTAGGGCAGTGTGAGCAGGACCAGCGGTGTCGTTTGACTTAGCAAACGAGGATCGGATATCGTCAACCTTCTTTTCAAAATGGTTGACGAAGTCATCCGCAGAGAGGGAGGAGGGGGGGGGGGAGGGGGAGGAGGATTCAGGAAGGAGGAGAAGGTAGCAAAGAGCTTCCTAGGGTTAGAGGCAGATGCTTGCATCCCACCATTCATTTCCGGAAGTCCTCAAAAAATGAGTGAACTCTTACTCACCTCATTTTGTTATAACATCTTTGGTCAAACGGATGATTACGTGAAACCCAGAATGCATTGTATGTCAACAAACATGGCTCCATACACATAGCTGGAATTAGCTTAGCTCATCATAATCAGTATAACCTTCAAATAAGTATTTTACACACATAATATGTGCCCATTACAATCTATGCAAGAATCGGAATGCATGATTTGTCACCCAGAATTGAAAACATGTGAATAAAACAGTAAATACACAAATAATTACCTCACAAAACATTTTCTGATGGTGATTTATTGATACAAGTGACGCATGCCGGCAGTCAATCACGTCCCCTCTCACTCTGAGCCATTCAGTGTTGTTGTTTATGTATGTAGCTAGTGAGCTAAGCTGTAGCATTAGCAATGTCTTTCAAAAGGAGACAACTCACAAATGTGGAAATTCTGGAGTTTTTTTTTTTTAATTCTGACAATGAGTCTGAGTATGAAAGTCAGGAATCAGATTCTGACAGTGAGGAGCTGCCCCCCCCCCCCCCCCCCCCCCCCAACCTTGTAGCCATTGAGAACCCTGAATCTGAGGTTCCCTTGTCCACTGACCAAGTACCAGGTCCCTTTGAAGATGCTGGTGGTGATGGAGGGAGACCGACAGTGGATGAAGTACAGGAGTTCTGTGGTAGCTGGAAGGCCACCAGTCATTTCACCCCTCCTGGCCCTGCTGTTTGTTTTGATGAGTCCCAGTCTGGAGTCCATTTCCATCTGAGGCAGAGTGCTTCAAGTTGTTTCTGACAGAGGAGCTGGTGGGAAACCATAGTACAGGAGACCAATCGCTATGCCTTGGAGCTACAGGAGAAGAGAGAGCCAGGAGTGAGGGGGGAAACTCGCTAAATGGGTGACAACCACAATTAGTGAAATGTATACCTTCCTGGTGACAGTCCTCCTCATGGGGATAGTAAAGAAGAACTCCCTAAGAGAATACTGGAGCACAGATCCTATGTTTGCAACTCCCTTCTTTGCCACCCTCTTTTCCCAAGACCGCTTCCTAATTCTGCTGCGATGCCTGCATTTCGTCAACAATGCTACTGCCATCCTAAGTGACCCGTTATACAAAATAAGAATTGTTCTTATCAGCCTGACTAGGGCTGGGCGATATATCGATATAAAAAATATATCGATATATATTTTAAATGTGATATGAAATTAGACCATTTCGCATATATCGATATAGTTGAAATGTTCGCTTTGATCCTTGCTCCAAGCAAGCTGCAGACCCGGAGCTCTCTGCGCTGCTCCCCGCGCCTCCTCTTTCATGCACAGAGGGCGGAGGGGCAGGAACAGACACTTCAACAAACATGGAGGAAGCAACAGCGTCTGCGGAGCGTTTTGACGAGGAATTGGTTAGTAAAAGAAAAAGCATTGGCTCAGTAATTTGGAGATGGTTCGGATTCAAAGTATCAGATGAGCAACAAAATCACGTTATATGTAGGCAGTGCCATAAAAAAAAGTTACAGCCAGGGGTGGAAGCACTACAAATCTTTTTCACCACCTAAAACAGTGGCACAAACTGCAATACGAAGAGTGTGTGAAACTGCGCACTGCAGAAGCCCCAGCCGCAAGCCGTCGACAACCCGAAAAAGCTCCGAAACAAAGCTCACTGCAAACTTCATTTTCCCGCAGTGAGCCTTTATGAAAAGAAAATTGGCAAGTGGTGTACTATAACTACAGCGGTGTCCTATCACATTGCTAAAGATATGGTCCCTGTTGCAACTGTGGAACAAGTCGGATTCAAAAAGCTACTGAAAACTATGGACCCGAGATATGAGCTTCCCAACTACTTTACACGAGAAGCACTGCCACAAATGTCCACTGAAGTCAGGCAGAGCCTTGCTGACCGGCTCGCTAACGGGACCCATTTTGGCGTTGACCAGCGATATGTGGTCGAGCAGGACAATGTGAGCCTTTACATGAAGCGTGACATGTTCACTTCATTCAACGACTGGGGGAGATGAAAACAGCGTCGTGTCTCCAAAACAAGTTATTTCCCCCCAGGATCACACCGGTGAGCATATAGCTGAGGCCTCGCAGGACGCAAGCTGGGAAACTCCAAGAAAAGCATCCGGTTGCTATAACAACCGCCAACGGGAGCGACGTGGTCAGAGCGGTGGAGCTGAACGATGAGGATGCAGTGCTTCGGTCAGACTACACTTGGCTATTGGGGAGTGCAGTGTTTTATTAAGGACTATTCACATATTTTACTTTAAAGAAAAAAACATATTAAAATATTAGTTTTTTATTATTTTCCTTTGTGTCTGTCTGCAACTTGTTTTGTTTTATGCTGCTGTCTTGGCCAAAGATTGATTAATAAAACACAAAACATAAAGTGCTAAAAGTAAAATCACTTACAATACAGGATGGTAGATTTCAGAACCATATTTATTAGGTTATTGGATAAGAATTAGTGATGCATTGATGTGTTTACCACTTTAATGTTACAGCTGGTAAAGGTGAGGTAATTATGACTTTAAAATGCTGGTTAGCCTGTTGATATCATCAAGGTAACATATTTAGTTATTATGATAGACTATAGTTTTTTTCTCTGGATTGAAGAGCCAACTGCAAAGTAACTAGAAACTAATGTTGACACGTAGGTAGGCCTAAACATTGTGGAGTTTTTAGTGGAGTAGAAATATGAAGTAGCATTAAATACTAAGCATAAATACTAAGAACAACAACAAGAACGAAACATCAGTAAATGTACATACAGTATAGTCATCATTTATAAATTATACACAAATAATAATACATACAAATCACTTACAGGATTAAAATTCACAAAATAAATGAATATAATATTTGATATTTATGATTAGGACTGGCGTTGATTAAAAAAATAAACTATGAAACAAGAAAATATTAATGTAGAATATTTCTAAAGCTTGATTTTGGAAAGCACTTAGTTGTGTGAGTGTGTTAAAGTGAAAACAGAGTCAAATTTCTCGCATAAGCACATTTGTTTAATAGTTTTTTTTATGATTCTGACAGGACATGGCATGAATGACAAGCGCGTCACCCGGGCCATTTCTCTGTGCAAGAGAATTGTAAGCTGTTTTTGGTACAGCTGGAAGAAAAGGAGACATCTTGCTGAAGTCCAGATTCAGCTGGGTCTGCCAAGTCACCAACTCATAACCGAGTCTGCCACACGCTGGGGATCAAGGCAGCAGATGATAGAGAGAGTCCTGGAGCAGGAAGGAGCACTGGCCAAAGTCCTATCTAATGACAAAAAGACCAGGCACCTTGTCCCTACCTGGCAGGACTTAGAGGTCCTAGAAGCAGTCCAAAAGGTCCTGAAACCTCTCCAGGACTTTACCGATGCTTTGTCAGGTGAGGAGTACGTCACTCTATCATATGTAAAACCTGTGCTGCACCTTTTTAACGAAAGTCTCCTGGCATGTGAAGAGGGTGATAGCGAGCTTTGCAAATCGATCAAGACCGGCATTGTTGAGTACCTCAACCGCAAGTATTCTGACCCAGCCACTACTGACCTATTGGAGATGGCTTCATTTGTGGATCCACCCTTCAGGGCCACCTATATCCCAAGTGAAAAAGTTGATGCGTTGAAGCACAGAGCTGTCTTGGAGGTGGAGACGCTACTGGCTGATCAGAGCAGCTGTCAACCGCCTTACCTACGTGTGCCAACTGTGCCTGAGCCTGCAGATGGAGAAGCAGCAGTGGCACCAAAAGCTAAGACACTGGCAAGCTTCTTCAAGCAGCGCACAGCCACCACCACTGCGCCACCAACCAAGAGGGAGGCTATTGAAAATGAACTGTCAAGTTACTTGCAGTCAGCAAGTGTGGAGAGTGACACTGATCCCCTCAAGTGGTGGAAGGATCATGAAGTTGTCTTTCCAGCTCTGAGCCACCTGGCAAAAAAAGTATCTCTTGCTACCAGCTACCAGTTCACCCTCCGAAAGGGTTTTCAGCTGCAGTGGCAATATCGTGACCTGCCACAGAGCATCTCTGAAGCCGGATGCCGTTGACAGGCTGGTGTTTCTCGCACAAAATCTTTAAACGAAGGAGGACACGCTTGTCTTCTAATGTCTACCTCAAGACAGCATTACTGTTTATCAAAGTAAAAAAAGAGGGGGAAAATGTTTATTGAGTTGATAGTCTGTTTCTTGTGCAACTGGTTGAGGCTGTTCAGATAAGAAATTGAGTTAACAAAAAGCAAATGGTAATCTCAGGCTGATGTTTAAAACACATTTTCTCAAACTGAGCACTTTATTTTGTTCTTTATTTATATATAATTGCTGCCCTTACTAGGGTTTGTCATATTTTATTATTTTGTAATGTTCGTTATTTGCATCTGTGGATTTGTTAGAAAGGAGAAGAAATCTGTAATTTGATTTTAATAAGCCATTTAAAGTTGTCAAACAAAAAAAAAGTTGACTTTTCTCATAAATATATATAATATTTATTTCAGAAAAAGATAGGCCTATTTTATTTTATAGGCTATTTTTGTTTAAGATATTTGTATTTATTTAAATGTTCACCTTATGAAGCTTTGATTTAAAAAAAAAGGTCGTCCTGTTGTTCTACAGTGTTTATGTTTACATGTTGTTGTTATTTGAACAGCTGAGCATTTAATCTGAACCAGGTGAAGAGCCCTGTTTATTGTTTATTCATTTGATTTTTCAACTGTTCAGTGAAATAGCCGCTTTCAATAAAACTACTTGAGACATGTCATATCTGGCTTTGACTTTGACTGAACATTTGCTCTCACTTTGCGGAAAAAATATCAGGATATATATCTTATATTGATATTCAGCCTAAATATATCACACACAGGAATACACACTCTGAGCCTGCACTTGCATGTTTTGCTCACCTCATTCTTTAAAAAAAAACTAGGTTTGAGTTGTGGTATCCACTCAGATTAAAGGTGGGTTCATCTGCTCTGTTCCCCAAGTGTGGTCTCCCTCAGATCCCAAGTTAGAGGGATCCCTGGTGCACCATTTACCCAGGTCACCAGGAGCCAGGTCATTTACCCAGGTCACCAGGAGCCAGGTCATTTACCCAGGTCGTCAGGAGCCAGGTCATTTACCCAGGTCGTCAGGAGCCAGGTCATTTACCCAGGTCATCAGGAGTCAGGTCATTTACCCAGGTTGTCAGTCACCAAGTCAAGATTCACGTTCCCATCGCCAAATGTGGTTGTTAATTTCTTTAATATCAAATAAGTCAGAGTTATACTTAAACTAAATCTTTATTCAATTAATAATAAGGGAGCAGGTCAATACAACATACAATTATCAATTGAGTGCTCTACGATAATGATGGCTGGTCGACGAATCACCCCCAGATGATTCATTGAGAGCCATGAGACAAAAGTACCAAGGTCTTTTGCACCCCTTTCAACCTACATGACCAACAACAGATGTATAGAACGGGTCACAAGGTTAAGATTTGTATGAAAGATACTTATAATTCTCAGCAGACAGTATCTGCTGTAGAAACAGTACTCTTTGTGTAGAGACCAGGGTCTGGCCCTGAGGTCATCTCACCCACCATGAGACCCACTAAATCTGCCCAAGAAGAGGTAAACAAAAGAAAAACCCACACCAAACTTAAAGACAGGAAGTAAACCAAAAAGGTGGAGCAACTAAAGGTGTTGACTCTCCACATGTATCAAGACAACTGGAGCACTGGGCCAGACACTCTTAAATAGAACCTGGACCAGCTCAGGTGAAACACCTTCCCACTAACGAGATGGACAAGCCAGCACAGGTGTAACACATACTGACTAACGAGGTGACACCAATCAGTGCGTCCTACGTGCTAACGAGCTAGACGGGCTAACGAGCTAGACGTGCTAACGAGCTAGACGGGCTAACGAGCTAGACGGGCTAACGAGCTAGACGTGCTAACGAGCTAGACGTGCTAACGAGCTAGACGTGCTAAAGTCCAACCTCAAAACATAAATGGAAAAACCAAAGCCTGTAACACCTTAAGACAACAAATATATCCTACATTTCTTTTGGAAACCTTCACCTTCACCAATATAAACATGGTGTCTACTGGCTGTCAACAATTAAAAAGAAGAAAAAAAACACGTATTTCTAAATAATAATATACAATAGTATCTTTTGTCCTTTTTCTTTCCATAGAATCCTTCCTAAAACTCACTAGCTTCTAGAACTCTCGTCTTCCTAAAACTCACTAGCTTCTAGAACTCTTGTCTTCCTAAAACTCACTAGCTTCTAGAACTCTTGTCTTCCTAAAACTCACTAGCTTCTAGAACTCTCGTCTTCCTAAAACTCACTAGCTTCTAGAACTCTTGTCTTCCTAAAACTCACTAGCTTCTAGAACTCTCGTCTTCCTAAAACTCACTAGCTTCTAGAACTCTCGTCCCCTTGGAACGAGCCCAAACAAAACTCATCTCCAATACGGAAAAACATGCAGTCATAATAAATTGTGATCCATGGCAATGCACTGGCTAAACACAAAACACTCAACTTTTTAACTGCCCACCCTTGAGACAATCAGCAACCAAGTTGTCCTCACCACTGACATGTCTGATTTCAAGAGGAAACTCCTGCATTATCCATAGTAACTTTCCACCTCACTGCAGAGCTTCTCTCTCTTTTCAGGGTTCACTAGATAGGCATGTTGTTGGATCGGGGCCCAGTCCCCAATGTCATGCTCCAGTACATTTGGGTTGGCACATCTGAGAATGAACCCAGATATTCTAAAAACAGGGCAACAATGTCAATATAATTGTACCAAAAAATGGTCAGCTGGTTGCATAAATAATTATGATTACTAAATGTTACATAAATTGTAAATTTCAAAACCAAATGTACACCCCTTTGTTAATATGTATTGGCAATAATTCCCTTAATGGTGAGGCATGGAATAATAAAACGTGTTTTGACAAGTAGCAATAAATCACTGATATCCTTTAGGGGGGAAATCAGGTTGTACGTGCTGTTGAAACTAACACAACTAAAAAAACACATGGAAATGGGAGATATATTTTACCTCATTAGAGGACAACCTGCAGAAGACAGTCAGCTACATTTTGGAGTGATACATTTAAATGTAGGGGTCGCTGAACAAAGGAACACAACACTTATTCATCGATATCATGCTAAAATCATTTGTGCAAGAGGAGGGAGATGAGGTTGCACATCCTGTTAAAACTAACAGCTCAAAAACCACACGGAATCTGGGAATAATGTGTACATCCCTGGTCAGAGGACAATTTGTAGAAAACAGCTAGCTACATTTTGAAGTGTTGCATTTTGATTCAAGTGGGTCACCAACATGGTAAGTGTAACACAGCTCTTTTTTTGTTAGTCACTTTTTATTAAATCTCATAAATAGTAACTCTTCCATTACAGAGCCTGGATTTTCCCCCTGAGGCTAATATCCATATCATGCTGAAATCAATAGAACAGGGGACAAACGTTTAGGGTTCTACATTGTGACATCATTAAAATACTCCTTCTACAATGTTAAAACATTCTACATTGTGACATCATTAAAATACTCCTTCTACAATGTTAAAACATTCTACATTGTGAGATTATATCATTGATATCATGAAACAACTCATTCATGTATTTTCTGATGTTTGATCAGATGTCTTTTACCGGAGAATCTCTTGTCACACTGATCACAGCTATAAGGTTTCTCTCCTGTGTGTGTTCTCTGGTGTCGAGTCAGACAGCCAGATGTAGTAAAACTCTTCCCACATTGACCACAGCTATAAGGTTTCTCTCCTGCGTGTCTTCTCTGGTGTCGAGTCAGAGAGCAGGATGTAGTAAAACTCTTCCCACATTGACCACAGCTAAAAGGTTTCTCTCCTGTGTGGGTTCTCTGATGAATTTTAATGCCTGACGAAGAGGTGAATCTCTTCCCACAGTCAGAGCAGCAGTGAGATCTCTTTCCTGTGGATCTCTGCAGGTGTTTCTTGAGGTGTTTTGATCTGGAGAGACAGCCAGATGTAGTAAAATTCTTCCCACATTGACCACAGCTATAAAGTTTCTCTCCTGTGTGTCTTCTCTGGTGTCGAGTCAGAGAGCCAGATGTAGTAAAACTCTTCCCACATTGACCACAACTATAAGGTTTCTCTCCTGTGTGTGTTCTTTGGTGTAGAGTAAGATAGCCAGATGTAGTAAAACTCTTCCCACATTGACCACAGCTATAAGGTTTCTCTCCTGTGTGTCTTCTCTGGTGTCGAGTCAGAGAGCCAAATGTAGTAAAACTCTTCCCACATTGACCACAACTATAAGATTTCTCTCCTGTGTGTGTTCTCTGGTGTAGAGTCAGAGAGCCAGATGCAGCAAAACTCTTCCCACATTGATCACAGCTATATTGTTTCTCTTCTGTGTGTGTTCTCTGGTGTAATATCAGGCTGTCTGGCCGAGTAAAACTCTTCCCACATTGATTACAGCTATAAGGTTTCTCTCCTGTGTGTACTCGCTGGTGTCTAGTCAGATGGCAAGATGAAATATAAGTCTTCCCACATTGATCACAGCTATAAGGTTTCTCTCCTGTGTGTGTTCTCTGGTGTACAGTCAGGTCACTAGATGAAATAAAACTTTTCACACATTGATTACAACTAAAAGATTTCTCTCCTGTGTGTATCCTCTGGTGTGATAACAGGTTGCTTGACTGAGTAAAACTCTTCCCACATTCAGTACAGCTGTACGGTTTCTCTCCTGTGTGTGTTCTCTGGTGTATAGTAAGATAGCTAAATGTAGTAAAACTCTTCCCACATTGATCACAGCTGTAAGGTTTCTCTCCAGTGTGAATTCTCAGGTGTACTTTTAGTGCTTTTAATCTTAAGTAACTCTTCCCACAATCAAAACAGTGGTGAGATTTCGCTCCTGTGTGTGTTCGCTGGTGTATTTTAAGTTCTGATGAAGATTTGCAATGTTTTCCACAGTCAGAGCAGCAGATAGATTTCTTCCCTGTGGGTCTCTGCTGGTGTTTCTTGAGGTGATAGAATCTGGACAGACTCTTCTCTGACTCGTTAGCATCATGATGTTGAGGCTCCCCAGAGGATCCATGATAGTCACGTCTCTCTCCTGTGTGAACAAGTCAGACAGATAGTTAAAGGCTCACAACAGCAGAAATCCACTGAAAAAGGTGATGCCAACAGCGTAGCCATGATACTGTACAACAATTGACGTCTGTAATGAATGTTAAAATTACTTGACAATTGTCTTAAGACAGTCAAGTGAGCAACAATAGTCATATTTAGTCTTGTTTTCACATTAGTAGTAACTAGAAATAAGTAAAAGGTGTTGAACTCCTAAGCAGTGTGCCAGGCGACTTTTGTTCTCAAATATAGGCACCTTTCTGTGTTTCCTAATATTGCGACAAGGGCGATGCACACACAATTTGATTGCAGAAACACCTCCCTGCTAATGCAGAAACTGCTAGTTATGGATGTAGTATATCTGCCTGGAGCAAAAATGGTGAGCAAGTGGCCTAAGCTGTGCCATTAGAGATTCTGGGTTCGAGTCCAAGCTCTGAGGCCCATGGGCTAGGTGGCACCAAATCGTCCCACCACGTAACAGCCAGTTGAATCCTGTGGCGCGATTTTCAAATACCTTAGAAATGCTATTACTTCAATTTCTCAAACATATGACTATTTTACAGCATTTTAAAGACAAGACTCTCGTTAATCTAACCACACTGTCCGATTTCAAAAAGTCTTTACAACGAAAGCAAAACATTAGATTATGTCAGCAGAGTACCCAGCCAGAAATAATCAGACACCCATTTTTCAAGCTAGCATATAATGTCACAAAAACCCAGAAGACAGCTAAATGCAGCACTAACCTTTGATGATCTTCATCAGATGACACACCTAGGACATTATGTTATACAATACATGCATGTTTTGTTCAATCAAGTTCATATATATATCAAAAAACAGCTTTTTACATTAGCATGTGACGTTCAGAACTAGCATACCCCCCGCAAACTTCCGGGGAATTTACTAACAATTTACTAAATTACTCACGATAAACGTTCACAAAAAGCATAACAATTATTTTAAGAATTATAGATACAGAACTCCTCTATGCACTCGATATGTCCGATTTTAAAATAGCTTTTTGGTGAAAGCACATTTTGCAATATTCTAAGTACATAGCCCAGCCATCACGGGCTAGCTATTTAGACACCCGGCAAGTTTAGCCTTCACCAAAATCAGATTTACTATAAGAAAAATGTTATTACCTTTCCTGTTCTTCATCAGAATGCACTCCCAGGACTTCTACTTCAATAACAAATGTAGGTTTGGTCCCAAATAATCCATCGTTATATCCAAACAGCGGCGTTTTGTTCGTGCGTTCTAGACACTATCCGAAATGGTAAATACGGGTCGTGCGCATGGCGCATTTCGTGACAAAAAAATTCTAAATATTTCATTACCGTACTTCGAAGCATGTCAACCGCTGTTTAAAATCAATTTTTATGCAATTTATCTCGTAAAAAAGCGATAATATTCCGACCGGGAATCTACGTTTCGGTAAATAGAGGGAAAAACAGAAAGACGGGGGCGGCCAGTGCACGAGCCTAAGCCCTTTGTCCTCTGATAGACCACTTAGCAAAAGCGCTCGTGTGTTTCAGCCAGGGCTTTGAATTACGTCATTCAGGTTTTTCCTGGCCTCTGAGAGCCCATTGGAGCCGTTGGAAGTGTCACGTTACCGCAGAGATCCTTTGTTTTGGGAAGAGATGTCAAAGAAAGCCAATAAATGGTCAGACAGGCCACTTCCTGTAAAGGAATCTCTCAGGTTTTTGCCTGCCATATGAGTTCTGTTATACTCACAGACACCATTCAAACAGTTTTAGAAACTTTAGGGTGTTTTATATCCATATATAATAAGTATATGCATATTCTAGTTACTGGGTAGGATTAGTAACCAGATTAAATCGGGTAAGTTTTTTATCCGGCCGTTTAAATACTGCCCCCTAGCCCTAACAGGTTAAATCCACACCTCGCTGGAAGCCTCGCATTCCACAGGTGATGAGCGTGAGACTTGGATATATTCCTTAAATGATTTAATCCTTAAATGTAATACCTCACTTCACCGACCCAGGAAGTGGAGGAGCCAAACAGGTGTTGTAACTCGTTCATAACTGGCAAGCAGATCGGTAGAAATGGTAAGATAAATTGGCACTTCAAAAGGAAATGGAAAAAGTTTGCCTATTTTACCGGAAACTCCAGGAGCATTACGTCAGAATTAACGAAGGCCAGCAGCAGGTGGGGAATTGGTTATTTTCTTCTGGTTATATTGACCTCTGGCTTCCTCAAGTCATTTGTGTGTGTTAATTATTTAATCAAACGCTTGAAGCATCAGTTCAATTCAAGTTCTGCACATACAGTTGATTTTATTAAACACATGGGGAGTGTCTATATGAACAAATACACGTCATAACATTTCAACCAATCAATTGGTAGAAAGAAAATACTATTTTTTTTAAAATCTGCCCTAGAACATACAACATACATGCATTCAGACCCCTTCCCTTTTTACACATTTTTATTATGAAATAGATTTTTTTTTCAATTATCAATTTTCAGACAATACCTCATAAAGACATCACAATACCCCATAAAAGTGAGAAAAAAAGTTTAGAAATGCTTGTATATATATATATATATATATCTAGGTCATGCCAGTAGGCTACAGTAGGTTGTATCTCTCTAGGTCATGCCAGTAGGTTACAGTAGGTTGTAACTCTCTAGATCATGCCAGTAGGTTACAGTAGGTTGTAACTCCCTAGGTCATGCCAGTAGGTTACAGTAGGTTGTAACACTCTAGGTCATGCCAGTAGGTTACAGTAGGTTGTATCTCTCTAGGTCATGCCAGTAGGTTACAGTAGGTTGTATCTCTCTAGGTCATGGCAGTAGGCTACAGTAGGTTGTATCTCTCTAGGTCATGGCAGTAGGTTACAGTAGGTTGTAACTCTCTAGGTCATGCCAGTAGGTTACAGTAGGTTGAATCTCTCTAGGTCATGCCAGTAGGTTACAGTAGGTTGTATCTCTCTAGGTCATGCCAGTAGGTTACAGTAGGTTGTAACTCTCTAGGTCATGCCAGTAGGTTACAGTAGGTTGTATCTCTCTAGGTCATGCCAGTAGGTTACAGTAGGTTGTATCTCTCTAGATCATGCCAGTAGGTTACAGTAGGTTGTAACTCTCTAGGTCATGCCAGTAGGTTACAGCAGGTTGTATCTCTCTAGGTCATGCCAGTAGGTTACAGTAGGTTATAACTCTCTAGGTCATGCCAGTAGGTTACAGTAGGTTGTATCTCTCTAGGTCATGCCAGTAGGCTACAGTAGGTTGTAACTCTCTAGGTCATTCCAGTAGGTTACAGTAGGTTGTAACTCTCTAGGTCATGCCAGTAGGTTACAGTAGGTTGTAACACTCTAGGTCATGCCAGTAGGTTACAGTAGGTTGTATCTCTCTAGGTCATGCCAGTAGGTTACAGTAGGTTGTATCTCTCTAGGTCATGGCAGTAGGCTACAGTAGGTTGTATCTCTCTAGGTCATGGCAGTAGGTTACAGTAGGTTGTAACACTCTAGGTCATGCCAGTAGGTTACAGTAGGTTGTATCTCTCTAGGTCATGCCAGTAGGCTACAGTAGGTTGTATCTCTCTAGGTCATGCCAGTAGGTAGTATCTCTCTAGGTCATGCCAGTAGGTTACAGTAGGTTGTATCTCTCTAGGTCATGCCAGTAGGTTACAGTAGGTTGTATCTCTCTAGGTCATGCCAGTAGGTTACAGTAGGTTGTATCTCTCTAGATCATGCCAGTAGGTTGTATCTCTGTAGGTCATGCCAGTAGGCTACAGTAGGTTGTATCTCTCTAGGTCATGCCAGTAGGTTGTATCTCTCTAGGTCATGCCAGTAGGTTACAGTAGGTTGTATCCAAGTGGAAACAATTATCAACCCAATGTGGAAAGTGTTGAATTTGGTCAACAACAAAATGAATGGCTTATTTGCTACGTGAGGTTTACTTGATCTAACAGAAGTTTCGTAATGATTAAGTTGTTACGTGGACACGTGACATACCGACAACTTTGATAAAAACACTATAGGAGTTGTCTCCAGATCGCTATGCATATTCATGCTAGTAGCTTAGCATCTCTCTCCATTGAATACAGGCGGTTGACGACAACAACCCTCATAGAATATAAACAATAGATTACAATAATAAGATGTATCCACCAATCCAAAGACAGGATAGGCGGGAGATAGACAACCCACAGAGCTTCGTGGACAACGACTCCCCTTGTCAGGACGGAGAGACATCTTGTCAGTATATCCATAATCTTTGGTGTAGCCAACCCAACTCTCACATGGCTCTATTGGGGGTCACGGTGTGTAGTAAAACATCACTACATTAAAATCACTACATGCCGTGGCCCCCCAGTCTGCGGTCAGCAGATAGACCCTCCTCAAATATATATGTTAAGTCACTTTTTGGAAACGGAACGGAGAAAACAAGGGGTAGCTTGTCTCTACGTCGTCTGATTCTAGACATATCAGTCATCATCCCAGGACCCTCCGTTGAAGAGGTATTGACGAGCCAACTCCGAATATCCAAAGTTAAAAACTAATTGAAGGCGGTACTTACTGGTGTTAATCAGATCTCCCGTCTCCTCCTCTTCATCTTTCAATGTGACAGTAATCTCTCCTTCCTTCTTCACTCCAAAAACAGCATCATCCTCTTCTTCCTCTTGTTTAACTGAAACGTCTCTCTCTTCTTCTTTCACTGTAACAGCCTCACCCTCTACTTCTTGTTTTACTGTAACATCCTCACCCTCTACTTCTTGTTTTACTGTAACATCCTCCTCTTCCTTCTCCTCTTTCACGACAATGTTCAGCCCCAGAGCTTCTTTCTCCGTCCAGCAGACCTCCTCTTCTTTAACAGGAGGGGAGTAGTTTAGGGAGCTCATGTTCGGGGATGTTAGCTAGCTAGCTATCATTAGCGACTAGGCTAATGCTAACTTAACCAGTCAGCTACTATAGCTGACTAATAAAAAATAACGTAATATTAAATTAAATAGGTTAACAAGTAGATACGACAGAAGTGTGTCTAAAACACAGTAGCTAATATAGACTGAAAGCGTATAAATAGCTTGAATCTTTCGGCTATGTTGGCTAGCAAGCTAGCGAGGTGGTTGACGAGCTGTTTATGAAGAACCGTCCACTAGATTATACGTCACGCTGCAGCATCGCCTGAAAGACGCACATCGCCGTCTGCTGACTGGAGGGAAACGCAGTTGAGGATCAGATTTTATTTTCAGACAAAGATTATTTTACATGGATTTAATTAAATAATACTATTGAGACATACAAAGACAGGAATGTGGTGATTGATTAGTGAGAATAAAAAATGTTTACTACAGCACATTTAAGGCAGTTTCATTCAGTCAAACAACATATAAATAAGTAGCCAGCTACTGTAGGTCTATACTGCTCCTACATGGTGTAACAATACATCATGTAGATGTATATAATGAACAGACTAGGTCTATACTGCTCCTACATGGACTAACAATACATCATGTAGATGTATATAATGAACAGACTAGGTCTATACTGCTCCTACATGGTGTAACAATACATCATGTAGATGTATATAATGAACAGACTAGGTCTATACTGCTCCTACATGGTGTAACAATACATCATGTAGATGTATATAATGAACAGATTAGGTCTATACTGCTCCTACATGGACTAACAATACATAATGTAGATGTATATAATGAACAGACTAGGTCTATACTGCTCCTACATGGTGTAACAATACATCATGTAGATGTATATAATGAACAGACTAGGTCTATACTGCTCCTACATGGTGTAACAATACATCATGTAGATGTATATAATGAACAGACTAGGTCTATACTGCTCCTACATGGTGTAACAATACATCATGTAGATGTATATAATGAACAGACTAGGTCTATACTGCTCCTACATGGTGTAACAATACATCATGTAGATGTATATAATGAACAGACTAGGTCTATACTGCTCCTACATGGTGTAACAATACGCCACTACCGTTCAAATGTTTGGGGTCACTTAAATATCATTTTTTTAAGAAAAGCACATTATTTGTAAACAGTGTTTTTGCATGCAGCAATTCAACCATGAAGGCCTGATTCACGCAGTCTCTGACTAAATCACAGACAGTGTCACCAGCAAAGCACCCCCCACCATCACATCTCCATTTTTCACGGTGGGAATCGCACACGCGGAGATCATCCGTTCACATACTCTGCGTCTCACAAAGACACGGCGGTTAGAATCAAAGATCTCAAATTTGGACTCATCAGACCAAAGGACAGATTTCCCTGGTCTAATGTCTATTTCTTGGCCCAAGAAAGTCTCTTCTTATTATTGGTGTCCTTTAGTAGTGGTTTCTTTGCAGCAATTCGACCATGAAGGCCTGATTCACACAGTCTCCTCTGAACAGTTGATGTTGATATGTG
This sequence comes from Salmo salar, assembly GCF_965601325.2. Classification (NCBI taxonomy): domain Eukaryota; kingdom Metazoa; phylum Chordata; class Actinopteri; order Salmoniformes; family Salmonidae; genus Salmo; species Salmo salar. The sequence continues at coordinate 1,036,912 of NW_027675407.1, forward strand.
TCTGTTACTTGAACTCTGAAGCATATATTTGGGCTGCAATCTGAGGTGCAGTTAACTCTAAGGAACATATCTTCCGCAGCAGAGGTAACTCTGGGTCTTCATTTCCTGTGGCAATCCTCATGAGAGCTTCCCATACCTTGTCACAACACAACTGATTGGCTCAAACGCATTAAGAAGGAAAGAAATTCCTCAAATTAACATTTCACTAGGCACACCTGTTAACAAATTAATTCCAGGTCACTACCTCATGAAACTGGTTGAGAGAATGCCAAGAGTGTGCAAAACTGTCATCAAGGCAAGGAGTGACTGCTTTGAAATATCTCAAATATAAAATATATTTTGATTTGTTTAACCCTTTTGTCACAAAAAATGTCATGGTGTTGCAGGGAAGACCAAAATGCAGCAGAGTGGATCTTTTAATTCACAAAAACAAGAGTAAAACACAGAAAAAAACAAAACAATAAACGATGCTCACGACACCAACAGTTTTGCAGGCTATACTAACGCAGTGCAAAAACAATTCCCCACAAACACACCCAACTAATATAGGACTTCCAATCAAAGGCAACACCACACAGCTGCCTTCAATTGGAAGTCCACCCCAATTAACTCTACATAGAAACACCCAACCTAGACAGAACATAGAAAACAGAACTTCTACTGCCACGCCCTGACCAAAACTATACACCTACTCCACCTGCTGGTCAGGACGTGGCACCTTTTTTGGTTACTACATGATTCCATGTGTTATTTCATAGTTTTGATGTCTTCAATGTTATTCTGCAATGTAGAAAATAGTCAAAATAAAGAAAAACCATTGAATGAGTAGATGTGTATAAACTTTTGACTGGTACTGTATGTAAATGTGATATTTCAGTTGTTGCTTTTGTTACATTTGCAAACATTTCTAAAAAACGGTTTTTGCTTTGTCATTATGGGGTATTGTGATGTCATTATGGGGTATTGTGATGTTATTATGGGCTATTGTGATGTCGTTATGGGGTATTGTGAAGTCATTATGGGGTATTGTGTGTAGATGGATTAAATCAATGTTTTCCTCATAAATTTTAGAATAATGTAACAAAATGTGTAAAAAGTGAAGGGGTCTGAATACTTTCCGACAGCACTGTATAAATTGGGGCAGTACTTAGTGACATCACTTCCTGAAACAGGAGGTGCAAATATATAACAGGTTCACAATATCAACATTCAATGTATCAAAATATATGACCAAGCTGGAAGTGTAAACACCAGCCCAGCCACAATCCTAGAGGTTCACTGATGATCAACCTCCTCCTTCACATCTGACTCCTGATGATCAACCTCCTCCTTCACATCTGACTCCTGATGATCAACCTCCTCCTTCACATCTGACTCCTGATGATCAACCTCCTCCTTCACATCTGACTCCTGATGATCAACCTCCTCCTTCACATCTGACTCCTGATGATCAACCTCCTCCTTCACATCTGACTCCTGATGATCAACCTCCTCCTTCACATCTGACTCCTGATGATCAACCTCCTCCTTCACATCTGACTCCTGATGATCAACCTCCTCCTTCACATCTGACTCCTGATGATCAACCTCCTCCTTCACATCTGACTCCTGATGATCAACCTCCTCCTTCACATCTGACTCCTGATGATCAACCTCCTCCTTCACATCTGACTCCTGATGATCAACCTCCTCCTTCACATCTGACTCCTGATGATCAACCTCCTCCTTCACATCTGACTCCTGATGATCAACCTCCTCCTTCACATCTGACTCCTGATGATCAACCTCCTCCTTCACATCTGACTCCTGATGATCAACCTCCTCCTTCACATCTGACTCCTGATGATCAACCTCCTCCTTCACATCTGACTCCTGATGATCAACCTCCTCCTTCACATCTGACTCTAGTGATCAATCCAGAGCATCTTCTTTTTGGGGGGAATCCCGATGGAGGACGTCATCCAATAGGCCGTCATCACCACCACCGCCCACTAGTTAATTGTCATTCAGGTTATCAATGGGAAGTGCATTAGCAATATGTCCTGTCTGGTAACTTGTCTCGTTCAATGGATTTACATACATGTCTTCAGTGTAAAACTAACAATGACTCAATAATCCTTCTGGGAATGTGATGATGTCATAAAGTTATGGGAGGAGTTAGAAAGTTGTCTGTCAGAAGTACAGGATTATAATGTAAACTTACTTTTAATCCGTCTGTCTGTACATTTCAAGACATGGCATTTGAGGGTGCAGTGAGATACCCCCAGAGTTGGACGATACTTTTCTCGTCAATCATCTTAAATATTATACTTCATTAAAACCTGGAAATCAAACAATCCTCTGTTGTTAATTCAATAGAAAGGTATAATGCTTTATTATCTAAAAGTTGAAAGTGACGGAGAGAAATAAAATGGTGCTGATTCGGGCACTGGAGATGGGGGTGTTCTAGTGGGTCTGGGCAGGTGTGATGTAGTTAATGGAGATGGAGGTGTGTTCTAGTGGGTCTGGGCAGGTGTGATGTAGTTAATGGAGATGGAGGTGTGTTCTAGTGGACAGGTGTGATGTAGTTAATGGAGATGGAGGGGTGTTCTAGTGGGTCTGGGCAGGTGTGATGTAGTTAATGGAGATGGAGGTGTGTTCTAGTGGGCAGGTGTGATGTAGTTAATGGAGATGGAGGTGTGTTCTAGTGGGTCTGGGCAGGTGTGATGTAGTTAATGGAGATGGAGGTGTGTTCTAGTGGGTCTGGGCAGGTGTGATGTAGTTAATGGAGATGGAGATGTGTTCTAGTGGACAGGTGTGATGTAGTTAATGGAGATGGAGGTGTGTTCTAGTGGGCAGGTGTGATGTAGTTAATGGAGATGGAGGTGTGTTCTAGTGGACAGGTGTGATGTAGTTAATGGAGATGGGGGTGTGTTCTAGTGGACAGGTGTGATGTAGTTAATGGAGATGGAGGTGTGTTCTAGTGGGTCTGGGCAGGTGTGATGTAGTTAATGGAGATGGAGGTGTGTTCTAGTGGGTCTGGACAGGTGTGATGTAGTTAATGGAGATGGAGGTGTGTTCTAGTGGGTCTGGACAGGTGTGATGTAGTTAATGGAGATGGAGGTGTGTTCTAGTGGACAGGTGTGATGTAGTTAATGGAGATGGAGGTGTGTTCTAGTGGACAGGTGTGATGTAGTTAATGGAGATGGAGATGTGTTCTAGTGGACAGGTGTGATGTAGTTAATGGAGATGGAGGTGTGTTCTAGTGGGTCTGGACAGGTGTGATGTAGTTAATGGAGATGGAGGTGTGTTCTAGTGGACAGGTGTGATGTAGTTAATGGAGATGGAGGTGTGTTCTAGTGGGCAGGTGTGATGTAGTTAATGGAGATGGAGGTGTGTTCTAGTGGACAGGTGTGATGTAGTTAATGGAGATGGGGGTGTGTTCTAGTGGACAGGTGTGATGTAGTTAATGGAGATGGAGGTGTGTTCTAGTGGGTCTGGGCAGGTGTGATGTAGTTAATGGAGATGGAGGTGTGTTCTAGTGGGTCTGGACAGGTGTGATGTAGTTAATGGAGATGGAGGTGTGTTCTAGTGGACAGGTGTGATGTAGTTAATGGAGATGGAGGTGTGTTCTAGTGGACAGGTGTGATGTAGTTAATGAAGATGGAGGTGTGTTCTAGTGGGTCTGGACAGGTGTGATGTAGTTAATGGAGATGGAGGTGTGATCTAGTGGGCAGGTGTGATGTAGTTAATGGAGATGGAGGTGTGTTCTAGTGGACAGGTGTGATGTAGTTAATGGAGATGGGGGTGTGTTCTAGTGGACAGGTGTGATGTAGTTAATGGAGATGGAGGTGTGTTCTAGTGGGTCTGGGCAGGTGTGATGTAGTTAATGGAGATGGAGGTGTGTTCTAGTGGGTCTGGACAGGTGTGATGTAGTTAATGGAGATGGAGGTGTGTTCTAGTGGACAGGTGTGATGTAGTTAATGGAGATGGAGGTGTGTTCTAGTGGACAGGTGTGATGTAGTTAATGAAGATGGAGGTGTGTTCTAGTGGGTCTGGACAGGTGTGATGTAGTTAATGGAGATGGAGGTGTGTTCTAGTGGACAGGTGTGATGTAGTTAATGGAGATGGAGGTGTGTTCTAGTGGGTCTGGACAGGTGTGATGTAGTTAATGGAGATGGAGGTGTGTTCTAGTGGGCAGGTGTGATGTAGTTAATGGAGATGGAGGTGTGTTCTAGTGGACAGGTGTGATGTAGTTAATGGAGATGGAGGTGTGTTCTAGTGGACAGGTGTGATGTAGTTAATGGAGATGGAGGTGTGTTCTAGTGGGTCTGGGCAGGTGTGATGTAGTTAATGGAGATGGAGGTGTGTTCTAGTGGACAGGTGTGATGTAGTTAATGGAGATGGAGGTGTGTTCTAGTGGACAGGTGTGATGTAGTTAATGGAGATGGAGGTGTGTTCTAGTGGACAGGTGTGATGTAGTTAATGGAGAAGGAGGTGTGTTCTAGTGGGCAGGTGTGATGTAGTTAATGGAGATGGAGGTGTGTTCTAGTGGACAGGTGTGATGTAGTTAATGGAGATGGAGGTGTGTTCTAGTGGACAGGTGTGATGTAGTTAATGAAGATGGAGGTGTGTTCTAGTGGGTCTGGACAGGTGTGATGTAGTTAATGGAGATGGAGGTGTGTTCTAGTGGACAGGTGTGATGTAGTTAATGGAGATGGAGGTGTGTTCTAGTGGGTCTGGACAGGTGTGATGTAGTTAATGGAGATGGAGGTGTGTTCTAGTGGGTCTGGGCAGGTGTGATGTAGTTAATGGAGATGGAGGTGTGTTCTAGTGGACAGGTGTGATGTAGTTAATGGAGATGGAGGTGTGTTCTAGTGGGTCTGGGCAGGTGTGATGTAGTTAATGGAGATGGAGGTGTGTTCTAGTGGACAGGTAGGATGTAGTTAATGGAGATGGAGGTGTGTTCTAGTGGACAGGTGTGATGTAGTTAATGGAGATGGAGGTGTGTTCTAGTGGGTCTGGACAGGTGTGATGTAGTTAATGGAGATGGAGGTGTGTTCTAGTGGGTCTGGACAGGTGTGATGTAGTTAATGGAGATGGAGGTGTGGTCTAGTGGGTCTGGGCAGGTGTGATGTAGTTAATGGAGATGGAGGTGTGTTCTAGTGGGTCTGGGCAGGTGTGATGTAGTTAATGGAGATGGAGATGTGTTCTAGTGGACAGGTGTGATGTAGTTAATGGAGATGGAGATGTGTTCTAGTGGACAGGTGTGATGTAGTTAATGGAGATGGAGGTGTGTTCTAGTGGACAGGTGTGATGTAGTTAATGGAGATGGAGGTGTGTTCTAGTGGGTCTGGACAGGTGTGATGTAGTTAATGGAGATGGAGGTGTGTTCTAGTGGACAGGTGTGATGTAGTTAATGGAGATGGAGGTGTGTTCTAGTGGACAGGTGTGATGTAGTTAATGGAGATGGAGGTGTGTTCTAGTGGACAGGTGTGATGTAGTTAATGGAGATGGAGATGTGTTCTAGTGGACAGGTGTGATGTAGTTAATGGAGATGGAGGTGTGTTCTAGTGGACAGGTGTGATGTAGTTAATGGAGATGGGGGTGTGTTCTAGTGGACAGGTGTGATGTAGTTAATGGAGATGGAGATGTGTTCTAGTGGACAGGTGTGATGTAGTTAATGGAGATGGAGGTGTGTTCTAGTGGGTCTGGACAGGTGTGATGTAGTTAATGGAGATGGAGATGTGTTCTAGTGGACAGGTGTGATGTAGTTAATGGAGATGGAGATGTGTTCTAGTGGACAGGTGTGATGTAGTTAATGGAGATGGAGATGTGTTCTAGTGGACAGGTGTGATGTAGTTAATGGAGATGGAGGTGTGTTCTAGTGGACAGGTGTGATGTAGTTAATGGAGATGGAGGTGTGTTCTAGTGGGCAGGTGTGATGTAGTTAATGGAGATGGGGGTGTGTTCTAGTGGACAGGTGTGATGTAGTTAATGGAGATGGAGATGTGTTCTAGTGGACAGGTGTGATGTAGTTAATGGAGATGGAGGGGTGTTCTAGTGGGTCTGGGCAGGTGTGATGTAGTTAATGGAGATGGAGATGTGTTCTAGTGGACAGGTGTGATGTAGTTAATGGAGATGGAGGTGTGTTCTAGTGGGTCTGGACAGGAGTGATGTAGTTAATGGAGATGGAGATGTGTTCTAGTGGGTCTGGACAGGTGTGTTGTAGTTAATGGAGATGGAGGTGTGTTCTAGTGGACAGGTGTGATGTAGTTAATGGAGATGGAGGTGTGTTCTAGTGGACAGGTGTGATGTAGTTAATGGAGATGGAGGTGTGTTCTAGTGGGTCTGGACAGGTGTGTTGTAGTTAATGGAGATGGAGGTGTGTTCTAGTGGGTCTGGACAGGTGTGATGTAGTTAATGGAGATGGAGGTGTGTTCTAGTGGACAGGTGTGATGTAGTTAATGGAGATGGAGGTGTGTTCTAGTGGACAGGTGTGATGTAGTTAATGGAGATGGAGGTGTGTTCTAGTGGGTCTGGACAGGTGTGATGTAGTTAATGGAGATGGGGGTGTGTTCTAGTGGACAGGTGTGATGTAGTTAATGGAGATGGGGGTGTGTTCTAGTGGGTCTGGGCAGGTGTGATGTAGTTAATGGAGATGGAGGTGTGTTCTAGTGGGTCTGGACAGGTGTGATGTAGTTAATGGAGATGGAGGTGTGTTCTAGTGGGTCTGGACAGGTGTGATGTAGTTAATGGAGATGGAGGTGTGTTCTAGTGGGTCTGGGCAGGTGTGATGTAGTTAATGGAGATGGAGGTGTGTTCTAGTGGGTCTGGGCAGGTGTGATGTAGTTAATGGAGATGGAGATGTGTTCTAGTGGGCAGGTGTGATGTAGTTAATGGAGATGGAGGTGTGTTCTAGTGGACAGGTGTCATGTAGTTAATGGAGATGGAGGTGTGTTCTAGTGGACAGGTGTGATGTAGTTAATGGAGATGGAGGTGTGTTCTAGTGGACAGGTGTGATGTAGTTAATGGAGATGGAGGTGTGTTCTAGTGGACAGGTGTGATGTAGTTAATGGAGATGGAGGTGTGTTCTAGTGGGTCTGGACAGGTGTGATGTAGTTAATGGAGATGGAGATGTGTTCTAGTGGACAGGTGTGATGTAGTTAATGGAGATGGAGGTGTGTTCTAGTGGGTCTGGACAGGTGTGATGTAGTTAATGGAGATGGAGATGTGTTCTAGTGGACAGGTTGATGTAGTTAATGGAGATGGAGGTGTGTTCTAGTGGACAGGTGTGATGTAGTTAATGGAGATGGAGGTGTGTTCTAGTGGACAGGTGTGATGTAGTTAATGGAGATGGAGGTGTGTTCTAGTGGACAGGTGTGATGTAGTTAATGGAGATGGAGGTGTGTTCTAGTGGACAGGTGTGATGTAGTTAATGGAGATGGAGGTGTGTTCTAGTGGACAGGTGTGATGTAGTTAATGGAGATGGAGGTGTGTTCTAGTGGACAGGTGTGATGTAGTTAATGGAGATGGAGGTGTGTTCTAGTGGGTCTGGACAGGTGTGATGTAGTTAATGGAGATGGAGGTGTGTTCTAGTGGGTCTGGACAGGTGTGATGTAGTTAATGGAGATGGAGGTGTGTTCTAGTGGGTCTGGGCAGGTGTGATGTAGTTAATGGAGATGGAGGTGTGTTCTAGTGGGTCTGGACAGGTGTGATGTAGTTAATGGAGATGGAGATGTGTTCTAGTGGACAGGTGTGATGTAGTTAATGGAGATGGAGGTGTGTTCTAGTGGACAGGTGTGATGTAGTTAATGGAGATGGAGGTGTGTTCTAGTGGACAGGTGTGATGTAGTTAATGGAGATGGAGGTGTGTTCTAGTGGACAGGTGTGATGTAGTTAATGGAGATGGAGGTGTGTTCTAGTGGACAGGTGTGATGTAGTTAATGGAGATGGAGGTGTGTTCTAGTGGACAGGTGTGATGTAGTTAATGGAGATGGAGATGTGTTCTAGTGGACAGGTGTGATGTAGTTAATGGAGATGGAGGTGTGTTCTAGTGGACAGGTGTGATGTAGTTAATGGAGATGGAGGTGTGTTCTAGTGGACAGGTGTGATGTAGTTAATGGAGATGGAGATGTGTTCTAGTGGACAGGTGTGATGTAGTTAATGGAGATGGAGGTGTGTTCTAGTGGGTCTGGACAGGTGTGATGTAGTTAATGGAGATGGAGATGTGTTCTAGTGGACAGGTGTGATGTAGTTAATGGAGATGGAGATGTGTACTAGTGGACAGGTGTGATGTAGTTAATGGAGATGGAGATGTGTTCTAGTGGACAGGTGTGATGTAGTTAATGGAGATGGAGGTGTGTTCTAGTGGACAGGTGTGATGTAGTTAATGGAGATGGAGGTGTGTTCTAGTGGGCAGGTGTGATGTAGTTAATGGAGATGGGGGTGTGTTCTAGTGGACAGGTGTGATGTAGTTAATGGAGATGGAGATGTGTTCTAGTGGACAGGTGTGATGTAGTTAATGGAGATGGAGGTGTGTTCTAGTGGGTCTGGACAGGTGTGATGTAGTTAATGGAGATGGAGATGTGTTCTAGTGGGTCTGGACAGGTGTGTTGTAGTTAATGGAGATGGAGGTGTGTTCTAGTGGACAGGTGTGATGTAGTTAATGGAGATGGAGGTGTGTTCTAGTGGACAGGTGTGATGTAGTTAATGGAGATGGAGGTGTGTTCTAGTGGGTCTGGACAGGTGTGTTGTAGTTAATGGAGATGGAGGTGTGTTCTAGTGGGTCTGGACAGGTGTGATGTAGTTAATGGAGATGGAGGTGTGTTCTAGTGGACAGGTGTGATGTAGTTAATGGAGATGGAGGTGTGTTCTAGTGGACAGGTGTGATGTAGTTAATGGAGATGGAGGTGTGTTCTAGTGGGTCTGGACAGGTGTGATGTAGTTAATGGAGATGGAGATGTGTTCTAGTGGACAGGTGTGATGTAGTTAATGGAGATGGGGGTGTGTTCTAGTGGACAGGTGTGATGTAGTTAATGGAGATGGGGGTGTGTTCTAGTGGGTCTGGGCAGGTGTGATGTAGTTAATGGAGATGGAGGTGTGTTCTAGTGGGTCTGGACAGGTGTGATGTAGTTAATGGAGATGGAGGTGTGTTCTAGTGGGTCTGGACAGGTGTGATGTAGTTAATGGAGATGGAGGTGTGTTCTAGTGGGTCTGGGCAGGTGTGATGTAGTTAATGGAGATGGAGGTGTGTTCTAGTGGGTCTGGGCAGGTGTGATGTAGTTAATGGAGATGGAGATGTGTTCTAGTGGGCAGGTGTGATGTAGTTAATGGAGATGGAGGTGTGTTCTAGTGGACAGGTGTCATGTAGTTAATGGAGATGGAGGTGTGTTCTAGTGGACAGGTGTGATGTAGTTAATGGAGATGGAGGTGTGTTCTAGTGGACAGGTGTGATGTAGTTAATGGAGATGGAGGTGTGTTCTAGTGGACAGGTGTGATGTAGTTAATGGAGATGGAGGTGTGTTCTAGTGGGTCTGGACAGGTGTGATGTAGTTAATGGAGATGGAGATGTGTTCTAGTGGACAGGTGTGATGTAGTTAATGGAGATGGAGGTGTGTTCTAGTGGGTCTGGACAGGTGTGATGTAGTTAATGGAGATGGAGATGTGTTCTAGTGGACAGGTGTGATGTAGTTAATGGAGATGGAGGTGTGTTCTAGTGGACAGGTGTGATGTAGTTAATGGAGATGGAGGTGTGTTCTAGTGGACAGGTGTGATGTAGTTAATGGAGATGGAGGTGTGTTCTAGTGGACAGGTGTGATGTAGTTAATGGAGATGGAGGTGTGTTCTAGTGGACAGGTGTGATGTAGTTAATGGAGATGGAGGTGTGTTCTAGTGGACAGGTGTGATGTAGTTAATGGAGATGGAGGTGTGTTCTAGTGGACAGGTGTGATGTAGTTAATGGAGATGGAGGTGTGTTCTAGTGGGTCTGGACAGGTGTGATGTAGTTAATGGAGATGGAGGTGTGTTCTAGTGGGTCTGGACAGGTGTGTTGTAGTTAATGGAGATGGAGGTGTGTTCTAGTGGGTCTGGACAGGTGTGATGTAGTTAATGGAGATGGAGGTGTGTTCTAGTGGGTCTGGACAGGTGTGATGTAGTTAATGGAGATGGAGATGTGTTCTAGTGGACAGGTGTGATGTAGTTAATGGAGATGGAGGTGTGTTCTAGTGGACAGGTGTGATGTAGTTAATGGAGATGGAGGTGTGTTCTAGTGGACAGGTGTGATGTAGTTAATGGAGATGGAGGTGTGTTCTAGTGGACAGGTGTGATGTAGTTAATGGAGATGGAGGTGTGTTCTAGTGGGTCTGGACAGGTGTGATGTAGTTAATGGAGATGGAGATGTGTTCTAGTGGACAGGTGTGATGTAGTTAATGGAGATGGAGGTGTGTTCTAGTGGGTCTGGACAGGTGTGATGTAGTTAATGGAGATGGAGATGTGTTCTAGTGGGTCTGGACAGGTGTGTTGTAGTTAATGGAGATGGAGGTGTGTTCTAGTGGACAGGTGTGATGTAGTTAATGGAGATGGAGGTGTGTTCTAGTGGACAGGTGTGATGTAGTTAATGGAGATGGAGGTGTGTTCTAGTGGGTCTGGACAGGTGTGTTGTAGTTAATGGAGATGGAGGTGTGTTCTAGTGGGTCTGGACAGGTGTGATGTAGTTAATGGAGATGGAGGTGTGTTCTAGTGGACAGGTGTGATGTAGTTAATGGAGATGGAGGTGTGTTCTAGTGGACAGGTGTGATGTAGTTAATGGAGATGGAGGTGTGTTCTAGTGGGTCTGGACAGGTGTGATGTAGTTAATGGAGATGGAGATGTGTTCTAGTGGACAGGTGTGATGTAGTTAATGGAGATGGGGGTGTGTTCTAGTGGACAGGTGTGATGTAGTTAATGGAGATGGGGGTGTGTTCTAGTGGGTCTGGGCAGGTGTGATGTAGTTAATGGAGATGGAGGTGTGTTCTAGTGGGTCTGGACAGGTGTGATGTAGTTAATGGAGATGGAGGTGTGTTCTAGTGGGTCTGGACAGGTGTGATGTAGTTAATGGAGATGGAGGTGTGTTCTAGTGGGTCTGGGCAGGTGTGATGTAGTTAATGGAGATGGAGGTGTGTTCTAGTGGGTCTGGGCAGGTGTGATGTAGTTAATGGAGATGGAGATGTGTTCTAGTGGGCAGGTGTGATGTAGTTAATGGAGATGGAGGTGTGTTCTAGTGGACAGGTGTCATGTAGTTAATGGAGATGGAGGTGTGTTCTAGTGGACAGGTGTGATGTAGTTAATGGAGATGGAGGTGTGTTCTAGTGGACAGGTGTGATGTAGTTAATGGAGATGGAGGTGTGTTCTAGTGGACAGGTGTGATGTAGTTAATGGAGATGGAGGTGTGTTCTAGTGGGTCTGGACAGGTGTGATGTAGTTAATGGAGATGGAGATGTGTTCTAGTGGACAGGTGTGATGTAGTTAATGGAGATGGAGGTGTGTTCTAGTGGGTCTGGACAGGTGTGATGTAGTTAATGGAGATGGAGATGTGTTCTAGTGGACAGGTGTGATGTAGTTAATGGAGATGGAGGTGTGTTCTAGTGGACAGGTGTGATGTAGTTAATGGAGATGGAGGTGTGTTCTAGTGGACAGGTGTGATGTAGTTAATGGAGATGGAGGTGTGTTCTAGTGGACAGGTGTGATGTAGTTAATGGAGATGGAGGTGTGTTCTAGTGGACAGGTGTGATGTAGTTAATGGAGATGGAGGTGTGTTCTAGTGGACAGGTGTGATGTAGTTAATGGAGATGGAGGTGTGTTCTAGTGGACAGGTGTGATGTAGTTAATGGAGATGGAGGTGTGTTCTAGTGGGTCTGGACAGGTGTGATGTAGTTAATGGAGATGGAGGTGTGTTCTAGTGGGTCTGGACAGGTGTGTTGTAGTTAATGGAGATGGAGGTGTGTTCTAGTGGGTCTGGACAGGTGTGATGTAGTTAATGGAGATGGAGGTGTGTTCTAGTGGGTCTGGACAGGTGTGATGTAGTTAATGGAGATGGAGATGTGTTCTAGTGGACAGGTGTGATGTAGTTAATGGAGATGGAGGTGTGTTCTAGTGGACAGGTGTGATGTAGTTAATGGAGATGGAGGTGTGTTCTAGTGGACAGGTGTGATGTAGTTAATGGAGATGGAGGTGTGTTCTAGTGGACAGGTGTGTTGTAGTTAATGGAGATGGAGGTGTGTTCTAGTGGGTCTGGACAGGTGTGATGTAGTTAATGGAGATGGAGGTGTGTTCTAGTGGACAGGTGTGATGTAGTTAATGGAGATGGAGGTGTGTTTTAGTGGGTCTGGACAGGTGTGATGTAGTTAATGGAGATGGAGGTGTGTTTTAGTGGGTCTGGACAGGTGTGATGTAGTTAATGGAGATGGAGGTGTGTTCTAGTGGACAGGTGTGATGTAGTTAATGGAGATGGAGGTGTGTTCTAGTGGGTCTGGACAGGTGTGATGTAGTTAATGGAGATGGAGGTGTGTTCTAGTGGGTCTGGGCAGGTGTGATGTAGTTAATGGAGATGGAGGTGTGTTCTAGTGGACAGGTGTGATGTAGTTAATGGAGATGGGGGTGTGTTCTAGTGGGTCTGGGCAGGTGTGATGTAGTTAATGGAGATGGAGGTGTGTTCTAGTGGACAGGTGTGATGTAGTTAATGGAGATGGAGGTGTGTTCTAGTGGGCAGGTGTGATGTAGTTAATGGAGATGGAGGTGTGTTCTAGTGGGTCTGGACAGGTGTGATGTAGTTAATGGAGATGGAGGTGTGTTCTAGTGGGTCTGGGCAGGTGTGATGTAGTTAATGGAGATGGAGGTGTGTTCTAGTGGACAGGTGTGATGTAGTTAATGGAGATGGAGGTGTGTTCTAGTGGGTCTGGACAGGTGTGATGTAGTTAATGGAGATGGAGGTGTGTTCTAGTGGGTCTGGACAGGTGTGATGTAGTTAATGGAGATGGAGGTGTGTTCTAGTGGGTCTGGACAGGTGTGATGTAGTTAATGGAGATGGAGGTGTGTTCTAGTGGACAGGTGTGATGTAGTTAATGGAGATGGAGGTGTGTTCTAGTGGACAGGTGTGATGTAGTTAATGGAGATGGAGGTGTGTTCTAGTGGACAGGTGTGATGTAGTTAATGGAGATGGAGATGTGTTCTAGTGGACAGGTGTGATGTAGTTAATGGAGATGGAGATGTGTTCTAGTGGACAGGTGTGATGTAGTTAATGGAGATGGAGATGTGTTCTAGTGGACAGGTGTGATGTAGTTAATGGAGATGGGGGTGTGTTCTAGTGGGTCTGGGCAGGTGTGATGTAGTTAATGGAGATGGAGATGTGTTTAACGTTTGCAAGCTTGAGCTAGATATCGACCTTGTGTGACCTTCCTGGTCCCTCAAGTCAGTGAGTCAACACAGGAAGGAGCAATGGATGGACAGTTCATTTATTTCCAAAGCTGCAATGATGGGACACACACAGTATGGATGAATGATCAGTAGTGACGGGATATAAATAGCACTCCCACAGCAATTCTCCATAAATCTGCCCTATAATATACTAACAAAAAACTATCAAGATGTCTGTCAAAGTTATTATGATCATATAGTGGATTTAACAGTTCCTAATAATTCCTAATTTACTATAATAAAATAAATACATAGTTTCCATGTGTAATCTCATATTCACAACATCAGAATAAACTGTCATCCATTTTAGTATCAAAATATATCAAATTAACCTGAAATATGACTCAATGTCCCCCTCTGGTGGTGAAGAAGTATAATCCACCTAAACTAACAGAACCGGGCTGATAAACTGGCTGGTGTTCATGAGTTTATAAAACACATACTTTATACATGTCATAAATTACCTGCATTGATGAGACACACAGTGTGGATGAATGATCAGTAGTCGACAGGATATAAATAGCACTCCTAAAGAAGATGCAGTGTGGATGAATGATCAGTAGTCAACAGGATATTAATAGCACTCCTAAAGAAGATGCAGTGTGGATGAATGATCAGGATATAAATAGTACTCCTAAAGAAGATGCAGTGAGGATGAATGATCAGGATATAAATAGCACTCCTAAAGAAGATGCAGTGTGGATGATTGATCAGGATATAAATAGCACTCCTAAAGAAGATGCAGTGTGGATGAATGATCAGGATATAAATAGCACTCCTAAAGAAGATGCAGTGTGGATGAATGATCAGGATATAAATAGCACTCCTAAAGAAGATGCAGTGTGGATGAATGATCAGAATATAAATAGCACTCCTAAAGAAGATGCAGTGTGGATGAATGATCAGGATATAAATAGCACTCCTAAAGAAGATGCAGTGTGGATGAATGATCAGTAGTCGACAGGATATAAATAGCACTCCTAAAGAAGATGCAGTGTAGATGAATGATCAGGATATAAATAGCACTCCTAAAGAAGATGCAGTGTGGATGAATGATCAGTAGCGACAGGTTATAAATAGCACTCCTAAAGAAGATGCAGTGTGGATGAATGATCAGGATATAAATAGCACTCCTAAAGAAGATGCAGTGTGGATGAATGATCAGGATATAAATAGCTCTCCTAAAGAAGATGCAGTGTGGATGAATGATCAGGATATAAATAGCTCTCCTAAAGAAGATGCAGTGTGGATGAATGATCAGGATATAAATAGCACTCCTAAAGAAGATGCAGTGTGGATGAATGATCAGGATATAAATAGCACTCCTAAAGAAGATGCAGTGTGGATGAATGATCAGGATATAAATAGCACTCCTATAGAAGATGCAGTGTGGATGAATGATCAGGATATAAATAGCATTCCTAAAGAAGATGCAGTGTGGATGAATGATCAGTAGTCGACAGGATATAAATAGCACTCCTAAAGAAGATGCAGTGTGGATGAATGATCAGGATATAAATAGCACTCCTAAAGAAGATGCAGTGTGGATGAATGATCAGGATATAAATAGCACTCCTGAAGAAGATGCAGTGTGGATGAATGATCAGGATATAAATAGCATTCCTAAAGAAGATGCAGTGTGGATGAATGATCAGTAGTGACAGGATATAAATAGCACTCCTGAAGAAGATGCATTTTCCAGTTTGCTACCAACTTGATAGAGGGAACTTCAGCATAAAACCCACATGGAAAACTGAGATTCGGCAAATAACATATAAAGAGAGGCCAAACCAACAACAGAAGTTACTAAAACATAAATTGCTAATTTATGATTTAAAAGGTGGATTTTATGATCTAATGTCAACTTTATACATTTCTATCCCAGGACCACCCAATTTTCAAATTCTCCATAAATCTGCTGTGGATTACCCAGAATCCCATACCTTTATCACTGAATGTAATGTAAACACACGAGCAGCAGTCTAAGGTCCTGCATCTCAGTGGTAGAGGCATCACTACAGACCCGGGATCAAAACTACAGACACGGGTCCGTTATTGTAAATAAGAATTTGTCCTTAGCTGGTTTGCCTTGTTAAATAAAGGTTAAATAAATGTTTTAAATGTAACTTCATTACACCGTTACACTGGCATACAAACCCGGTAGCATAGAGTTGATAATACATATGACGTTGGAAAATAGTGCATTGTGGGTAGTTTAGAAGATTTCCCTAAATAAGTTAATACTGTAACGACCCTGGGTTTATAAGCACGGATATTGACTCTGCCGTTCGAGCTTTTGCGGCACAGTCGATAGCGCGCTGGACTTCGGGCTTGAAGGTCGAGGGTTCGAGACCTGCTCCCTGCTGTTTCATTACAATACATTTGTAATAACGCAAAAAACATAACTGTTTGTCCTTATAGGGAACCAGATCGTGACTACAACTAGCTTACTAAGTCTTTAACCACACTGTGTTGTTACGCTGGTGAGTAAAAACTCATGCTTCCTACACTTTAACTTGTCTGAAAATAAAATAATCATTTTACTCAACTGCGTTACCCACTCCAGTCAGCAGATGGCGGTCTGGGAATTTAAGGTAATGCTGTTGGTGTGACGTATAATCTAGTGGACGGAACGCTTCTTTCAACAGCAACAACAGTTATTCAGCCACCTCGGTAGCTTGCTAGACAAAATAGCCGAACCAATAAAGCTCTTTAGATGCTTTAGTGTATATTAGCCACTGTGTTTTAAACCCACTTCTGTCGTCTAGTTAGTTATCCGTTTTAATTTCATATTTACGGTGTTTTTGTTATTGATCAGCTAGCGGGCTGGTTAAGTTAGCATTAGCTTAGCTAGCTAACATCCCCGACCATGAGTTCACTAAGCTACTCTCCTCCTGCTAAAGAAGAGGTCTGCTGGACGGAGAAAGAGGGACTGGGGCTGAACGTTTTCGTGAAAGAGGAGAAGGAAGAGGAGGCTGTTTCAATACAAAAACAAGTAGAGGGTGAGGCTGTAACTGTGAAAGAAGAAGAGAAAGACGTTTCAGTGAAAGAAGAGGAAGTCGCGTTCAGAGTGAAAGAGGAGGAGGATGTTACAGTAAAAGAAGAGGAGGAAGATGCAGTTTATGGAGTGGAAGAGGAAGAGGGGGAGATGACTGTTACATCGATAGAGGAGGAAACTGGACATCTGGGCCCGGTTTCCCAAACGCATCTTAAGGCGTCCAATGGTTCTAACGGTGAACTTAGCCATAAGATGGTTTTGAGAAACCGTTCCCTGATTAACACTAGTAAGTACTGTCTTAAATACAGAGGCACAAACTCTGCAGTTGTTGAACTGATGTGTGGTGTTAAAGCGGAAATATGCAATAGCTACATCCATATTTAGACTTTTTACATTATTTATTTATAGCCATTGATTCTTGAAGAATATAACACATGCCTCATGAGCTTAGTTCAACTGTTGTACCCCATCAGAACCCCAAATAAGCTTTTTTTACTCCAATGTTTAGAAACAATGTAAATCAATACTGTATAGCCTCAACATGGTTAAAACTATAATGTTGATATCATGGATGGTCAGTCCTTGCATCCGCAGGTCTGTCTATGAATTTGAGATTAGTTACATTTCTCCAGCCCCATCATCATCTTATTACCAAGACAGTGATGGAATTACAACTTTGTTATTGTTTCAACTGCAGATTGGTTGATTGATTGTTGTGTGGCTTGTTTAAAGGGACAACCTAGGTTTTAAACAGCAACAAAATGGCTGCCCAGAGGCTTGGTTTGGTAAACAGCTGAGGGATGGGGGAAGGAGAAGTGTAACCACTCTCACATTCATAGAGAAAGCTATTGTATCAACCTTAATCCAAAACCTAGCGACCTCTTCAAGAAGTTCAGACATCTTGGCGTAACAGTTATAAGATGTTGGCTTGACAGTTGCTGGACCCAGGTTTGAGTCCAGCTCAGGGCTACCCCCTGAATTGACTACACTATAAATACAAGGACTGGCCACCCATGAGGTCAAAATTATAGTTTTAACCTGATTTCAAGGCTATATAGTATATTCTATAATTGGCAGTTAAGATTTGCTGTGGGGGTCAAATTGTTGTCAAATTGGAAGTTTACATACACTTATGTTGGCGTCATTAAAACTCGTTTTTCAACCACTCCACACATTTCTTGTTAACTAACTGTAATTTTGGCAAGTCGGTTAGGACATCTACTTTGTGCATGACACAACAAATTTTTTCAACAGTTGTTTACAGACAGATTATTTCACTTATAATTCACTGTATCACAATTCCAGTGGGTTTGAAGTTTACATACACTAAGTTGACTGTGCCTTTAAACAGCTTGGAGAATTCCAGAGAATTATGCCATGGCTTTAGAAGCTTCTGATAGGCTAATTGACATAATTTGAGTCAATTGGAGGTGTACCTGTGGATGTGTTTCAAGGCATACCTTCAAACTCGGTGCCTCTTTGCTTGACATCATGGGAATATCAAAAGAAATCAGCCAAGACCTCAGTCTGGTTCATCCTTGGGAGCAATTTCCAAACGCCTGAAGGTACCACGTTCATCTGTACAAACAATAGTACGCAAGTATAAACACCATGGGACCACGCGGCTGTCATACCGCTCAGGATAGAGACGCGTTCTGTCTCCTAGAGATTAACGTTCTTTGGTGCGAAAAGAGCAAATCAATCCCAGAACAACAGCAAAGGACCTTGTGAAGATGCTGGAGGAAACAGGTACAAAAGTATCTATATCCAAAGTAAAACAAGTCCTATATCTGAAAGGCCGCTCAGCAAGGAAGAAGCCACTGCTCCAAAACTGCCATAAAAAAAAGCCAGACTACGGTTTGCAACTGCACATGGGGACAAAGATCGTACATTTTGAAAAAATGTCATCTGGTCTGATTATACAAAAATAGAACTGTTTGGCCATAATGACCATCGTTATGTTTGGAGGGAAAGGGGGGAGGCTTGCAAGCCGAAGAACACCATCCCAACTGTGAAGCACAGGGGTGGCAGCATCATATTGTGGGGATGCTTTGCTGCAATAGGGACTAGTGCAGTTCACAAAATAGATGGCGTCATGAGGAAGGAAAAGTATGTCGATATATTGAAGCAATATCTCAAGACATCCGTCAGGAAGTTAAAGCTTGGTTGCAAGTGAGTCTTCCATATGGACAATGACCCCAAGCACACTTCCAAAGTTGTGGCAAAATGGCTGAAGGACAACAATGTATTGGAATGGCCATCACAAAGCCCTGACCTCAATCCTATAGAACATTTGTGGGCAGATCTGAAAAAGCGTGTACGAGCAAAGAGACCTACAAACCAGACTCAGTTACACCAACTCTGTCAGGAGGAATGGGCCAAAATTCACCCAACTTATTGTGGGATGCTTGTGGGAGGCTACCCAAAACGTTTGACCCAAGTTAAACAATTTAAAGGCAATACAACCAAATGCTAATTGAGTGTATGTAAACTTCTGACCCACTGGGAATGTGATGAACGAAATAAAAGCTAAAATAAATCATTCTCTACTATTATTCTGACATTTCACATTCTTAAAATAAAGTGGTGATCCTACTTGACCTAAGACAGGGAAGAATTTCCACTCGGATTAAATGTTAGGAATTGTGAGAAACTGAGTTTAAATGTATTTGGCTAATGTGTATGTAAACTTCCGACTTCAACTGTATACATAGATTCAATTACGTTAAGGGTGAAACATACCTAGATTCAATAACATTTATATGATTCAATAACATTCATGAATTGGTTTGAAACCTTTGTTTTAGAACCTTCTCAAAGTTGGTGCCTTGACGGTTTCTCACTCGTACCCTGACTTTTTAAAAGGGATTTTGGGACAATTAGCTTAGTTTATAACATGTATTTTAGGAACTGCGTGTCACAGCATGACAATGTGAACATGATTGGTCGACAGTCTCTTGGATGGGCATTAAACATTTGAATAAAGCTGTAATTTAACAAAATGTGGAAAAGGGGAAGGGGTCTGAACTTTCTGAATGCTCTATGTTTTATTATATTTTTCAAATGTAACCTTTATTTAACTAGACAAGTCAGTTAAGAACAAATTCTTTTTTACAATGACGGACGACGCTTGGCCAATTGTGCGTCTCCCTATGGGACTCCCAATCACGGCCGGTTGGGATACAGCCAGGATTCGAAGCAGGGTCTGTAGTGACGCCTCAAGCACTGAAATGCACCACTCGGGAGCCCCAAAATCATCTTCTAGTGCTGTCCCCAACTAAAATAAATCTTGGCCAACCAAGAGTCTAATTTTGTTTCTACCAATCGATTGGTTGAAAATTTCGAATGTGTATTTTTCCATATATAAACACCACCCACGTGTATTAACCTGTTATGGCTAGGGGGCAGTATTTTCACAGCTGGATAAAAAACGTACCCGATTTAATCTGGTTACTAATCCTGCCCAGTAACTAGAATATGCATATAATTATTGGCTTTGGATAGAAAACACCCTAAAGTTTCTAAAACTGTTTGAATGGTGTCTGTGAGTATAACAGAACTCATATGGCAGGCAAAAACCTGAGAAGATTTCATGCTGGAAGTGGCCTGTCTGACAAGGTGTCGTTCTTCTTGTCTCTGTTTATTGAAGAGTGAGGATCTTAGCTGTCCCGTGACACTTCCTACGGCTGCCATAGGTTCTCAGAAGGCGGCAAAAAGCGGAATCGTGGCTTTGCAGGCTCTGGCTGAAACAAAGTAGCGCGTTTGGGTAGTGGCTGGTTACAGTACTGTGAGACTCAGGCTCGTGCCCGCGTCGACCGAAAGGTTTGTTTTCATTCCTCTGTTTAGCTAAATGGACATTCCCGGTCGGAATATTATCGCTTTTTTACGAGAAAAATGGCATAAAAATGGATTTTAAACAGCGGTTGACATGCTTCGAAGTACGGTAATGGAATATTTAGATTTTTTTTGTCACGAATTGCGCCATGCGCGCGACCCTTCTTTACCATTCGGATAGTGTCTGGGACGCACGAACAAAACGCCGCTATTCGGATATAACGATGGATTATTTTGGACCAAACCAACATTTGTTATTGAGGTAGCAGTCCTGGGAGTGCATTCTGACGAAGACAACAAAAGGTAATCAAACTTTTATAATAGTAAATCTGATATTGGTGAGTGCTAAACTTGCCGGGTGTCTAAATAGCTAGCCCGTGATGCCTGGGCTATGTACTTAGAATATTGCAAAATGTGCTTTCACCAAAAAGCTATTTTAAAATCGGACATATCGAGTGAATAGAGGAGTTATGTATCTATAATTCTTAAAATAATGGTTATGCTTTTTGTGAACATTTATCGTGAGTAATTTAGTAAATTGTTAGCAAATTCCCCGGAAGTTATGCTAGTTCTGAACGTCACATGCTAATGTAAAAAGCTGTTTTTTGATATAAATATGAACTTGATTGAACAAAACATGCATGTATTGTATAACATAATGTCCTAGGTGTGTCATCTGATGAAGATCATCAAAGGTTAGTGCTGCATTTAGCTGTCTTCTGGGTTTTTGTGACATTATATGCTAGCTTGAAAAATGGGTGTCTGATTATTTCTGGCTTGGTACTCTGCTGACATAATCTAATGTTTTGCTTTCGCTGTAAAGCCTTTTTGAAATCGGACAGTGTGGTTAGATAAAGGAGAGTCTTATCTTTAAAATGCTGTGAAATAGTCACATGTTTGAGAAATTGAAGTTTTTGTATTTTTGAGGAATTTGTAATTCGCGCCACGCCTATCATTGGATATTGGAGCAGGTGTTCCGCTAGCGGAACGTCTAGATGTAAGAGGTTAATAAAATAAAAATTATTCTCGACCAGGTTGAAATACTATCAGACATCCCCAAATGGGCACATTTATAGGCCTACATTTGTGTACAGGCCAGGTAGATTAATCCTACTTCTATATGTGTAATCAGGTGCCCGTCCTTACTCAACATTGACAGGAGTTTCAAACAAAAGACAATGAATAAATTGACAACAATCTTGCAGGGTAAGGTCTGGGTGGTCTGCCAGGGGTCGTTTCATTTAGTATCCGATTGGGTCGGCATGGGGAATGATTGTATTTTCCCATAGTATGTTGTACCGAAGTTGACCGACTGAAAGGGAGTGTAACTTTGATTATAATTACTCTTCCATGAAGGCGGGAAACGAGGTGCAACACGTGTTTGGCGCTGCCCTTTCCTGGGTTGGTGAAGAGCGGTATTAAATTTAAGGAATAAATCCGAGCCTCACGGTCATCACCTGTGGAAGGCGGGGCTTCCAGAGAGGCACGGATTTAATAGTATGTTGTACCTAGTTTCCCTCCTTCAGGGAACAGTAGTTATAGTCATAACATTAAGCTTGTCATATGATGAACTTCAACTTAAATACTGGATCTTGCTGTCAGACAGTTTTTTGTATTCAGATCTCTGAAATGCTCTCTACCTACGTAACATTTAGTGTCTCCTTATATTACGCTGGGAAAACAGTTTTCATGGGCACAGAAATCCGAAATCATTTCAGAGTTTGCTAAATCCAATGGTTCTAACCAAGAGTCATCTTAACTTTATTGACAACACCCAAATGGATACTGTCATTAACGTGGTTCTTCAATAATAACACATAATTCTTAATACTGTAGCTGTTTAGTTCCAGTCACATGTTCAACTATCATCAGCTGATCCAGGAAATCATTTTCTGAATGACAGTCACATGACAAACATCACGACATGCAACAACAACCAAAGTGCTTCTTCATTCATTACTCTGGTAAAGGCAGTTATGCCGTGCTCCATGTTGGATCCAACATCCCTAACAAATTGATGTTTATAGTGTGTTATTGTCTGCTTGATTTACAGCGGGGTCTCGTTAGTCTGTTTGGACACAGAGATACTTAGTCTTATCTTTCAAATGGTGTAAAATAGTCATATGTTTGAGAAATTGAAGTTATAGCATTTTTAAGGTTTTTGTATTCCGCGCCACGCTCTACCGTTGGATATTAGTGAGGCGTTCCGCTAGCGGAACGTCTAGATGCAAATGTACAAACCCTCAGTTTCAGGCTGATGGCAAAGCTAGCTAAAGAGCATTTTACTGGTTGAAGTGTTTTTTAAGTATAAATTAGTTGATTTGCGACAATAACACAAACATATTAAGCAGGAGATTCAAACGAGCCTTACAGTTATAATCCAAAAGTAATGTGAAATGCACTCATAAGCAACCTGGAAATGGAGGCTATTTTTGCTGTCAGCCTATGAGAACTCCCCTGAGTTTTCCCCCATGGTGGTGAATTAGTGAATAGACACAGAGCTTAATGTGAGTTTCCTTGAGTAGCACTCCTGATCTTGCGCTGTAATATTCAGAATACATTGTGAAAAACTAAAATCTTAGCTCACCATTTTTGCTCCAGGCAGATATACTACATCCATAACTAGTGGTTTCCTCATTAGCAGATATACTACATCCATAACTAGTGGTTTCCTCATTAGCAGATATACTACATCCATAACTAGTGGTTTCCTCATTACCAGATATACTACATCCATAACTAGTGGTTTCCTCATTAGCAGATATACTACATCCATAACTAGTGGTTTCCTCATTACCAGATATACTACATCCATAACTAGTGGTTTCCTCATTACCAGATATACTACATCCATAACTAGTGGTTTCCTCATTACCAGATATACTACATCCATAACTAGTGGTTTCCTCATTACCAGATATACTACATCCATAACTAGTGGTTTCCTCATTACCAGATATACTACATCCATAACTAGTGGTTTCCTCATTAGCAGGGAGGAGTTTCTACAACCAGATTGCATGTGCATCGCCCTCGTGCCGCAATTTTAGCAAACACAGAAAGGGGCCTATATTGGAGACCAAAAGTCGTCTGGTACACTGCTTAGAGTTTCAACAACATGAATAACTTATTTCTAGTTACTACTAATGTGAAAACAAGACAAAATATGATTGTTGCTAAGTTGACTGTCTTAATTGTCAAATAATTGAACAGACGTCAATTGTTGTACAACTTCATGGGTACGACCTTTTACCTCAAATAAACAATGGATTTCTGCTGTTGTGGGCCTTTAACCATCTGTCTGACTTTGCCGTTCACACAGGAGAGAGGCGGGACTATCGTGGATCCTCTGGGGACCCTCAACAACCTCATGATGCTGAAGAGGCAGAGAAGAGTCTCTCCAGATCAGAACACCTCAATAAACACCAGCAGAGACCCACAGGGAAGAGAACTCACTGCTGCTCTGACTGTGGGAAGAGATTCACCTCATCAGGCATTAACATTCATCAGAGAACACACACAGGAGAGAAACCTTATAGCTGTGATCAATGTGGGAAGAGTTTTGTTCAATCTGGCAATCTGACATCACACCAGAGAACACACACAGGAGAGAAACCGTATAGCTGTGATCAGTGTGAGAAGAGTTTTACTGAGTCTGGGGGTCTGACTAAACACCAGAGAACACACACAGGAGAGAAACCTTATAGCTGTGATGAATGTGGGAAGAGTTTTATTACATCTAACATTCTGACTCAACACAAGATAACACACACAGGAGAGAAATCTTATAGCTGTGATCAATGTGGGAAGAGTTTTGGTCGATCTGGAGAACTGACTGTGCACCAGAGAATACACACAGGAGAGAAACCCTATAGCTGTGATCAATGTGGGAAGAGTTTTGCTGCATCTACCAATCTGACTCTACACCAGAGAACACACACAGGAGAGAAACCTTATGGCTGTGGTCAATGTGGGAAGAGTTTTGTTCAATCTGGCCATCTGACATTACACCAGAGAACACACACAGGAGATAAACCTTATAGCTGTGATCAATGTGGAAAGAGTTTTGCTGCATCTAGCACTCTGACGCTACACCAGAGAACACACACAGGAGAGAAACCTTATAGCTGTGGTCAATGTGGGAAGAGTTTTGTTCAATCTGGCCATCTGACAGTGCACCAGAGAACACACACAGGAGAGAAACCATATAGCTGTGATCAGTGTGGGAAGAGTTTTACTGAGTCTGGGGGTCTGACTAAACACCAGAGAACACACATAGGAGAGAAACCGAATAGCTGTGATCAGTATGGGAAGAGTTTTTTACTGAGTCTCGTCGTCTGACTAAACACCAGAGAACACACACAGGAGAGAAACCTCATAGCTGTGACCAGAGATAATCTGATAAAAGATCTCTGATCAAATGTCAGAAACTACTTACATGAAGGAGTTGTTTCATGATATCAATGAACTAATGTCACAATGTAGAATTTTTGAACATTGTAGTAGGAGTATTTTAATGATGTCCCAATGTAGAACCCTAAACGTTTGTCCCCTGTTCTATTGATTTCAACATGATATGGATATTAGCCTCAGGGGGAAAATCCAGGCTCTGAAATGGAAGAGTTACTATTTATGAGATTTAACTAAAAGTGACTAACAAAAAAGTTGTTACACTTACCACGTTGGTGACCCACTGGAATCAAAATGCACCACTTCAAAATGTAGCTAGCTGTTTTCTACAAGTTGTCCTCTAACCAGTGATGTACACATTATTCCCAGATTCCGTGTGGTTTTTGAGCTGTTAGTTTTAACAGGACGTGCAACCTCATCTCCCTTCTGTCACACAAATGATTTTAGCATGATATCGATGAGTTATGACAAATAAGTGTTGTGTTCCTTTGTTTAGCGACCCCTAAATTTAAATGCATCACTCCAAAATGTAGCTGACTGTCTTCTGCAGGTTGTCCTCTAACCAGTGAGGTAAAATATATCTCCCATTTCCATGTGTTTTGTTTAGTTGTTAGTTTCAACATCACGTACAACCTGATTTCCCCCCTAATCGATTATCAGTGATTTATTGCTACTTGTCAAAACAAGGTGCTTGTTTAAAAAAATACAAGTAATATGATTATTGTGGCAGATGTTTGTGTATATAGCACATGTTATGTTTAGGTTTTCAATTCATCCCAAACTGTTTCTGCGTATTGGTTATTGATTTGGACACGTTAAAACTGTGTTTTGACATTGGGGCTATTTCATATTTACATTTCATGTAACATTTAGTAATCATATTTATTTATGCAACCAACTGACAATTTTTTTGGTACAATTATATTGACATTGTTGCCCTGCTTTTAGAATATCAGGGTTCATTCTCAGATGTGCCAACCCAAATGTACTAGAGCATGACATTGGGGACTGGGCCCCGATCCAACAACATGCCTATCTAGTGAACCCTGAAAAGAGAGAGAAGCTCTGCAGTGAGGTGGAAAGTTAGTACAGATATTGCAGGAGTTTCCTCTTGAAATCAGACATGTCTGTGTCCTATTGGAGATGAGTTTTGTTTGGGCTCGTTCCAAGAGGACGAGAGTTCTAGAAGCTAAGGAAGGATTGTATAGAACGAAAGATGAAGGAGAAAAGATGCTGTATATTATTTAGAGATGTTTTTTCTTGTTTTTAATTGTTGACAGCCAGTAGACACCATGTTTATATTGTAGAAGGGAATACATTTAGTTGATTATAATGTGAAATGGAAGTTGTTTTCTGTTGGTGGTGAGCAAACTTGTCCAACAAAAATATAGGATATATTTGTTGTCTTAAGGTGTTACAGGCTTTGGTTTTTCCATTTATGTTTTGAGGTTGGACATTAGCTCGTTAGCACGTTAGCTCGTTAGCACGTAGGACACACTGATTGGTGTCACCTCGTTAGTCAGTATGTGTTACACCTGTGCTGGCTTGTCCATCTCGTTAGTGGGAAGGTGTTTCACCTGAGCTGGTCCAGGTTCTATTTAAGAGTGTCTGGCCCAGTGCTCCAGTTATCTTGATACATGTGGAGAGTCAACACCTTTAGTTGCGCCACCTTTTTGGTTTACTTCCTGTCTTTAAGTTTGATGTGGGTTTTTTCTTTTGTTTTCCTCTTCTTGGGCAGATTTAGTGGGTCTCATGATGGGTGTCTTTTTAGGTCCCAGTCATGTAGGTTGAAAGGGGTGTATCTTGGCTGTAAAATACCTTTGTACTTTTGTATTGTGGCTCTCAACGAATCATCTGGGGGGGGAGTTGTTGACCAGCCATCATTATCGTAGAGCACTCGTTTGATTAATTTTGTATGTGTACGTTGTATTGCCCTGCTCCATTATTAAGTGAATAAAGATTTAGTTTAAGAATAACTCTGACTTGTGTGATAAGTTTGTCTCCTCAATTGATTTTAAAGAAATTAACCACCACATTTGGGGATGTGAATCTTGACTTGGTGACCGCTCCTGATGACCTGGGTAAATGACCTGGCTCCTGATGACCTGGGTAAATGACCTGGCTCCTGATGACCTGGGTAAATGACCTGGCTCCTGATGACCTGGGTAAATGACCTGACGACCTGGGTAAATGACCTGGCTCCTGACGACCTGGGTAAATGGTGCACGAGGGATCCCTCTAACTTGGGATCTCAGGGAGACCACACTTGGGATATCCTCAATTGATTAAGACACGTTAAAACTGTTTTAACGTGTCTAAATCAATAACCAATATGCAGAAACAGTTTGGGATAAATTGAAAACCTAAACATAACATGTGCAATATACACAAACATCTGCCACAATAATCATATTACTTGTATTTTTTGAAACAAGCAGCTTATAAACTGCACAAGCACCAGAAACGCTGTTGTTTTGACAAGTAGCAATAAATCACTGATATCGATTAGGGGGGAAATCAGGTTGTACGTGCTGTTGAAACTAACACAACTAAAATAAACACATGGAAATGGGAGATATATTTTACCTCACTGGTTAGAGGACAACCTGCAGAAGACAGTCAGCTACATTTTGGAGTGATGCATTTAAATGTAGGGGTCGCTAAAATAAGTAACACTTATTTGTCATAACTAATCAATATCATGCTAAAATCAATTGTGCCGAGAGGAGGGAGATGAGGTTGCACATCCTGTTAAAACTAACAGCTCAAAAACCACACGGAATCTGGGAATAATGTGTACATCCCTGGTTAGAGGACAACTTGTAGAAAACAGCTGGCTACATTTTGAAGTGATGCATTTTGATTCAAGTGGGTCACCAACGTGGTAAGTGTAACACAACTCTTTTTTTGTTAGTACTTTTTGTTAAATCACATAAATAGTAACTCTTTCAATTCAGAGCCTGGATTTTCCCCCTGAGGCTAATATCCATATCATGTTGAAATCAATAGAACAGGGGACAAACGTTTAGGGTTCTACATTGTGACATCATTAAAATACTCCTACTACAATGTTTAAACATTCTACATTGTGACATCATTAAAATACTCCTACAATGTTAAAACATTCTACATTGTGACATCATTAAAATACTCCTTCTACAATGTTTAAACATTCTACATTGTGACATCATTAAAATACTCCTACTACAATGTTACAACATTCTACATTGTGACATCATTAAAATACTCCTACTACAATGTTTAAACATTCTACATTGTGACATTATTTCATTGATATCATGAAACAACTCCATGTATTTTCTGATGTTTGATCAGAGATCTTTTATCAGAGTATCTCTTGTCACATTGACCACAGCTATAAGGTTTCTCTCCTGTGTGTGTTCTCTTGTGTTGAGTCAGATCTCCAGATTGACCAAAACTCTTTCCACATTTACCACAGCTATAAGGTTTCTCTCCTGTGTTTGTTCTCTGGTGCACTGTCAGATGTCCAGATTGACCAAAACTCTTCCAACATTTACCACAGCTATAAGGTTTCTCTACTGTGTGTATTCTCTGGTGTACTGTCAGATTATCAGATGTAGTAAAACTCTTCCCACATTGATCACAGCTAAAAGGTTTCTCTCCTGTGTGTATTCTCTGGTGTAAAGTCAGTTCTACAGATTGACCAAAACTCTTCCCACATTGACCACAGCTATAAGATTTCTCTCCTGTGTGTCTTCTCTGGTGTACAGTCAGAATGCAGAGGTCTCGAGGTCAACTATTTTTTATGTGTTTTTGCGTATCATTTTCTCCAGACCATCGGCTCTTTCGTTTATCTTTGCAGAGACAGCATCGATTATGTTGACCTGTAATTCGCGCAAAGATAATTCTTTATGTGTCTTTTTGGGTGCAGGACTATTGACTGCATTTTCAGAATCAACCGAATGTCCAGAATCCTCCATTTCTTCTCCTGAGGAGTCAGGTGGCGGTTTTTCTCCAACGTATGAGTGCTCAGCTAGCAACTGCCTTCTCCTCCCTTTGCTCTTTCGCACATTTTTTCCTTCCATTTCTCAAAGTTATGAATCAAATTATCGGTCAACTAAGTGTTGTTCTCTATTGTGTTTACTATAAGCCAAGTTCCGTTACATTTAAGTAAGTTTGAGAGGGATAAAAGTTAAGGTTACTCGGAGCAAGCTGAAATCTCGTCTACACTCGCCGCCATCTTCCAGCGCCCCCCCCAGCCCAGGTGTGTCCCATTTCACTGACGACCCTCCCGGCTCCGCCCACCGACATCCTATTAAGGAAGAGCAAAGAGAAAGAATTCAGCAGACAGAGTGGGAGGGTCACAGCAGTCTGGTGATATACCAGGGACTGGGGATGCAGTTAGGTTTGTACAGTCTGGTGATATACCAGGGACTGGGGATGCAGTTAGGTTTGTACAGTCTGATGATATACCAGGGACTGGGGATGTAGTTAGGTTTGTACAGTCTGATGATATACCAGGGACTGGGGATGCAGTTAGGTTTGTACAGTCTGGTGATATACCAGGGACTGGGGATGTAGTTAGGTTTGTACAGTCTGGTGATATACCAGGGACTGGGGATGCAGTTAGGTTTGTACAGTCTGGTGATATACCAGGGACTGGGGATGTAGTTAGGTTTGTATACAGTCTGGTGATATACCAGGGACTGGGGATGCAGTTAGGTTTGTACAGTCTGGTGATATACCAGGGACTGGGGATGTAGTTAGGTTTGTACAGTCTGGTGATATACCAGGGACTGGGGATGTAGTTAGGTTTGTACAGTCTGGTGATATACCAGGGACTGGGGATGTAGTTAGGTTTGTACAGTCTGGTGATATACCAGGGACTGGGGATGTAGTTAGGTTTGTACAGTCTGGTGATATACCAGGGACTGGGGATGCAGTTAGGTTTGTACAGTCTGATGATATACCAGGGACTGGGGATGCAGTTAGGTTTGTACAGTCTGGTGATATACCAGGGACTGGGGATGTAGTTAGGTTTGTACAGTCTGGTGATATACCAGGGACTGGGGATGTAGTTAGGTTTGTACAGTCTGGTGATATACCAGGGACTGGGGATGTAGTTAGGTTTGTACAGTCTGGTGATATACCAGGGACTGGGGATGTAGTTAGGTTTGTACAGTCTGGTGATATACCAGGGACTGGGGATGTAGTTAGGTTTGTACAGTCTGGTGATATACCAGGGACTGGGGATGTAGTTAGGTTTGTATGCAGTCTGGTGATATACCAGGGACTGGGGATGTAGTTAGGTTTGTATGTAGTCTGGTGATATACCAGGGACTGGGGATGCAGTTAGGTTTGTACAGTCTGGTGATATACCAGGGACTGGGGATGCAGTTAGGTTTGTATGCAGTATGGTGATATACCAGGGACTGGGGATGCAGTTAGGTTTGTATACAGTCTGGTGATATACCAGGG
Source organism: Salmo salar (assembly GCF_965601325.2). Lineage (NCBI taxonomy): Eukaryota > Metazoa > Chordata > Actinopteri > Salmoniformes > Salmonidae > Salmo > Salmo salar. The sequence continues at coordinate 1,067,045 of NW_027675407.1, forward strand.
ACTGGGGATGTAGTTAGGTTTGTACAGTCTGGTGATATACCAGGGACTGGGGATGTAGTTAGGTTTGTACAGTCTGATGATATACCAGGGACTGGGGATGTAGTTAGGTTTGTATGCAGTCTGATGATATACCAGGGACTGGGGATGCAGTTAGGTTTGTATACAGTCTGATGATATACCAGGGACTGGGGATGTAGTTAGGTTTGTACAGTCTGATGATATACCAGGGACTGGGGATGCAGTTAGGTTTGTATGCAGTCTGGTGATATACCAGGGACTGGGGATGCAGTTAGGTTTGTATGCAGTCTGATGATATACCAGGGACTGGGGATGCAGTTAGGTTTGTACAGTCTGATGATATACCAGGGACTGGGGATGCAGTTAGGTTTGTATACAGTCTGGTGATATACCAGGGACTGGGGATGCAGTTAGGTTTGTATACAGTCTGATGATATACCAGGGACTGGGGATGCAGTTAGGTTTGTATACAGTCTGATGATATACCAGGGACTGGGGATGTAGTTAGGTTTGTATGCAGTCTGGTGATATACCAGGGACTGGGGATGCAGTTAGGTTTGTATGCAGTCTGATGATATACCAGGGACTGGGGATGTAGTTAGGTTTGTATGCAGTCTGGTGATATACCAGGGACTGGGGATGCAGTTAGGTTTGTATACAGTCTGGTGATATACCAGGGACTGGGGATGCAGTTAGGTTTGTATGCAGTCTGGTGATATACCAGGGACTGGGGATGCAGTTAGGTTTGTATACAGTCTGGTGATATACCAGGGACTGGGGATGCAGTTAGGTTTGTACAGTCTGGTGATATACCAGGGACTGGGGATGCAGTTAGGTTTGTACAGTCTGGTGATATACCAGGGACTGGGGATGCAGTTAGGTTTGTACAGTCTGATGATATACCAGGGACTGGGGATGTAGTTAGGTTTGTATGTAGTCTGGTGATATACCAGGGACTGGGGATGCAGTTAGGTTTGTACAGTCTGGTGATATACCAGGGACTGGGGATGCAGTTAGGTTTGTACAGTCTGATGATATACCAGGGACTGGGGATGTAGTTAGGTTTGTATGCAGTCTGATGATATACCAGGGACTGGGGATGTAGTTAGGTTTGTACAGTCTGGTGATATACCAGGGACTGGGGATGCAGTTAGGTTTGTATACAGTCTGGTGATATACCAGGGACTGGGGATGTAGTTAGGTTTGTACAGTCTGGTGATATACCAGGGACTGGGGATGTAGTTAGGTTTGTATGCAGTCTGGTGATATACCATGGCCTGGGGATGTAGTTAGGTTTGTACAGTCTGATGATATACCAGGGACTGGGGATGCAGTTAGGTTTGTACAGTCTGGTGATATACCAGGGACTGGGGATGCAGTTAGGTTTGTATGCAGTCTGATGATATACCAGGGACTGGGGATGCAGTTAGGTTTGTATGCAGTCTGATGATATACCAGGGACTGGGGATGTAGTTAAGTTTGTACAGTCTGGTGATATACCAGGGACTGGGGATGCAGTTAGGTTTGTACAGTCTGATGATATACCAGGGACTGGGGATGCAGTTAGGTTTGTACAGTCTGGTGATATACCAGGGACTGGGGATGTAGTTAAGTTTGTACAGTCTGGTGATATACCAGGGTCTGGGGATGCAGTTAGGTTTGTACAGTCTGATGATATACCAGGGACTGGGGATGCAGTTAGGTTTGTACAGTCTGGTGATATACCAGGGACTGGGGATGCAGTTAGGTTTGTATGCAGTCTGATGATATACCAGGGACTGGGGATGCAGTTAGGTTTGTATGCAGTCTGATGATATACCAGGGACTGGGGATGTAGTTAAGTTTGTACAGTCTGGTGATATACCAGGGACTGGGGATGCAGTTAGGTTTGTACAGTCTGATGATATACCAGGGACTGGGGATGCAGTTAGGTTTGTACAGTCTGGTGATATACCAGGGACTGGGGATGTAGTTAAGTTTGTACAGTCTGGTGATATACCAGGGTCTGGGGATGCAGTTAGGTTTGTACAGTCTGGTGATATACCAGGGACTGGGGATGCAGTTAGGTTTGTATGCAGTCTGGTGATATACCAGGGACTGGGGATGTAGTTAGGTTTGTACAGTCTGGTGATATACCAGGGACTGGGGATGCACTTAGGTTTGTACAGTCTGGTGATATACCAGGGACTGGGATGCAGTTAGGTTTGTACAGTCTGGTGATATACCAGGGACTGGGGATGCAGTTAGGTTTGTACAGTCTGGTGATATACCAGGGACTGGGGATGTAGTTAGGTTTGTACAGTCTGGTGATATACCAGGGCCTGGACATGCAGTTAGGTTTGTTTTCCTCTAGCTACTCTCCAGTTTGCTCCCAGCAGCGTTAATAGAACATAGATCACTGTTCAACTAGGCTGCAGAGTTCCTATTTTGACAGATAATTCAACCAGTGTGACCAGTGGGTTTCTTTAAATGAATGAATATGAAACTGCCTTAAATACAGATGTGAAGGACAGTATGTTTTAAATTCTCACTCAAAATATGCACTGCTCTTTTTGAACGTCTCAATATAATATTATTATTTAATGAAAGGAATGAAAAATACATTTGTGTGCAACAACAACTGCGTTTCCCTCCAGTCAGCAGACGGCGATGTGCGTCTTTCAGGCGATGCTGCAGCGTGACGTAAAATCTAGTGGACGGAACACTTCTTCAACAACATCTAGTCAGCCACCTCGGTAGCCAACAGCCGAAACATTTAGACTGTTTCTGTGCATATTTGCCTCTGTTTTTTAAATATACTTCTGACATCTAGTTAATTTCCCCCATTTAAATGTTGTAGGTACATTGTTAGTCAACTAGCTGGCTTGATAAGTTAGCCTAGCACTAAACTAGTCGCTCATGCTAACTAGCTAGCTAGCTAACATCCCCGAACATGAGCTCCCTAAACTACTCCCCTCCTGTTAAAGAAGAGGAGGTCTGCTGGACGGAGAAAGAAGCTCTGGGGCTGAACATTGTCGTGAAAGAGGAGAAGGAAGAGGAGGATGTCACAGTAAAACAAGAAGTAGAGGGTGAGGCTGTTACCGTGAAAGAAGAAGAGAAAGACGTTTCAGTGAAAGAAGAAGATGCGTTCAGAGTGAAAGAGGAGGAGGATGTTACAGTAAAAGAAGAGGAAGAGGTGAAAGAGGAGGATGTAGTTTTTGAAGTGAAGGAGGGGAAACAGGGAGAGAGAACTGTCATATTGACAGAGGAGTCAGGAGATCTGATTACCACCAGTAAGTACTGTCTTAAAAACGGGCTCTAACTGCAAAGGTTTTGAACGAATGTGTTGTTTTAAAGCAGCATGCTACTGAAATTCTATACTTGAAAATGTTGTTCTGTACTATAGGAATTTATGTTATAATATAATGTTGAAGCTACATTTTAAATCCCTGAATGCTGATTGGCTGACAGCCGTGGTATATCAGGCCGTATACCATGGGTATGACAACATGTATTTTTACTGTTCTGATTACATTGGTAACCAGTTTATAATAGCAATAAGACACCTCAGTGATAGATGGCCAATATACCACGGCTAAGGGCTGTATCCCGGCACTCTGTGTTGCGTCGTGCGTAAGGACAGTCTTTAACCGTGCTATATTGGCCATATACCACACTTCCTCTGGTCTTATTGCTTAACTGTAACATGTGTATACCATCAGAGTCCCTCCCACCACAAAATAACAACTTAATTGTCTCACAGAATGGCAAACAAGTTATAAATGAAACTTTTGACGTGTGTCTATTGTAGGCCTTGTGTGGAGTGTGTATACCAACAAAAAGCAGATTTCTAAATAATGTTGGAGAAATACATAAAATAAGATGCATTATTGACATGAAATGGACATGTGTTATGGGGAGACTGAACATATTAGCAAAAGGACAAGCGTTTTGGGGACTGAACATATTAGCAAACGTTTGTAAGTCTACAAAAAAACATAAAATAAAATAGCCATTTCAAGGAAAGGCTGAACTAAAGAATTATCATTTAGAAAATATGGTAATTATTACTTTAGAGATGAAGTGGGACACCAACAAAATGTTATTTACATTGGATCAAATACAGCCTATAACATGACATTATCTATTATTATAGAGCTCTGATCAGCCTATAAACATGATCTATTATTATAGAGCTCTGATCAGCCTATAAACATGACATTATCTATTATTATAGAGCTCTGATCAGCCTATAAACATGATCTATTATTATAGAGCTCTGATCAGCCTATAAACATGATCTATTATTATAGAGCTCTGATCAGCCTATAAACATGATCTATTATTATAGAGCTCTGATCAGCCTATAACATGACATGATCTATTATTATAGAGCTCTGATCAGCCTATAAACATGATCTATTATTATAGAGCTCTGATCAGCCTATAACATGACATTATCTATTATTATAGAGCTCTGATCAGCCTATAACATGACATTATCTATTATTATAGAGCTCTGATCAGCCTATAACATGACATTATCTATTATTATAGAGCTCTGATCAGCCTATAAACATGACATTATCTATTATTATAGAGCTCTGATCAGCCTATAACATGACATTATCTATTATTATAGAGCTCTGATCAGCCTATAACATGACATGATCTATTATTATAGAGCTCTGATCAGCCTATAAACATGATCTATTATTATAGAGCTCTGATCAGCCTATAACATGACATTATCTATTATTATAGAGCTCTGATCAGCCTATAACATGACATTATCTATTATTATAGAGCTCTGATCAGCCTATAACATGACATTATCTATTATTATAGAGCTCTGATCAGCCTATAACATGACATTATCTATTATTATAGAGCTCTGATCAGCCTATAACATGACATTATCTATTATTATAGAGCTCTGATCAGCCTATAACATGACATTATCTATTATTATAGAGCTCTGATCAGCCTATAACATGACATTATCTATTATTATAGAGCTCTGCTCAGCCTATAACATGACATTATCTATTATTATAGAGCTCTGTTCAGCCTATAAACATGACATTATCTATTATTATAGAGCTCTGATCAGCCTATAACATGACATTATCTATTATTATAGAGCTCTGATCAGCCTATAACATGACATTATCTATTATTATAGAGCTCTGATCAGCCTATAACATGACATTATCTATTATTATAGAGCTCTGATCAGCCTATAACATGACATTATCTATTATTATAGAGCTCTGATCAGCCTATAACATGACATTATCTATTATTATAGAGCTCTGATCAGCCTATAACATGACATTATCTATTATTATAGAGCTCTGCTCAGCCTATAACATGACATTATCTATTATTATAGAGCTCTGTTCAGCCTATAAACATGACATTATCTATTATTATAGAGCTCTGATCAGCCTATAACATGACATTATCTATTATTATAGAGCTCTGTTCAGCCTATAACATGACATTATCTATTATTATAGAGCTCTGTTCAGCCTATAACATGACATTATCTATTATTATAGAGCTCTAATCAGCCTATAAACATGACATTATCTATTATTATAGAGCTCTGCTCAGCCTATAACATGACATTATCTATTATTATAGAGCTCTGATCAGCCTGTAAACATGACATTATCTATTATTATAGAGCTCTGATCAGCCTATAACATGACATTATCTATTATTATAGAGCTCTGTTCAGCCTATAAACATTATCTATTATTATAGAGCTCTAATCAGCCTATAAACATGATCTATTATTATAGAGCTCTGATCAGCCTATAAACATGATCTATTATTATAGAGCTCTGATCAGCCTATAACATGACATTATCTATTATTATAGAGCTCTGATCAGCCTATAACATGACATTATCTATTATTATAGAGCTCTGATCAGCCTATAACATGACATTATCTATTATTATAGAGCTCTGCTCAGCCTATAAACATGATCTATTATTATAGAGCTCTGATCAGCCTATAACATGACATTATCTATTATTATAGAGCTCTGATCAGCCTATAAACATGATCTATTATTATAGAGCTCTGTTCAGCCTATAACATGACATTATCTATTATTATAGAGCTCTGATCAGCCTATAACATGACATGATCTATTATTATAGAGCTCTGATCAGCCTATAAACATGATCTATTATTATAGAGCTCTGATCAGCCTATAAACATGACATTATCTATTATTATAGAGCTCTAATCAGCCTATAAACATGACATTATCTATTATTATAGAGCTCTGATCAGCCTATAACATGACATTATCTATTATTATAGAGCTCTGATCAGCCTATAACATGACATTATCTATTATTATAGAGCTCTGATCAGCCTATAAACATGATCTATTATTATAGAGCTCTGATCAGCCTGTAAACATGACATTATCTATTATTAAAGAGCTCTGTTCAGCCTATAACATGACATTATCTATTATTATAGAGCTCTGATCAGCCTATAACATGACATTATCTATTATTATAGAGCTCTGCTCAGCCTATAACATGACATTATCTATTATTATAGAGCTCTGATCAGCCTGTAAACATGACATTATCTATTATTATAGAGCTCTGATCAGCCTATAACATGACATTATCTATTATTATAGAGCTCTGATCAGCCTATAAACATGACATTATCTATTATTATAGAGCTCTGATCAGCCTATAACATGACATTATCTATTATTATAGAGCTCTGATCAGCCTATAACATGACATTATCTATTATTATAGAGCTCTGATCAGCCTATAAACATGACATTATCTATTATTATAGAGCTCTGATCAGCCTATAACATGACATTATCTATTATTATAGAGCTCTGTTCAGCCTATAAACATGATCTATTATTATAGAGCTCTGCTCAGCCTATAAACATGACATTATCTATTATTATAGAGCTCTGATCAGCCTATAAACATGACATTATCTATTATTATAGAGCTCTGATCAGCCTATAAACATGACATTATCTATTATTATAGAGCTCTGACCAGCCTATAACATGACATTATCTATTATTATAGAGCTCTGATCAGCCTATAACATGACATTATCTATTATTATAGAGCTCTGATCAGCCTATAACATGACATTATCTATTATTAAAGAGCTCTGTTCAGCCTATAAACATGATCTATTATTATAGAGCTCTGATCAGCCTATAAACATGACATTATCTATTATTATAGAGCTCTGTTCAGCCTATAAACATGATCTATTATTATAGAGCTCTGATCAGCCTATAAACATGACATTATCTATTATTATAGAGCTCTGATCAGCCTATAAACATGACATTATCTATTATTATAGAGCTCTGTTCAGCCTATAAACATGATCTATTATTATAGAGCTCTGATCAGCCTGTAAACATGACATTATCTATTATTATAGAGCTCTGCTCAGCCTATAAACATGATCTATTATTATAGAGCTCTGATCAGCCTATAAACATGACATTATCTATTATTATAGAGCTCTGTTCAGCCTATAACATGACATTATCTATTATTATAGAGCTCTGATCAGCCTATAAACATGACATTATCTATTATTATAGAGCTCTGATCAGCCTATAAACATGACATTATCTATTATTATAGAGCTCTGTTCAGCCTATAAACATGATCTATTATTATAGAGCTCTGATCAGCCTGTAAACATGACATTATCTATTATTATAGAGCTCTGATCAGCCTATAAACATGATATATTATTATAGAGCTCTGATCAGCCTGTAAACATGACATTATCTATTATTATAGAGCTCTGATCAGCCTGTAAACATGACATTATCTATTATTATAGAGCTCTGATCAGCCTATAAACATGACATTATCTATTATTATAGAGCTCTGCTCAGCCTATAAACATGATCTATTATTATAGAGCTCTGATCAGCCTATAAACATTATCTATTATTATAGAGCTCTGCTCAGCTTATAAACATGACATTATCTATTATTATAGAGCTCTGATCAGCCTATAAACATGATCTATTATTATAGAGCTCTGCTCAGCCTATAAACATGATCTATTATTATAGAGCTCTGTTCAGCCTATAAACATGACATTATTTATTATTATAGAGCTCTGATCAGCCTGTAAACATGACATGATCTATTATTATAGAGCTCTGCTCAGCCTATAAACATGACATTATCTATTATTATAGAGCTCTGTTCAGCCTATAAACATGACATTATCTATTATTATAGAGCTCTGCTCAGCCTATAAACATGACATTATCTATTATTATAGAGCTCTGTTCAGCCTATAAACATGACATTATCTATTATTATAGAGCTCTGATCAGCCTGTAAACATGACATTATCTATTATTATAGAGCTCTGTTCAGCCTATAAACATGATCTATTATTATAGAGCTCTGATCAGCCTGTAAACATGACATTATCTATTATTATAGAGCTCTGCTCAGCCTATAAACATGATCTATTATTATAGAGCTCTGATCAGCCTATAAACATGACATTATCTATTATTATAGAGCTCTGTTCAGCCTATAACATGACATTATCTATTATTATAGAGCTCTGATCAGCCTATAAACATGACATTATCTATTATTATAGAGCTCTGATCAGCCTATAAACATGACATTATCTATTATTATAGAGCTCTGTTCAGCCTATAAACATGATCTATTATTATAGAGCTCTGATCAGCCTGTAAACATGACATTATCTATTATTATAGAGCTCTGATCAGCCTATAAACATGATCTATTATTATAGAGCTCTGATCAGCCTGTAAACATGACATTATCTATTATTATAGAGCTCTGATCAGCCTGTAAACATGACATTATCTATTATTATAGAGCTCTGATCAGCCTATAAACATGACATTATCTATTATTATAGAGCTCTGCTCAGCCTATAAACATGATCTATTATTATAGAGCTCTGATCAGCCTATAAACATTATCTATTATTATAGAGCTCTGCTCAGCTTATAAACATGACATTATCTATTATTATAGAGCTCTGATCAGCCTATAAACATGATCTATTATTATAGAGCTCTGCTCAGCCTATAAACATGATCTATTATTATAGAGCTCTGTTCAGCCTATAAACATGACATTATTTATTATTATAGAGCTCTGATCAGCCTGTAAACATGACATGATCTATTATTATAGAGCTCTGCTCAGCCTATAAACATGACATTATCTATTATTATAGAGCTCTGTTCAGCCTATAAACATGACATTATCTATTATTATAGAGCTCTGCTCAGCCTATAAACATGACATTATCTATTATTATAGAGCTCTGTTCAGCCTATAAACATGACATTATCTATTATTATAGAGCTCTGATCAGCCTGTAAACATGACATTATCTATTATTATAGAGCTCTGATCAGCCTGGAAACATGACATTATCTATTATTATAGAGCTCTGATCAGCCTGTAAACATGACATTATCTATTATTATAGAGCTCTGATTAGCCTGTAAACATGACATTATCTATTATTATAGAGCTCTGCTCAGCCTATAAACATGACATTATCTATTATTATAGAGCTCTGATCAGCCTGAAGACATGACATTATCTATTATTATAGAGCTCTGCTCAGCCTATAAACATGACATGATCTATTATTATAGAGCTCTGATCAGCCTATAAACATGACGTTATCTATTATTATAGAGCTCTGATCAGCCTATAAACATGGCATTATCTATTATTGTAGAGCTCTGTTCAGCCTATAAACATGATCTATTATTATAGAGCTCTGCTCAGCCTATAAACATTATCTATTATTATAGAGCTCTGATCAGCCTGTAAACATGACATTATCTATTATTATAGAGCTGTGCTCAGCCTGTAAACATGACATTATTTATTATTATAGAGCTCTGCTCAGCCTATAGACATGACATTATCTATTATTATACAGCTCTGCTCAGCCTATAAACATGATCTATTATTATACAGCTCTGCTCAGCCTATAAACATGACATTATCTATTATTATAGAGCTCTGCTCAGCCTAAAATACGACATTATGTAGCCTGGCAGGTAGGAGCCAGTAACCGAAAGGTTGCTGGATCAAATCCCCGAGCTGACAAGGTAAAAACGCTGTCATTCTGCCCCTGAGCAAGGAAGTTAACCCACTGTTCCCTGGCTGCCGATGACGTGGATGTCTATTAAGGCAGCCCCCCGCACCTCTCTGATTCAGAGGGGTTGGGTTAAATACGGGAAACACATTTCAGTTGAATCCATTCAGTTGACTAGGTATCCCCCTTTCCCTATTGTAGAGCTCTGCTCAGCCTATAAACATGTGAGAAAGATTAGATTTTATGTTCTACATTATAATTATTATTAGGGCAGCCACCAAGTTTTTATTAAATTATGTAATGTTCTGAAAACTGACTTCAGGTTTTTGAGGAATCTAGCCTCACAGGAAGACAGTTTTATTTTATGGAGGTTTAATTCAGTTCTCTGTTTAATATTGAACTAAATACTCTGTCTTTGGTAGGAGAGGGACCAGACTCTCACTCTGACAGCGGGGAGACTCCTTCAGGGGAACCAGACCCAGAGACGCCCAAACCAGCGAGACAACACCACTGTTCCCAGTGTGAAAAGAGTTTTAAGTGGTTAAGGAACCTGAAAGTACATGAGAGAACGCATACAGGAGAAAACCCTTACGAATGCTCCCACTGTGGAAAGAGTTTTACCAAGTTAGGGAACCTAAAAGAGCATGAGAGGACACACACAAGAGAAAAGAGTTTCCAATGTTCCCAGTGTGGAAAGAGGTTTACCCAGTTACGGTACCTGAAACAACATGAAGAAATACACACAGAAGATAGGAAGACCTACCACTGCTCTCAGTGTGGAAAGATATTTACTGGGTTAGGGAACCTGAAAATACATATGAGAAGACACTCTGGAGAGAAGCCGTACCACTGTTCCCACGGTGTAAAGAGTTTTACTCAGTTAGGGAGCCTGTAACCACATGAGAGGGGACACACTGGAGAGAAGCCTTATCACTGTTCCCACTGTGGAAGGAATTTTAGGTGGTATGCGAGCCTGAAGGAGCATGAGAGAATACACACAGGAGAAAAGCCTTACCACTGTTCCAATAGTGAAAAGAGTTTTACCCATCGAGGGAGCCTGAAAGCGCATGAGAGAATACACTCAGGAGAAAAGCCTTACGAATGTTCCCGATGTGAAAAGAGTTTTACCCGGTTAGGGAGCTTGAAAAAGCATGAGAGAACACACACAGGAGAAAAGCCTTTCCAACATACTAATACACAGGAGGAGAAGACATACCACTGCTCTCATTGTGAAAATACATTTTCCCAGTCAGAGGACCTGAAATCACATGAGAGAATAGAGAGGCTGTGTTCTGACTTATGTTTTTGATTGAGAAATTGTGTTTTTGTTCATTCTACATTAAATAATATTGTATGAATGAAATCATACTGAAAAATAGGTCTACATGTTTTTTCCAGCTCAAGACATGATCATGTCGAAAATCGGATTAAAAGAGTAAAAAAAAAATGTTTTGATTATGAACTTAAGATTGATTGAATGCAAGTGTAAAGCCCTAAATGTTGTTCACTATATCATTGGGATATTTCAAACATGTTAATTATTAAATAGATTGATATTAGTATTTCTTCATTCAGATTGTCATTGTAAATGCGTATTGGTTCTCAATTGACATATCTGATTAAATAAATGTGAAATAAAGTAAATGCCATATTATTTTTGGGAAGTCTATTTGGTTCTATGTTGGGACTATAAGAATATTTTGAAGATAAATACACAAGGCAGAGTACGAGAGAGACAGAGGACGAGAGGTCAGTACAGTACTAACAACCAATGGAAATAGTGTTTTTTCCTGTAATAGGGAGTTATTGATCAGTGGTTCAGCAACATGGGAGGATGTAGATGTACACTACCGTTCAACAGTTTGGGGTCACTTAGAAATAACCTTGTTTTTAAAAGAAAGCCATTTTTTGTCCATTAAAATAACATCAAATTGATCTGAAATACAGTGTAGACATTGTTAATGTTGTAAATGACTATTGTAGCTGGAAACAGATGATTATTAATGGAATATCTACATAGGCGTACAGAGGCCCATTATCAGCAACCATCACTCCTGTGTTCCTATGGCACGTTGTGTTAGTTAATCCAAGTTTATCATTTTAAAAGGCTAATTGATCATTAGAAAACCCTTTTGCAATTATGTTAGCACAGCTGAAAACTGTTGTTATGATTAAAGAAGCAATAAAACTGGTCTGCTTTAGACTAGTTGAGTATCTGGAGCATCAATGTAACCTCTCAAATTCATAGACAGGTGTCGCGTCTTTTTTACCCAAAAGTAGTTTTTTACCCGGAGACTGTAGTGCTACTTTCTCAAAATGAACATAAATGCTGTAGGGGGAGGGTTCTGGTGTTTTACCAGGAGACTGGGGCCGATCCCCATTTAGGAATGTATGTCTTGCTTACTCACACTCTGCATGTGTTGATACCTGGCTGAAAACCCTCACAGTTGTTGGCCAACAGATTTTGTCATGGAGTTTTCATTCAATAGGGTTTAGAGTCCATTTCATCTTAAGCCATTCTTTTAAATACGGTAATACCTTTAATTAGAATGTTGTGCCTTTAAATACCTTTTCATTCTAATTTTGTTGACGGACTCAATAGAATACACGGAGTCAGAAACTAGGGATCAATTCAAGAAAGTCATCATTCGTCTCTGTTTCAACACCAACTGGTAGATTTAAAAATACTCTGATCTTGTAGATTATTTAGGTACATTTTAGGGTTAGGAAAGTATGTATGAATCATAAAAACAATAGTCCTATAAATCTACCCTAATTCTTACTAATCATGGAAGTTTGATGACAACGGCCCAATCCTACATTTACATAAGTGTTCAGACCCTTAACTCAGTACTTTGTTGAAACACCTTTGGCAGCGATTACAGCCTTGAGTCTTCTTGGGTATGACGCTAGAAGCTTGGCACAACTGTATTTGGGGAGTTTCTCCCATTCTTCTCTGCAGATCCTCTCAAGCTCTGTCAGGTTGGATGGGGAGCATCGCTGCACAACTATTTTCAGGTCTCTCCAGAGATGTTTGATCGGGTTCAAGTCCGGGCTCTGGCTGGACCACTCAAGGACAACAGTGCAATAATATGTAACAACTTCACAACAAATACACACATCTAAAGTAAAGGAATGGAATTAAGAATATATAAATATTTGGACGAGCAATGTCAGAGTGGCATAGACTAAAATACAGTAGAATAGTATAGAATACAGTATATACATATGAGATGAGTAATACATAGACAGATACAGTAGAATAGGATAGAATACAGTATATACATATGAGATGAGTAATACATAGACAGATACAGTAGAATATGATAGAATACAGTATATACATATGAGATGAGTAATACATAGACAGATACAGTAGAATAGTATAGAATACAGTATATACATATGAGATGAGTAATGCATAGAGAGATACAGTAGAATAGGATAGAATACAGTATATACATATGTGATGAGTAATACATAGACTAAGATACAGTAGAATAGGATAGAACCTAGTCTGTTCATTATATACTTCTACATGATGTATTGTTACACCATGTAGGAGCAGTATAGACCTAGTCTGTTCATTATATACATCTACATGATGTATTGTTACACCATGTAGGAGCAGTATAGACCTAGTCTGTTCATTATATACATCTACATGATGTATTGTTACACCATGTAGGAGCAGTATAGACCTAGTCTGTTCATTATATACATCTACATGATGTATTGTTACACCATGTAGGAGCAGTATAGACCTAGTCTGTTCATTATATACATCTACATGATGTATTGTTACACCATGTAGGAGCAGTATAGACCTAGTCTGTTCATTATATACATCTACATGATGTATTGTTACACCAACACAAAAAAAGGAAATTATATTATTTTATACTAATACAATTGCTCAGAGAAAGAGATTTAGTTTAAAATGTAATTCTCAAAAGGTTGGGGTCTGAATTATTGCCACCCATGTTTTCAATACTCCAGCACCCTCCCCTTGGGAGGATAATGACACTGAAATGTTTTATGAGATTAGAGAACACATTGGGTGGGACCTTAGACCATTCCTCCATACAGAATCTCTCCATGTCCTTGATTTATTTAGTCTGCGCTTGTGGACTGCCCTGTTCAATTCAAACCACAGGTTTTCAATGGAGTTCAAGTCCGAAGACTGAGATGGCCATTAAAAATGTTGATTTTGTGCTCAATTAACCATTTCTTCTTTGATGTTGATGTGTCTTGCTGGAAGATCCACTTATGGCCAAGTCTCAGCCTCCTAGCAGAGAGGTAACCAGGTTTTGGGCTAAAATATCCTGGTAGTGGGTAAAGTTTATTTATTTATTTTATACAGTAATTTTTTTCTCATCTTTATCAAGGGTATCAATAACTAGGTGCTTATTTTGATATGTAGTTATTTGACTGAATCAGAAATACAGATGTGGAGTAGATGTAGAGTTTGTTTTAAATTCTCATAAAAAAATCTGAACTAATCAAACAACACTTGTTGCTCTTTGTACGTGTTGATATAATATTCATATTTAATGGAGAGGAAAAAACGTTTCCCTAAACTGCTTTATAATATTATAATTCAATGAAGAATAAAAATAGTTTTCCCTCCTCAACTGCGTTTCCTCCCTCCAGACAGCAGAGGGCGATATGTGTCTTTCAGGCGATGTTTCTAGTGTGACGTATAATCTAGTGGACGGAACGCTTCTTCAGCAACTGCAGCCACCTCGGTAGCTCGCTAGCCGACAAAGTCGGAACATTCAAGTTCTTTAGACAATTTCGTGGTTTAATTGCCACTGTGATTTAAACATAGTACTCCATTTTATGTAATATTTACGTTGTAAGTCAGCTAGCTGGCTGGCTGGTTAAGTTAGCACTAGTCTAGTCGCTAATGCTAACTAGCTATTATCTCCGACCATGAGTTCACTAAGCTACTCTCCTCCTGTTAAAGAAGAGGAGGTCTGTTGGACGGAAAAAGACGCTCTCGTGAAAGAGGAGGAGGAAGAGGAGGCTGTTACAATACAAAAACAAGTAGAGGGTGAGGCTGTTACAGTGAAAGAAGAAGAGAAAGACGTTTCAGTGAAAGAAGAGGAAGCGTTCAGAGTGAAAGAGGAGGAGGATGTTACTGTGAAAGAAGAGGAGGAAGATGCAGTTTTTGGAGTGGAGGATGAAGTGAAAGAAGATGAAGACGTTTTTGGAATGAAGGATGAAGAGGGGGAGATTACTGTCACATTAGAGGAGGACGAAGAAGAGAAGACTGGAGAACTGATTAACACCAGTAAATACAGTGAGTACTATCTAATAAAACAGGGACATTGATCTGATTAACACCAGTAAATACAGTGACTACTATCTAATAAAACAGGGACATTGATCTGATTAACACCAGTAAATACAGTGAGTACTATCTAATAAAACAGGGACATTGATCTGATTAACACCAGTAAATACAGTGAGTACTATCTAATAAAACAGGGACATTGATCTGATTAACACCAGTAAATACAGTGAGTACTATCTAATAAAACAGGGACATTGATCTGATTTACACCAGTAAATACAGTGAGTACTATCTAATAAAACAGGGACATTGATCTGATTAACACCAGTAAATACAGTGAGTACTATCTTATAAAACAGGGACATTGATCTGGTTAACACCAGTAAATACAGTGAGTACTATCTAATAAAACAGGGACATTGATCTGATTAACACCAGTAAATACAGTGAGTACTATCTAATAAAACAGGGACATTGATCTGATTAACACCAGTAAATACAGTGAGTACTATCTAATAAAACAGGGACATTGATCTGATTAACACCAGTAAATACAGTGAGTACTATCTAATAAAACAGGGACATTGATCTGATTAACACCAGTAAATACAGTGAGTACCATCTTATAAAACAGGGACATTGATCTGATTAACACCAGTAAATACAGTGAGTACTATCTAATAAAACAGGGGCATTGATCTGGTTAACACCAGTAAATACAGTGAGTACTATCTTATAAAACAGGGACATTGATCTGATTAACACCAGTAAATACAGTGAGTACCATCTTATAAAACAGGGACATTGATCTGATTAACACCAGTAAATACAGTGAGTACTATCTAATAAAACAGGGACATTGATCTGATTAACACCAGTAAATACAGTGAGTACTATCTAATAAAACAGGGACATTGATCTGGTTAACACCAGTAAATACAGTGAGTACTATCTAATAAAACAGGGACATTGATCTGATTAACACCAGTAAATACAGTGAGTACTATCTTATAAAACAGGGACATTGATCTGATTAACACCAGTAAATACAGTGAGTACTATCTAATAAAACAGGGGCATTGATCTGGTTAACACCAGTAAATACAGTGAGTACTATCTAATAAAACAGGGACATTGATCTGATTAACACCAGTAAATACAGTGAGTACTATCTAATAAAACAGGGACATTGATCTGATTAACACCAGTAAATACAGTGAGTACTATCTAATAAAACAGGGACATTGATCTGGTTAACACCAGTAAATACAGTGAGTACTATCTAATAAAACAGGGACATTGATCTGATTAACACCAGTAAATACAGTGAGTACTATCTAATAAAACAGGGACATTGATCTGATTAACACCAGTAAATACAGTGAGTACTATCTTATAAAACAGGGACACAAACTCTGCAGTTGTTGAACTAATGTGTGATTTTAAAAGGGCATTCTACACTCAAATATGTTTTTGTACTGTCGGAATTGTTCATGACGTCCTTTCCTGTTGAAAAGTGATATAAATACAGTAAAGTATAAACACACTAATGGGAAACAAATAAATGTTTTGAGCAAAATAGTGTTTTTTTAACAACTGCAAACTAGACGGAGTGAGTGATGTCATAGTAAGGCCTCCAAGGAGTTGGCTTGATGGGAAGTCGTGATGTCATCCAATAGGCGACTGATCTTCATGTGAATATTCATTATTCTTTTTAAAATCCTTCCTGTTCTGTCAAGTTGGTTGTTGATCATTGCTAGAAAGCCATTTTCAAGTCTTGCTATAGACTTTCAAGACGATTTAAGTCCAAACTGTAACTAGGCCACTCAGGAACATTCAATGTCATCTTGGTAAGCTCCTCCAGTGTAGATTTGGCCTTGTGGTTTAGGTTATTGTCCTGTTAGGACGGTTTTTTGTATTCAGATCTCTGAAATGCTCTCTACCTACGTAACATTTAGTGTCTCCTTATGTTACGCTGGGGAAACAGTTTTCATGGGCACAGAAATCCTAAATAATTTCAGAGTTTGCTAAATCCAATGGTTCTAACCGAGAGTCACCTTAACTTTATTGACAACACCCAAATGGATACTGTCATTAACGTGGTTCTTCAATAATTACACATAATTCTTAATACTGTAGCTGTTTATTTACAGTCACATGTTCAACTATCATCAGCTGATCCACGAAATCATTTTCTGAATGACAGTCACATGACAAACATCACGACATGCAACAACAACCAAAGTGCTTCTTCATTCATTACTCTGGTAAAGACAGTTATGCCGTGCTCCACGTTGGATCCAACATCCCAAACAAATCGATGTTTATAATGTGTTACTGTCTGGCTGATTTACAGTAGGGTCTCATTACTCTGTTTGTGCACAGAGATACACTCCACGTTGGATCCAACATCCCTACTTTGCTCATAATGTGTAGAGAACTGTTCCTTGATGGATAGGCTATTGTTCAACACACAGAGCTATTTTCCTTTATTCAGGACATTTAGAATGACAACACATTACAGAGTAGCCTAGTGGGATTATTCACAAAATTATCTGGTGATCAGGTTATGAAACGTCACGACAGACATTTTAGTGTCCATGTTTCACCTGAAATATTAAATGATTTATAGTCCTACGTCTATGTCGTTGTTAGATAAAGTTATGGGTCCTACAGTAGGTCTATGTTATTGTTAGGTGAAGTTATGGGCCAATTTGTTAAACACTTAGTGTACAAACCCTCATTGTCAGGCTGATGTTAAAGCTAGCCAAAGAGCATTTTACTGGTTGAAGTGTTTTTTAAGTGTAAAGCAGTTGATTTGCGACAATAACACAAACATATTAAGCAGGAGGTTCAAACGAGCTTTACAATTATAATCCAGAAGTAATGTTAAATGCACTCATATGCAACCTGTAAATGGAGGCTATTTTTGCTGTCAGCCTATGAGAACTCCCCAGAGTTTTCCCCCACAGTGCTGAATTAGTGAATAGACAGAACTTAATGTGAGTTTACTTGAGTAGCACTCCTGATCTTGTCCTGATAGTGCGCTGTAATATTCAGAATACATTGTGAAAAACGATCATCTTCGCTCACCATTTTTGCTCCAGGCAGATATACTACATCCATAACTAGTGGTTTCCTCATTACCAGATATCCTACATCCATAACTAGTGGTTTCCTCATGACCAGATATACTACATCCATAACTAGTGGTTTCCTCATTAGCAGATATACTACATCCATAACTAGTGGTTTCCTCATTAGAATGGAGGAGTTTCTACAACCAAATTGCGTGTGCATCGCTGCAATTTTAGCAAACACAGAAAGGGGCCTATATTGGAGGCCAAAGGTCATCTGGCACACTGCTTAGGTCTTGACTGTCTTGTCAAATGTTGTACAACTTAATCTGGTCATCCCTTTTTACCTCAAATAAACAGTGGATTTCTGTATATATATACAGTGTGTATGTATGTATGTATATATATACAGTGTGTATGTATGTATATATATACAGTGTGTATGTATGTATATATTTACAGTGTGTATGTATGTATGTATGTATATATATGTATGTATGTATATATTTACAGTGTGTATGTATGTACGTATATATATGTATGTACGTGTGTATATATACAGTGTGTATGTACGTGTGTATATATACAGTGTGTATGTACGTGTGTGTATATATACAGTGTGTATGTACGTGTGTATATATATACACAGTGTGTATGTACGTGTGTATATATACAGTGTGTATGTACGTGTATATATATACAGTGTGTATGTACGTGTATATATATACAGTGTGTATGTACGTGTATATATATACAGTGTGTATGTACGTGTATATATATACAGTGTGTATGTACGTGTATATATATACAGTGTGTATGTACGTGTATATATATACAGTGTGTATGTACGTGTATATATATACAGTGTGTATGTACGTGTATATATATACAGTGTGTATGTATGTATGTACGTGTATATATATACAGTGTGTATGTATGTATGTACGTGTATATATATACAGTGTGTATGTATGTACGTGTATATATATATATACAGTGTGTATGTATGTACGTGTATATATATATACAGTGTGTATGCATGTATGTACGTGTATATATATATACAGTGTGTATGCATGTACGTGTATATATACAGTGTGTATGTATGTATGTACGTGTATATATACAGTGTGTATGTATGTATGTACGTGTATATATACAGTGTGTATGTATGTATGTACGTGTATATATACAGTGTGTATGTATGTATGTACGTGTATCAGATTACATGGAGAGGGGGGACCTGATCCTATATCATAATGAATCAGATTACATGGAGAGGGGGGGGGACCTGATCCTAGATCATAATGAATCAGATTACATGGAGAGGGGGGACCTGATCCTAGATCATAATGAATCAGATTACATGGAGAGGGGGACCTGATCCTAGATCATAATGAATCAGATTACATGGAGAGGGGGGGGACCTGATCCTAGATCATAATGAATCAGATTACATGGAGAGGGGGACCTGTCCAGTGCGTGTGTGTGTGTCCAGTGTCTGTGTCAAGTGTGTGTGTGTCCAGAGTGTGTGTGTGTCCAGTGTGTTTATGTGTGTGTCCAGTGTGTGTGTGTGTGTGTATATCCAGTGTGTGTGTGTGTGTGTGTGTATTGAGTGTGTGTGTGTTCAGTGTGTGTGTATGTGCGTGTGTGTGTCCAGTGTGTCCAGTGTGTGTGTGTGTGTCCAGTGTGTGTGTGTGTGTCCAGTGTGTGTGTGTGTGTGTATGTCCAGAGTGTGTGTGTGTGTGTGTGTCCAGTGTGTGTGAGTATGTGCCCAGTGTTTGTGTGTGTGTTCAGTGTGTGTGTGTGTGTGTGTCAAGTGTGTGTGTGTATGTCCAGAGTGTGTGTGTGTGTGTGTGTGTGTCCAGTGTGTGTGAGTATGTGCCCAGTGTTTGTGTGTGTGTTCAGTGTGTGTGTGTGTTGAGTGTATGTTTGTGTGTGTCCAGTTTGTGTCCAGTGTGTGTGTGTGTCCAGTGTGTGAGTGTGTGTGTCCAGAATGTCTGTGAGTGTGTGTGCATTTTGTGTCCAGTGTGTGTGTGTCCAATTTGTTTCCAGTGTGTGTGTGTGTGTTGAGTGTGTGTATATCCAGTGTGTGTGTGTGTGTCCAGTGTGTGTGTGTGTGTGTCCAGTGTGTTGGTGTGTGTGTGTGTGTCCTGTGTGTGTGTGTGTGTGTGTGTGTGTCCAGTGTGTGTGTGTGTGTCCAGTGTGTGTGTGTGTCTGTGTCCAGTGTGTGCGTGTGTGTGTGTGTGTGTGTGTGTCCAGTTATTATTTCAGGGACACTGAGGATTCATAATAAACCCTAAACCCTGGATAGAGGGGCTCAGTGAATGTGGAGGTGAATGTGATCAGGTGGGTCAGTGTGTCAGAGGAGGCTCTATAGAAGGACAGAGTGCCGGCTGACCAGTCCAGATACACTCCTACTCTGTGGGAGCTGGAGGAGGGGACGTCTATGGTAGTGGAGTTATTATTGTGCCTGGCAGAGTAACTGTTGTCATAGCAGAACAGACTCCAGGACTTGTCATTGTATCCAAGACAACAGTCCTTAACCACTCCTCTCCTGTTGATTCCTTTATATGTCACTCCTATATCAGCCCCCATTATCCCACTCCACTCTACCTCCCAGTAACAGCGCCCAGTCAGACCCTCTCTACACAGCACCTGTCTACAGCCCTTAAATCTCTCTGGGTGATCAGGATACGGCTGCTCCTCTCTCCTACATGTCACCTTTCTGTTCTCCTCAGACAGAGAGAGGAGTCTGTTTACTGTGTTTAGGTCCAGTGTGAGATCACAGACATCTGATGGATGAAACCAGACACAATATTAGAAATCATCATCATTCACATTAGAATGTTAACTCACTTTTCACTAATTCATTTAATGTAGATGTTTCTAGGTATCAAAAGGAGAAGTTAAGGTAACTTGAGACTTGTTGAATGATCACATGTTATACTGTATGGTAATATAATACACACTTATTCACAATAATTACACACACACACACTTATTCACAATAATTACACACACACACACACAGTCATATCAACTCTTTGTAAACGTTTGTGTCCTGATTTCTGTAGAACTACAGATGATATTTAATATGACCAAGTCAGTAATGATGGGGGTCTTTGACTTAACTTGAATTAAGACTTATTCTTAGTCATATTCTTCACAGCAGTCAACACTCACATTTTCTAATCCCAGGTTTCATTCTGTTCTCTCCACCATGTTCCACACTGTAGCAGTAAGCAGAAAAACAGACAGTCAATGAGGGATACACCTGAACACACACACACACACACACACACACACACACACAGTCAGCATATAACTTTGTCCAAGTGGTGGTCAGAATGTTTGTCTTAACTAGCCTGAAAAGTCAAACATGTCTGATATGAGCATTGACATAATGTAACAGCTGTCTTCTGCGGAAATGGACCAAGGTGCAGCAGGTTGCGTGTTCATCATGATAATTTATTAAATAAACGTGAACACGGGAAAAACAATAAACAAAAGAGAACGACAGACCGACAGTTTTACAGGCTAAGTACTTACATACAGCAGTGCAAAATCAACTACCCACAAAACCAAGTGACAAACATACTCCTACATATATGACTCCCAATCAGGAACAACGATCCCCAGCTGTTCCTGATCAGGAGTCACAAGACCAACACAGAACAATCACACACACACAAGACTGCCACGTCCTGACCCCAAAACTACAACAACAGCTCCATCTGCTGGTCAGGACGTAACACATAAACCCTCTACATACTTGAGTTTCTCCAGTCTGCAGTGTGGATCCTCCAGTCCAGCAGAGAGCAGTCTGACTCCTGAGTCTCCTGGGTGATTGTAGCTCAGGTCCAGCTCTCTCAGGTGTGAGGGGTTTGACCTCAGAGCTGAGACCAGAGAAGCACAGCCTTCCTCTGTGACTAGACAGCCTGACAGCCTGCAAAGAGTCAAATCATATTAAAATCACACTGCTATTCTTTGGTGGTGAAAATAGTGGCAGTATATTATAGTAGTCACAAGCTGCCCCCTATCCCCAACAGTTTATACATGAAATAAATCTTTCTTCAAAAAGCATAATGCATTAACAACATTACAGTTTAGGAGCAATTCAATCATCTTTTAAATATAATACCAATTAATTATAACAAATAAACTCAATACTTGGTTCAAACAAGGGTATTACACAAACATACAGTCAATAATACAGTAGAAAAATAAGTCTATATACAATGTGAGCAAATGAAGTGAAATAAGGGAGGTAAAGGCAAAAAAAGGCCATGGTGGCAAAGTAAATACAATATAGCAAGTAAAACACTGGAATGGTAGATATGCAGTGGAAGAAAGTGCAAAGTAGAAATAATGGGGAGCAAAGGAGCTAAATAAATAAATACAGTAGGGGAAGAAGTAGTTGGGCTAAATTATAAATGGGCTATGTACAGGTGGAGTAATCTGTGAGCTGCTCTGACAGCTGGTGCTTAAAGCTAGTGAGGGAGATATTTGTTTCCAGTTTTAGATATTTTTGTAGTTCGTTCCAGTCATTGGCAGCAGAAAACTGGAAGAAGAGGCGGCCGAAGGAGGAATTGGCTTTGGGGGTGACCAGGGAGATATACCTGCTGGAGCGCGTGCTACAGTTGGGTGCTGCTATGGTGACAGCCAACCTCTACCGACTAGCAGCACTGTAGAAACTATTACATTACAACGGAACGACTTGATTAGTGTAGTGTTAGTGTTAGTTAGCTAGCATTTTCGTCATTTTAGTCAATAAGATTTTCGCAACGTAAGCTTAACTTTCTGAACATTCGAGACGTGTAGTCCACTTGTCATACCAATCTCCTTTGCATTAGCGTAGCCTCTTCTGTAGCTTGTCAACTATGTGTCTGTCTATCCCTGTTCTCTCCCCTCTGCACAGGCCATACAAATGCTTCACACCACGTGGCCGCTGCCACTCTAACCTGGTGGTCCCAGCGCGCACGACCCACGTGGAGTTCCAGGTCTCCGGCAGCCTCTGGAACTGCCGGTCTGCGGCCAACAAGGCTGAGTTCATCTCAGCCTATGCTACCCTCCAGTCCCTAGACTTCCTGGCGCTGACGGAAACATGGATTACCACAGATAACACTGCTACTCCTACTGCTCTCTCCTCGTCTGCCCACGTGTTCTCGCATACCCCTAGAGCATCGAGCCAGCGGGGTGGTGGCACTGGAATCCTCATCTCTCCCAAGTGGACATTCTCTCTTTCTCCCCTGACCCATCTGTCTATCTCCTCATTTGAATTCCATGCTGTCACAGTTACCAGCCCTTTCAAGCTTAACATCCTTATCATTTATCGCCCTCCAGGTTCCCTTGGAGAGTTCATCAATGAGCTTGACGCCTTGATAAGTTCCTTTCCTGAGGATGGCTCACCTCTCACAGTTCTGGGTGACTTCAACCTCCCCACGTCTACCTTTGACTCATTCCTCTCTGCCTCCTTCTTTCCACTCCTCTCCTCTTTTGACCTCACCCTCTCACCTTCCCCCCCTACTCACAATGCAGGCAATACGCTTGACCTCATCTTTACTAGATGCTGTTCTTCCACTAATCTCATTGCAACTCCCCTCCAAGTCTCCGACCACTACCTTGTATCCTTTTCCCTCTGCTCTCATCCAACACTTCTCACTCTGCCCCTACTCGGATGGTATAGCGCCGTCCCAACCTTCGCTCTCTCTCTCCCGCTACTCTCTCCTCTTCCATCCTATCATCTCTTCCCTCTGCTCAAACCTTCTCCAACCTATCTCCTGATTCTGCCTCCTCAACCCTCCTCTCCTCCCTTTCTGCATCCAAAATCCTTGATTTTCTCTGTCCCCTATCCTCCAGGCCGGCTCGGTCCTCCCCTCCTGCTCCGTGGCTCGACGACTCACTGCGAGCTCACAGAACAGGGCTCCGGGCAGCCGAGCGGAAATGGAGGAAAACTCGCCTCCCTGCGGACCTGGCATCCTTTCACTCCCTCCTCTCTACATTTTCCTCCTCTGTCTCTGCTGCTAAAGCCACTTTCTACCACTCTAAATTCCAAGCATCTGCCTCTAACCCTAGGAAGCTCTTTGCTACCTTCTCCTCCCTCCTGAATCCTCCTCCCCCTCCCCCCCCCCTCCTCCCTCTCTGCGGATGACTTCGTCAACCATTTTGAAAAGAAGGTTGATGACATCCGATCCTCGTTTGCTAAGTCAAACGACACCGCTGGTCCTGCTCACACTGCCCTACCCTGTGCTTTGACCTCTTTCTCCCCTCTCTCTCCAGATGAAATCTCGCGTCTTGTGACGGCCGGCCGCCCAACAACCTGCCCACTTGACCCTATCCCCTCCTCTCTTCTCCAGACCATTTCTGGAGACCTTCTCCCCTACCTCACCTCGCTCATCAACTCATCCTTGACCGCTGGCTACGTCCCTTCCGTCTTCAAGAGAGCGAGAGTTGCACCCCTTCTGAAAAAACCTACACTCCATCCCTCCGATGTCACCAACTACAGACCAGTATCCCTTCTTTCTTTTCTCTTGAACGTGCCGTCCTTGGCCAGCTCTCCTGCTATCTCTCTCAGAATGACCTTCTTGAACCTAATCAGTCAGGTTTCAAGACTGGGCATTCAACTGAGACTGCTCTTCTCTGTGTCACGGAGGCTCTCCGCACTGCTAAAGCTAACTCTCTCTCCTCTGCTCTCATCCTTCTAGACCTATCTGCTGCCTTTGATACTGTGAACCATCAGATCCTCCTCTCCACCCTCTCCGAGCTGGGCATCTCCGGCGCGGCCCACGCTTGGATTGCGTCCTACCTGACAGGTCGCTCCTACCAGGTGGCGTGGCGAGAATCTGTCTCCGCACCACGTGCTCTCACCACTGGTGTCCCCCAGGGCTCTGTTCTAGGCCCTCTCCTATTCTCACTATACACCAAGTCACTTGGCTCTGTCATATCCTCACATGGTCTCTCCTATCATTGCTACGCAGACGACACACAATTAATCTTCTCCTTTCCCCCTTCTGATAACCAGGTGGCGAATCGCATCTCTGCATGTCTGGCAGACATATCAGTGTGGATGACAGATCACCACCTCAAGCTGAACCTCGGCAAGACAGAGCTGCTCTTCCTCCCGGGGAAGGACTGCCCGTTCCATGATCTCACCATCACGGTTGACAACTCCCTTGTGTCCTCCTCCCAGAGTGCTAAGAACCTTGGCGTGACCCTGGACAACACCCTGTCGTTCTCCACTAACATCAAGGCGGTGACCCGAATCTGTAGGTTCATGCTCTACAACATTCGCAGAGTACGACCCTGCCTCACACAGGAAGCGGCGCAGGTCCTAGTCCAGGCACTTGTCATCTGCCGTCTGTATTACTGCAACTCGCTGTTGGCTGGGCTCCCTGCCTGTGCCATTAAACCCCTACAACTCATCCAGAACGCCGCAGCCCGTCTGGTGTTCAACCTTCCCAAGTTCTCTCACGTCACCCCGCTCCTCCGCTCTCTCCACTGGCTTCCAGTTGAAGCTCGCATCCGCTACAGGTCCATGATGCTTGCCTACGGAGCTGTGAGGGGAACGGCACCTCCGTACCTTCAGGCTCTGATCAGGCCCTACACCCAAACAAGGACACTGCGTTCATCCACCTCTGGCCTGCTCGCCTCCCTACCTCTGAGGAAGCACAGTTCCCGCTCAGCCCAGTCAAAACTGTTCGCTGCTCTGGCACCCCAATGGTGGAACAAGCTCCCTCACGACGCCAGGACAGCGGAGTCAATCACCACCTTCCGGAGACACCTGAAACCCCACCTCTTTAAGGAATACCTGGGATAGGATAAAGTAATCCTTCTAACCTCCCCCCCCCTAAAAGATTTAGATGCACTATTGTAAAGTGGTTGTTCCACTGGATATCATAAGGTGAATGCACCAATTTGTAAGTCGCTCTGGATAAGAGCGTCTGCTAAATGACTTAAATGTTAAATGTGACCAGCGAGCGGAGATAAGGGGGGACTTTACCTAGCAGGGTCTTGTAGATGACCTGGAGCCAGTGGGTTTGGCGACGAGTATGAAGCGAGGGCCAGACAACGAGAGCGTACAGGTTGCAGTGGTGGATAGTACAGTGGGTGGAAAAAGTATTTGATCCCCTGCTGATTTTGTACGTTTGCCCACTGACAAAGAAATGATCAGTCTATAATTTTAATGGTAGGTTTATTTGAACAGTGAGAGACAGAATAACAGCAAAAAAAATCCAGAAAAAAACGCATGTCAAAAATGATATACAATTATTTGCATTTTAATGAGGGAAATAAGTATTTAATCCCTCTGCAAAACATGACTTAGTACTTGGTGGCAAAACCCTTGTTGGCAATCACAGAGGTCAGACGTTTCTTGTAGTTGGCCACCAGGTTTGCACACATCTCAGGAGGGATTTTGTCCCACTCCTCTTTGCAGATCTTCTCCAAGTCATTAAGGTTTCAAGGCTGACGTTTGGCAACTTGAACCTACATCTTCCTCCACAGATTTTCTATGGGATTAAGGTCTGGAGACTGGCTAGGCCACTCCAGGACCTTAATGTGCTTCTTCTTGAGCCACTCCTTTGTTGCCTTGGCCGTGTGTTTTGGGTCATTGTCATGCTGGAATACCCATCCACAACCCATTTTCAATGCCCTGGCTGAGGGAAGGAGGTTCTCACCCAAGATTTGACGATACATGGCCCCGTCCATCGTCCCTTTGATGCAGTGAAGTTGTCCTGTCCCCTTAGCAGAAAAACACCTCCAAAGCATAATGTTTCCACCTTCATGTTCGACGGTGGGGATGGTATTCTTGGGGTCATAGGCAGCATTCCTCTTCCTCCAAACACGGCGAGTTGAGTTGATGTCAAAGAGCTCTATTTTGGTCTCATCTGACCACAACACTTTCACCAGTTGTCCTCTGAGTCATTCAGATGTTCATTGGCAAACTTCAGATGGGCATGTATATGTATTCTTGAGCAGGGGGACCTTGCGGGCGCTGCAGGATTTCAGTCCTTCACGGCGTAGTGTGTTACCAATTGTTTTCTTGGTGACTATGGTCCCAGCTGCCTTAAGATCATTGACAAGATCCTCCCGTGTAGTTCTGGGCTGATTCCTCACCGTTCTCATGATCATTGCAACTCCACGAGGTGAGATCTTGCATGGAGCCCCAGGCCGAGGGATATTGACAGTTCTTTTGTGTTTCTTCCATTTGCGAATAATCGCACCAAATGTTGTCACCTTCTCACCAAGCTGCTTGACGATGGTCGTGCAGCCCATTCCAGCCTTGTTTAGGTCTACAATCTTGTCCCTGACATCCTCGGAGAGCTCTTTGGTTTTGGCCATGGTGGAGAGTTTGGAATTTGATTGATTGATTGCTTCTGTGGACAGGTGTCTTTTTTACAGGTAACAAGCTGCGGTTAGGAGCACTCCCTTTAAGAGTGTGCTCCTAATCTCAGCTTGTTACCTGTATAAAAGACACCTGGGAGCCAGAAATCTTTCTGATTGAGAGGGGGTCAAATACTTATTTCCCTCATTAATATGCAAACCAATTTATAACATTTCTGACATGAGTTTTTCTGGATCTTTTTGTTGTTATTATGTCTCTCACTGTTCAAATAAACCTACTATTAAAATTATAGACTGATCCTTTCTTTATCAGTGGACAAACGTACAAAATCAGCAGGGGATCAAATACTTTTTCCCCCCACTGTTTACATGGACCATGTCTTACTGAGCCTTACCATAAGTCCACTCCAGTTTCTTCAACTGTCTTCTGACTGTGATTAGAGTGATGTTGATGTGCCATGAAGCCAGCATATTACAGATGACCGATCGCTCATCATCTTCATTCATCAGTGAATCGATGGCTTGAATAGTCTCTCTGGAAATAGAGGTGACAGCTGATGCATTGGTCCAGAGACAGGCGGTATTGGCATGTTTAC
The DNA here is from genome assembly GCF_965601325.2 of Salmo salar. Taxonomy (NCBI): domain Eukaryota; kingdom Metazoa; phylum Chordata; class Actinopteri; order Salmoniformes; family Salmonidae; genus Salmo; species Salmo salar. Next base: position 1,095,523 of record NW_027675407.1, read on the forward strand.
TACAGTATGTACTATAGGCTGTGTTTACTACAGTATGTACTGTAGACTGTGTTTACTACAGTATGTACTGTTGGCTGTGTTTAGTACAGTATGTACTGTAGGCTGTGTTTACTACAGTATGTACTGTAGACTATGTTTACTTGTCAGACAGTAGCCTAATAAACAAATGCAGGCAGCTTCTATCATGAAAATGCTTTAAATGCTTTATTATCCAAATGTTTACAGTGTGTGTGGGTGACCTCATGCAACCGCAAAATGTCATATAAAGCTGTACAGTACTGTATTTCTTCATCAGCATCTTTATGCTTTCCTTAATAAAATAATGATAAAAATTCTCTTTCAAAATGCAGATGTTTATTTAGTTATGGATCCATAATGAATTAATATGGGAATAAATATCGATTACAGAAATATTGGAATAAAGTTGTCTAATGAAGGTAAACAAATTGTTGCTTACTGGAAAATACTAGTACAGTTCCATTATGGCTATTAGAAGGGCTATTACCAGAACAATAGACTTGCCTATTAGCAGGGCTATTAGCAGAACAATAGACTTGTCTATTAGCAGGGCTATTAGCAGAACACTAGGCTTGTCTATTAGCAGGGCTATTAGCAGAACAATAGGCTTGTCTATTAGCAGAACAATATAAGTGTCTATTAGCAGGGCTATTAGCAGAACAATAGACATGTCTATTAGCAGGGCTATTAGCAGAACAATAGACTTGTCTATTAGCAGGGCTATTAGCAGAACAATAGGCTTGTCTATTAGCAGGGCTATTAGCAGAACAATAGGCTTGTCTATTAGCAGAACACTAGAAGTGTCTATTAGCAGGGCTATTAGCAGAACAATAGACTTGTCTATTAGCAGGGCTATTAGCAGAACAATAGACTTGTCTATTAGCAGGGCTATTAGCAGAACAATAGACTTGTCTATTAGCAGGGCTATTAGCAGAACAATATACTTGTCTATTAGCAGGGCTATTAGCAGAACAATAGCCTTGTCTATTAGCAGGGCTATTAGCAGAACAATAGACTAGTCTATTAGCAGGGCTATTAGCAGAACAATAGACTTGTCTATTAGCAGGGCTATTAGCAGAACAATAGACTTGTCTATTAGCAGGGCTATTAGCAGAACAATACACTTGTCTATTAGCAGGGCTATTAGCAGAACAATATACTTGTCTATTAGCAGGGCTATTAGCAGAACAATAGGCTTGTCTATTAGCAGGGCTATTAGCAGAACAATAGGCTTGTCTATTAGCAGAACAATAGAAGTGTCTATTAGCAGGGCTATTAGCAGAACAATAGACTTGTCTATTAGCAGGGCTATTAGCAGAACAATAGACTTGTCTATTAGCAGGGCTATTAGCAGAACAATAGACTTGTCTATTAGCAGGGCTATTAGCAGAACAATAGACTTGTCTATTAGCAGGGCTATTAGCAGAACAATAGGCTTGTCTATTAGCAGGGCTATCAGCAGAACAATAGACTTGTCTATTAGCAGGGCTATTAGCAGAACAATAGACTTGCCTAGAAGGAGGGCAGGGGGAGAATTCTATCGTCAAATGTATTTATTAGTTAGGTTGGCTGTATCAAGCATCATCTGTGTCAGGGGAGGTTTTGGCTGGCCGGGATGTTCTTCTCTCCCTCTAAAAACATCAATAAATATTTTGCCGTTTATAAATATTATTTTATCCTTCATTCAGATTACAATCGCTTACTTTAGTTTTATTGAGAACTAAATATCTCCAGAATATCGTTATATATAGCCTACCCAATGTGGATGACTATTTCAGCACCGTTTCGCTCTGCTCTGAGACAAGGATGGAGAAACGAAAATGTTCAATTATATTCCATGATATTCTTTTTTTGAAAACGAAATCATCTCCAAAATATTGTATATATTATCAAGATGATGGGACAGTTATATAGCCCCGGCACCTCATTCATGGCTTTGGATCATTTACATTTACATTTAAGTCATTTAGCAGACGCTCTTATCCAGAGCGACTTACAAATTGGTGCATTCACCTTATGATATCAGTGGAACAACCACTTTACAATAGAACATCTAAATCTTTTTAGGGGGGGGGGTTAGAAGGATTACTTTATCCTATCCTAGGTATTCCTTAAAGAGGTGGGGTTTCAGGTGTCTCCGGAAGGTGGTGATTGACTCCGCTGTCCTGGCGTCGTGAGGGAGCTTGTTCCACCATTGGGGTGCCAGAGCAGCGAACAGTTTTGACTGGGCTGAGCGGGAACTGTGCTTCCGCAGAAGTAGGGGGGCCAGCAGGCCAGAGGTGGATGAACGCAGTGCCCTCGCTTGGGTGTAGGGCCTGATCAGAGCCTGAAGGTAGTATGTTCTTACAAAAAAAGGTTTTAAATTCTCTAGTACAGCCACTATTGAAGGCTATCGAATGATTCTCAAAGATACCATCTGGTGGTCAAACTAGCACAAACTAGCATTAACCTCTTCACTATAGGGGGCAGTATTTTCACGGCCGGATGAAAAACGTACCCAAATTAAACTGCCTCCTACTCAGACTCAGAAGGTAGGATATGCATATGTCATGACGTTGCCCTCTTTGGGTACAGCGAGCACAGTTGACCCCCTCCCCCTGCACCATCCCCCTACTTCTGCACCATCTCCCTCTGTCTCCTACACCCAGGCTGCTGTGGTCAGAAGGCGGTCGTAAATTCCAAAGGGAATGTCCTGCCTCATGGCCACAGTTTTGAGACAGAGTGGTTTCATAGAGAGACAAAGTAATTCTTCCACCTCACAGGACGGGGGAACCGAACGACATTTATGTTCTGGAGAAGGTATAAAAGATCGGTGAAGACTCCAGCTACGAACTGGTCCGTTTGGTACAATTTTGTGAAACTCATGAGAGACAATACGGCCATATTACCATAATAAGGTTTATATACTAGCCTCAGCGATGAGACTTACATCGAATGGTTGTATAAAATTAATGAATAAGGATAAAGCTATTTGGAATATGTTGGGATGCTTGTAAGATATTAATGTGAGAGAATTGTATTTTCTGTTTAAAGTTTTACCAAGTCATCGGCACGCCCCCAGGGACACAGACAGGACAAGGCGTCATGTGACAGCCTTTTCTACGTTCAGTATATGAACCCCCACCCAGGGTTTATTTCGCCAGACCAGCTTACCTCCATAACAAGAGGGCCAAGGTTTGACCATGCATTCCTCTACTGAACTTTAACCATACCACATGCTTAAACTATTAGACTACCGACAGAATAAGAACAAGTCTTTGATATTAATTACTAGTCTGCAGCTAGGAATTCGGTATCATTGAACGCGAAGACCGCCGAAACATCTCTTCTATAACGACATTAATGAATGTCACTTTGAAAGATCCAGTCTAACCGAGAGAGAGAGAGAGAGAGAACGCGAGGACAAAACTCTCCAACAGAACAGAACTTTTCAACATCCCGACGACACCCTGAGCGTAAATATATATATTGATTGCAATTGTTCCCGAATGAGTGAGCGTTCATGTGCAAAGGATTAGCATTCCAATTGTATAATATTCATCTCTGAACCAACTCTTTTGTTTAACCTGTTAGGGCTAGGGGGCAGTATTTACACCGCCGGATAAAAAACATACCCGATTTAATCTGGTTACCACTCCTACCCAGTAACTAGAATATGCATATACTTATTAGATATGGATAGAAAACACCCTAAAGTTTCTAAAACTGTTTGAATGGTGTCTGTGAGTATAACAGAACTCATATGGCAGGCAAAAACCTGAGAGATTCCTTTACAGGAAGTGGCCTGTCTGACCATTTCTTGGCCTTCTTTCTCATCTCTATCCATTACAAAGGATCTCTGCTGTTACGTGACACTTCCTACGGCTCCAATGGGCTCTCAGAGCCCGGGAAAAAGCTGAATGACGTAATTCAAAGCCCTGGCTGAAACACACGAGCGCTTTTGCTAAGTGGTCTATCAGAGGACAAAGGGCTTAGGCTCGTGCACTGGCCGCCCCCGTCTTTCTGTTTTTCCCTCTATTTACCGAAACGCAGATTCCCGGTCGGAATATTATCGCTTTTTTACGAGATAAATTGCATAAAAATTGATTTTAAACAGCGGTTGACATGCTTTGAAGTACGGTAATGGAATATTTAGACATTTTTTGTCACGAAATGCGCCATGCGCACGACCCTGATTTACCACTTCGGATAGTGTCTAGAACGCACAAACAAAAAGCCGCTGTTTGGATATAACGATGGATTATTTGGGACCAAACCAACATTTGTTATTGAAGTAGAAGTCCTGGGAGTGCATTCTGACGAAGAACAGGAAAGATAATAACATTTTTCTTATAGTAAATCTGATTTTGGTGAAGGCTAAACTTGCCGGGTGTCTAAATAGCTAGCCCGTGATGGCTGGGCTATGTACTTAGAATATTGCAAAATGTGCTTTCACCAAAAAGCTATTTTAAAATCGGACATATCGAGTGCATAGAGGAGTTCTGTATCTATAATTCTTAAAATAATTGTTATGCTTTTTGTGAACGTTTATCGTGAGTAATTTAGTAAATTGTTAGTAAATTCCCCGGAAGTTTGCGGGGGGTATGCTAGTTCTGAACGTCACATGCTAATGTAAAAAGCTGTTTTTTGATATAAATATGAACTTGATTGAACAAAACATGCATGTATTGTATAACATAATGTCCTAAGTGTGTCATCTGATGAAGATCATCAAAGGTTAGTGCTGCATTTAGATGTCTTCTGGGTTTTTGTGACATTATATGCTAGCTTGAAAAATGGGTGTCTGATTATTTCTGGCTGGGTACTCTGCTGACATAATCTAATGTTTTGCTTTCGTTGTAAAGCCTTTTTGAAATCGGACAGTGTGGTTAGATTAACCTGTTAGGGCTAGGGGGCAGTATTGACACGGCTGGATAAAAAAAACATACCCGATTTAATCTGGTTACCACTCCTACCCAGTAACTAGAATATGCATATACTTATTACATATGGATAGAAAACACCCTAAATTTTCTAAAACTGTTTGAATGGTGTCTGTGAGTATAACAGAACTCATTTGGCAGGCAAAACCCTGAGACATTTTCTGACAGGAAGTGGATACCTTATGTGTTGTATTACCTTTAAACCTATCCCATTGAAAAACACAGGGGCTGAGGAATATTTTGGCACTTCCTATTGCTTCCACTAGATGTCACCAGCCTTTACAAAGTGTTTTGAGTCTTCTGGAGGGAGATCTGACCGAACAAGAGCCATGGAACGATGATGGCCCATTAGACACCTGGCGCGCGAGTTCATGTTGGGTACCCTCGTTCCAATACGTTATAAAAGAGTATGCATTCGTCAACCTTGAATATTATTCATGTTCTGGTTAAAAAAGGCCCTAATGATTTATGCTATACAACGTTTGACATGTTTGAACGAACGTAAATATATTTTTTCCCCTCGTTCATGACGAGAAGTCCGGCTGGCTTAGATCATGTGCTAACAAGACGGAGATTTTTGGACATAAATGATGAGCTTTTTTTAACAAAACTACATTCGTTATGGACCTGTGATACCTGGAAGTGACATCTGATGAAGAGAATCAAAGGTAATGGATTATTTACATAGTATTTTCGATTTTAGATCTCCCCAACATGACGTCTAGTCTGTATCGCAACGCGTATTTTTCTGGGCGCAGTGCTCAGATTATTGCAAAGTGTGATTTCCCAGTAAGGTTATTTTTAAATCTGGCAAGTTGATTGGGTTCAAGAGATGTAAATCTATAATTCTTTAAATGACAATATAATATTTTACCAATGTTTTCTAATTTTAATTATTTAATTTGTGGTGTTGACTTGACTGCCGGTTATTGGAGGGAAACGATTTCCTCAACATCAATGCCATAGTAAAACGCTGTTTTTGGATATAAATATGAACTTGATAGAACTAAAAATGCATGCATTGTCTAACATAATGTCCTAGGAGTGTCATCTGATGGAGATTGTAAAAGGTTAGTGCATCATTTTAGCTGGTTTTATGGTTTTGGTGACCCTGTCTTTGAATTGACAAAACATTACACACAACTCTTGTAAATGTACTGTCCTAACATACTCTAAATTTATGCTTTCGCCGTAAAACCTTTTTGAAATCGTAAAACGTGGTTAGATTAAGGAGATGTTTATCTTTCAAAGGGTGTAAAATAGTTGTATGTTTGAAAAATTTGAATTTTGACATTTATTTGGATTCAAATTTGCCGCTCTTGAAATGCACCTGCTGTTGATGGAGTGCACCACGGGTGGGACGCTAGCGTCCCACCTAGCCCATAGAGGTTAACGAGAGTCTTGTCTTTAAAATGCTGTAAAATAGTCATATGTTTGAGAAATTGAAGTAATAGCATTTCTAAGGTATTTGAAAATCGCGCCACAGGATTCAACTGGCTTTTACGTAGGTAGGACGATTTGGTGCCACCTAGCCCAGAGAGGTTAACAAGCCGCCATGCCGGTTTAGCCCACTAGGGCACTTTCCTCTACCATTTCTTTGTAACGATACCAACTGTTTTGTATGCCTTTCTGTGAATTACTTAGTTTAGTAAATAAATGATTTTAAGACAATTGACGTATGGATGACTCACAGTGAGGACTGGGTTCGTGCAGATAATTAACAATTTACGACGCTTGGAATGAGACTGACGAGGTAAAAATACATCATTAAATCAGAGGACTCATAGATCAGATATTATAATGTCTGAAAGTTATATTAGGGAAATTATAACTTTGTAATCTGAATATTTTCCTTGGTGCCCCGACCTCCTAGTTAACCTTTTATGGCTAGGGGGCAGTATTTTCACGGCTGGATAAAAAACGTACCCGATTTAATCTGATTATTAGTCCTGCCCAGAAACTAGAATATGCATATAATTATTAGCTTTGGATAGAAAACACTCCAAAGTTTCTAAAACTGTTTGAACGGTGTCTGTGAGTATAACAGAACTCATTTGGCAGGCCAAAACGTGAGAAGATTCTGTACAGGAAGTACCCTGTCTGACCATTTCTTGAACTTCTTTGCCATCTCTATCCATTACAAAGGATCTCTGCTCTAACGTGACACTTCCTACATCTTCCATAGGCTCTCAGAGCCCGGGAAAAACCTGAATGTCGTCATTCCAGCCCCAGGCTGAAACACATTATCGCCTTTCTCAAGTGGCCGATCAAGGGACTGTGGGCTTAGGCGTGTGCACTGGCCGCCCCCGTCTTTGTGTTTTTTCCTCTGTTTACCGAAAAGGAGATTCCCGGTCAGAATATTATCGCTTTTTTCCGAGATAAATTGCATAAAAATTGATTTTAAACAGCGGTTGACATGCTTCGAAGTACGGTAATGGAATATTACATATATATAGCCAACAGCCAATGGAACAGCAGGGCGTGATATTCAAAACATAAAAAAATCTAATAATAAACATTTCTCAAACATAAAACTATTTTACACCATTTGAAAGATAAACCTCTCCTGAATCCAACCACGTTGTCCGATTTCAAAAAGGCTTTACAGCGAAAGCAAAACATTAGATTATGTTAGGATACCACCACAGCAAAAAAACAACAACACAGCCATTTTCCTAGCAAGGACAGACATTTTCAAAGCCATCCAAAAGCACAAAACCAGCTAAAATGATGCACTAACCTTTGACGATCTTCATCAGATGACACTCCTAGGACATTATGTTAGACAATACATGCAATTTTTGTTCCATCAAGTTCATATTTATATCCAAAAAACCCATTTTACATTGGTGCGTGACGTTCAGAAAATGTATTCACCCCAAAATATCCGGTGTATGGGCACCATAATTTACAGAAATACTCATCATAAACATTGACAAAATATATAACAATTAATTAAAACCTCTTACATCTAGACGTTCCGCTAGCGGAACACCTGCTCCAATATCCAATGATAGGCGTGGCGCGAATTACAAATTCCTCAAAAATACAAAAACTTCAATTTTTCAAACATATGACTATTTCACAGCATTTTAAAGACAAGACTCTCCTTTATCTAACCACACTGTCCGATTTAAAAAGGCTTTACAGCGAAAGCAAAACATTACATTATGTCAGCAGAGTACCCAGCCAGAAATAATCAGACACCCATTTTTCAAGCTAGCATATAATGTCACATAAACCCAGAAGACAGCTAAATGCAGCACTAACCTTTGATGATCTTCATCAGATGACACACCTAGGACATTATGTTATACAATACATGCATGTTTTGTTCAATCAAGTTCATATTTATATCAAAAAACAGCTTTTTACATTAGCATGTGACGTTCAGAACTAGCATACCCCCCGCAAACTTCCGGGGAATTTACTAACAATTTACTAAATTACTCACGATAAACGTTCACAAAAAGCATAACAATTATTTTAAGAATTATAGATACAGAACTCCTCTATGCACTCGATATGTCCGATTTTAAAATAGCTTTTTGGTGAAAGCACATTTTGCAATATTCTAAGTACATAGCCCAGCCATCACAGGGCTAGCTATTTAGACACCCGGCAAGTTTAGCACTCACCAAAGTCAGATTTACTATAAGAAAAATGTTATTACCTTTGTTGTCTTCGTCAGAATGCACTCCCAGGACTGCTACTTCAATAACAAATGTTGGTTTGGTCCCAAATAATCCATCGTTATATCCGAATAGCGGCGTTTTGTTCGTGCGTTCCAGAAACTATCCGAAATGGTAAATCAGGGTCGCGCGCATGGCGCAATTCGTGACAAAAAATGTCTAAATATTCCATTACCGTACTTCTAAGCATGTCAACCGCTGTTTAAAATCAATTTTTATGCAATTCATCTCGTAAAAAAGCGATAATATTCCAACCGGGAATCTCCTTTTCGGCAAACAGAGGAAAAATCACAAAGACGGGGGCGGCCGGTGCACGCGCCTAAGCCCACAGTCCCTTGATCGGCCACTTGAGAAAGGCGATAAATGTGTTTCAGCCTGGGGCTGGAATGACGACATTCAGGTTTTTCCCGGGCTCTGAGAGCCTATGGAAGACGTAGGAAGTGTCACGTTAGAGCAGAGATCCTTTGTAATAGATAGAGATGGAAAAGAAGTTCAAGAAATGGTCAGACAGGCCACTTCCTGTAAAGGAATCTCTCAGGTTTTGACCTGCCATTTGAGTTCTGTTATACTCACAGACACCATTCAAACAGTTTTAGAAAATTTAGGGTGTTTTCTATCCATATGTAATAAGTATATGCATATTCTAGTTACTGGGTAGGAGTGGTAACCAGATTAAATCGGGTACGTTTTTTATCCAGCCGTGAAGCCATAGAGGTTAACAAGCCGTCATGCCGGTTTAGCCCACTAGGGCACATTCCTCTACCATTTCTTTGTATGCCTTTCTGTGAATTACTTAGTTTAGTAAATGAATGATTTTAAAGGGTCATTCATTGAAGATAAATACACTTTCATTTTTTAAAACCCTTTATTATAACCCTGAAATGTTAATACATATATGCCATTTATATCCTTTAAATGTTTACATATTCTTTAATTCCTTTCTTAGAAAATAATGTTATCAGCATGTTTCTCTGTTTGTAACCGAACGACCTCCCAACACACAACCACATGTTGGGGGGTAACAGGTCATTATAACACAACCACATGTTGGGGGGTGACAGGTCATTACAACACAACCACATGTTGGGGGGTGACAGGTCATTACAACACAACCACATGTTGGGGGGTGACAGGTCATTATAACACAACCACATGTTGGGGGGTAACAGGTCATTACAACACAACCACATGTTGGGGGGTAACAGGTCATTACAACACAACCACATGTTGGGGGGTGACAGGTCATTATAACACAACCACATGTTGGGGGGTAACAGGTCATTACAACACAACCACATGTTGGGGGGTGACAGGGGTCATTAGCTCCCCCCTGACGCTACAGATCCTTGTCAACACACACGAAGAGAGAGAGAGACACAGAGATTGAATGAAATATCAGGCTATGTAAATTACATTTTTTTTCAATCTTTAGTACCTAAATGCATACATATTACACGTTATTATTGAACAATCCTACATATACATGTTTTATAAGTAATTCCTTTTCTTAGAGAAAAAGGCCTTAGAGAAATACATACCAACTAACAGATCTGGTAGCTTTGGAGAATACATACCAACTAACAGATCTGGTAGCTTTGGAGAATACATACCAACTAACAGATCTGGTAGCTTTGGAGAATACATACCAACTAACAGATCTAGTAGCTTTGGAGAATACATACCAACTAACAGATCTGGTAGCTTTGGAGAATACATACCAACTAACAGATCTGGTAGCTTTGGAGAATACATACCAACTAACAGATCTGGTAGCTTTGGAGAATACATACCAACTAACAGATCTAGTAGCTTTGGAGAATACATACCAACTAACAGATCTGGTAGCTTTGGAGAATACATACCAACTAACAGATCTGGTAGCTTTGGAGAATACATACCAACTAACAGATCCCACTACAAGGATCACTGGTCAGGATGGCCCACTCGCCGTCCACAACTAGGTCAGGGGTCAAATCAATATGGAGCCCTGGGTAGAGTGGGGGTCATTTTGATTTGAGTTTTGATTTCAAACAAAATAGCTTTATTAGATCAAGTCAATTCGGGAAAAATAACAGACAGTAACATAAAGCATAATAGATTCTCCTCCCAAAGCTTCCAGAAGATTCTCCTCTTTTATTGTGTCTCATAATTACGGAGTCATGCGTTGACGGATGACGGACAGCGGGATGATTGTCAGTCAAAAAAAGCATTTGCTTTTGTTGGCCTTTGTGCAGACTTTGTGCAAATGCAACTGAAAATAGCTGTCTTAAGTTGAACATTTGACAGTTAAAAACGGACAATGATGAATTGTCACATTTAACCTGTGTCACGGTTGTCGTAGGAAGGAGAGGACCAAAGTGCAGCGTGTGTGTCGTTCCACATTTAATTTTCACTGTGAAACTATGCAATACATACACATAAACTAAAGAACAAAACACATAAACCGTGACGCAGAAGTGAAATATACACTACTCAAAAACAATCTCCCACAAACCCAGGTGGGAAAAACACCTACTTAAGTATGATCTCCAATTAGAGACAACGATGACCAGCTGCCTCTAATTGGAGATCATCCCAAACAAAACCCAACATAGAAATACAAAACTAGAACATAACAACATCGAAAATCTAAACTAGAAAAAAAAACTGTCACGCCCTGACCTACTCTACCATAGAAAATAACATCCTTCTATGGTCAGGACGTGACAACCTGACTCCTGGATTCCCCATCCACCCCCTAGGAGTGACGTTAGTCCCAAACAGGAAGCTGTAGGTGCCTGAATTGCTCTCTCTCAGGTCTGTGATTCTCAGCGTGTAAGAGCAGGGCATGGTCACAGATGAGCCCTTTAAAACCCGAGGATGCATATGTTTTTTTGCTGTATTGATCCCCCCAAAAAATGTCATAATCTAATATTCCAGGAATTTCTTAAACAATGTGTCTTTAACGTTCCAACGTCACAGTTTATTTTTTTTATTTCTTATTTTTTTAAGTAAAAATAGTTTTTGCATGACTAACCCTAGTTTTCATATGTGGATCAAATATGACCTGTAGGTATTTCCTATGGAGTTTGCTTCATTGCACTGAAACTGACATTTCTTTTTGCTGCAACAATAAAATCAGTGTAATTAATAAAGTATTTATGAAATATCTTGTTTTTAATGTTTGTTAATCACCGTTTTTGTTTCTCCTTTTTAACTCATTGATTAAAGGAGTTTTTGCATAACTACCCCAAGTTTGCATATGTTGGGTAAAAAAAATGACCCATATACATTTCTCATGGAATTTTATATGAACCTTTGATCCTAGTACATTTTTTCCAGTCAGGAATATATTTACAATGGACAACACATCTGCAGTCAACAATTTCACAATACTGGAAGAACATTTCGCTCATCATCTGATACAAGTATTTTACAAAAATTTGACCTTACAAAACATTTGATGTCTTCAGATAAAAAAATATTATATAACTTTTGCACGTCCATCATTACAGAAGTTAGAGAGAAATGTATACTATATAATAATAATAATAATAGCTATCTAGCCTGATCTTGATCTTAGCCAGCTAGCCATGCAGCCTGTTTGTTGGTTGGTCGGATATAATGTTTTCCCCAAAAAATGTAATCAGCCAGCTAATCAGAGAGGGCGGTGTGGGTAGGGGAGTAGTTGGAAGATGACTAGGAGAATGTGGGAGGGGGGGTCTAAACTTAGCCACACTAATGCTAAAATAATTGGAGTATTGGGAAAACCACAATATGTTTTATGAGTTTTACTTACTTTTCAAATGATTGAAGCGCGTATACAACTACCGTCTACCTTGTTGTGTTTCACTATTCACTGTGTTGTAAATGGCTCATAAGAATGTTGCCAGATATACAACCAACATGGTTTTACAGATGCTGGATGAGGAAGCCATTGGTGCCTCTGACTCTGAATCTGAGCTATCCAATTCAGATGACACAGACTAGGTGCCTGTGGGTCAAGTTGAAGTTGTGGATGTCCCTGGTAGTCCAGCTGTCCTCGATGATTCTACAGATGGGGAGGACTCCTCTGAGGAGAGTGAAAACCAGTCAAATAGACTGAGTAAAAAGGGGTCTTACTGGAGTGACCCCCCCCCCCCCCCCACTAAAGGCAGGACCAGAAGCCATAACATCCTGAGGAGCTGCCAAGGGCCTGTGCCGGGGGTCAACATTTGTGTCACCAAAAGATGCCTGGAGCTGTTCATTAGTGACAACATCATTAAGGAGGTTGTAAAGTGTACACATTTAGAAGGAAGGAGAACAGTGACAGCAAAAGAGACAGAGTGGAGAGAGGTCAACAAAGAGGAACTAAAGGCCTTTATTGGCATGGAGAAAAGGTCGGACGTCTCCACACAGGAGCTATTTCTGGATCCATTGCAGAATCCAATGTATAAGGCCATGTCAGTCGGAAGATATGAGGATATCCGTCGCTACCTGAGGCTTGATGACAAGAGGACCAGAATGTTCAGAGAGGCAACGGACCACCTGGAAGCCTTCCAGTATGTGTGGGACCTTTTCCTAGCAAACTGTAGAGGAAGGTACATCCCCAGCGACTGGATGAGCAGCTTGTGCCATTCCGGGGCAGAAGCAGGTTCACACAGTACATGCCCAGCAAGACTGCTCCGAGTTTGGTTTTAATGGCAACTTGGCCATGGTGAGTTATGTGCCGAAGCAGCGAAAGGTTGTTGTCCTCCTGAGAACCCTGCATGATGACAAAGCGGTGGATGAGGCCAGTGCGAAGAAGAAGCTAGAGATGATCCAATACTATAACCGCACAAAAGGAGGAGTGGACATTATGGATCAGATGGTGCATAATTACACATGCAAACACCAGTCAAGGTTGTGGCCAATGGTGCTGTGGTAAAACCTGCTGGATGTTGCTACCCTCAATGCTTACACCATATTTATGGCACAGAACCACTATTCATGGGAGGTTGGGGTTCTGAGAGCTTGTGATCCCACACATTCAGAGGCACATAGAAGGCTGTTCCAACCTACCGAAGGTCATCACTGAGGCAATGGAAAGATGTGGGGTGATGCTATGCCACCACCACTCACAGCAGCCAGGACAGGAGGAGGAAGAGGTGCCAGCTGTGCCCAAGCGGAAAGGATAGAAAAGTCAGCTGCTGGTGATCTCAGTGCATCACACCCGTCTGCAAAGAGCACAGTCACATCTTTGAGGTTTGTAACAAATGCATGGACTAAGACAGCATTGGTAAGCATGACATACATCCACATACACACACACTTTGTTCATTTTAGTGTTCATGTTTTCTAAATTCACAATTGTTAGTGTCATTTATATTGATGATGAATTTTGGATTTTCAAATAAATGTTTTGAAATATTATAAGACATGTTTAAGGTAGTTTTTGTTTTCTTATTCACAATAAAAGGTTGATTTTCAGACTTTGATTCTAAGGAAAATATGCTAATATTTTCAATAGTCGTTATGCATTTTCATAATATGTTATCACTGAAATGTGTATCAAACTGTTGAAGAGAGAATAAAAACATTTCAAACAAGAAAATAATTATTGAATGGTCCAAATCATCACTCAAATTAATGATGTTCTACAAAATGGATAATATTTTAGACCCATCTAAATAAGACACATATATTTCATTATCGGGTCATCTTGACTCGGCATATGCATTCTTGGGACGTCAGGTTTACTATGCAGCCGAGGGTCACACATCAGGATGCTGAATCATAATTCCATCATAAATGAATTGATACTGAAGATGGTCTCACTCTATACACTATGGGATGATGTCAACCTCTTTTGGTGAATTTGTTTTTAACTGACAAACTAAAAAAGAAGTTCCATGAAGTAAGAGTACATTTGTGGTGTTGAGATCTGTTCCATCTGCTCCAAGAGAGTTCCAAGTTCTAACATAGTAATTGGCTAATTACATTAAAAGGTCCTAACAGTCATCTATCTGCAGGATAATTAGTCCCTCACTCTGCGGCCAACTGTCAGTTTCCCCTCTCAAAGATCTCTACCCACCTCTGAAGACTGTAGCACCAACCTTGTTTTAAAATAAAAAAACTAAGATGTTATTTTGGCATTAATATGTGTCACATATCAGTTTGCAAACAATAACAAAAAATATATATCATTGAGTTAATAAAGCTGCATACAAACATGGTCTCTTTTTTGCTTTCTTGAGTAAGGCAGCTCCAAAATGCAGGTGCTTCAGCCTAGCTCAGTGCTTTCTGTGGTGGTGGGGCAAGCCAGCAGAAAATACAGAGCGTTGTGCCGGGATTGGCTCAGTGTTCTGTCACTCATGCGGACACTATGTCAACACCAAGTCTAAGGGTAGAGCTACAAAATTCGAGCCCCTTGGGTGCTGCCATAGAGTGATATTAGATGTTCCCATCCAAGAAGCCTCAAGGTCATTGGCCACAGATAAAATGACGTCAAATTACATTATATCTACAGTAGCTTTGACTGGACTGATCATGTCAACATCATACTTTCAAAATCTTAGCTAGCAGTTATCATCATGAACCAAGTCGACAATATACTTGCAAATCCTTTTTAATCATTGTCATATGAAGAGAAATAATGAAGAGAAAATATAGATAATGGCTCATCGGCCATTGGACATAAACATTACACAACAATTTGGAATTCGCAAATTCAACAATGAGTGGTTTGGAAGGAATCAGTGACAGTGGCTAACTGCAAGCATTGCAAAGCAATCACTAGCCTGCTATTCAGTGGAGTGGCTGTGTGGTCCCAAATCTGGGATTAAGGGGCTGTTTTCCAATTTTAAAATTATAAACATTCAACATTGGCCGTGCTGTCAATAAAGCATGATTTGTGCCGCAATCAAAACAACTGTTAACTCGGAACTACGAAAACTTGACTTCAGTGAGTTCAAGACAATTGGGAAGTTGGGAATAAACAAGCTCCGATTGGGAAAATACATTTTGAATGGTCATCCAACTCGGAATTGTAAATCCGGCTTCTTCCTAGAGCTACGACCTGAAGATGTTTTTTTATTATTTACCAGGCAAGTCAATTAAGAACAAATTGTTATTTACGATGACAGCCTAGGAACAGTGAGTTAACTGCCTTGTTCAGGGGCAGAATGACAGATTAGAAACCACATTTGTTTAAGCAAGTCGGCCATATCAGATATGTTTTTTTAAAGGCAGTAACTGAGGCTGAATGAACTGTTTCGCTGCCAGACAAGGCTCTGCTGATAGCCAGGTGTAGCAGTGGTAAGATGCTAGGACTGCTGTTGGGACAGATTTATGTAGGCCCTAACAGTTTGTGGGTACCGTTTGTCACCGTTATAGTGCAATTCATGTATTGTTTAGTGTTGTGTTGTGTTTTGTAGTGGCTTTGCTGGCATGCATCCCACTTTAAAAATGTTTTGTCCCACCAAGATTTACATGTTAAAATTGCCACTGGATATATAACCCTATATATAGATTTCCTAGCCTACCTTTTTCAGGTAATCAATTCCACGCAGTATTAGCCTTATATTTAACTAATGAATGATGAGTTATACATAATAAGCTACTAACTTATAGCCTCTGCCTCTTGCGCAATAGGCAAGCACCTGTGCTCCGCTGGGCTCTCTCCTTATAAAACGCTCCTTAGCTCTTGGAGTCCTACACAAGAACAGCTAGACTAGAATAGCTTGCTGGACATTATTATTTTTTTGCATTTCTTATACCAATACACTATTGGAAGAGGTTTATTGCTGAATGTTAAATACAGCAGCCAATAGAACTCACGGGTAGTTTGATGTCCAATGGCCGATGAGCTACCCGGACTATTTGCATTGCCCCCTCCTCCCACCCTAATATTAGGCCGCTGTTACTCTCTGTTTATTATCCATGCCTAGTCACTTTAGCTCTACCTGTACGGTCAGTTCCATGAGTATAGGGACAGTGACACAGTTTGCATCATTTTGTCTCTGTACGCCACCACAATGGATTTGAAAGGAAACAATCAAGATGTGCTTTAAGTGTAGACTTTCATCTTCAATTTTAGGGTTTTGTCAAAAAGATTGTATGAACAGTGTAGGAATTACAACCATTTGTAATTGAAGACAACCATCAGCTGTCTTCACTTCCTGAAGTCTGGAACCCCTAGACATCCCCAGATGCTGTGTTTCTTCCCTGGTGATGCTCTGCCAGGCCTTTACTGCAGCTGTCTTCACTTCCTGAAGTCTGGAACCCCTAGACATCCCCAGATGCTGTGTTTCTTCCCTGGTGATGCTCTGCCAGGCCTTTACTGCAGCTGTCTTCACTTCCTGAAGTCTGGAACCCCTAGACATCCCCAGATGCTGTGTTTCTTCCCTGGTGATGCTCTGCCAGGACTTTACTGCAGCTGTCTTCACTTCCTGAAGTCTGGAACCCATAGACATCCCCAGATGCTGTGTTTCTTCCCTGGTGATGCTCTGCCAGGACTTTACTGCAGCTCTTCACTTCCTGAAGGTTCTTGGGTGTTTTTTTATTCTTGCTCACAGATAAAACTGAAGAAATGCAGAATTTACATTACTAATAACACGTAATACATAAACATACTATAAATATAGTATTGAACACTTGAAACATTTCAGGACATTTTTCATGATGTAGATTTAAATATTAAAATGTGATTTAAAAAAATAGAATTTTAGCGAGAACCATTTAAGAGTTATAGTTATTATACAGTCTGATAGCAGTGGTTAGAGTGGCGTTTCGCAGGCAATTCGTACGGACAGTTACACAGGACAGTTACACAGGACAGATACACAGGACAGATACACAGGAGAGATACACAGGACAGTTACACAGGACAGTTACACAGGACAGTTACACAGGACAGTTATACAGGACAGTTACAGGACAGTTAAACAGGACAGTTATACAGGACAGTTAAACAGGACAGTTACACAGGACAGTTACACAGGACAGTGATACAGGACAGTTACACAGGACAGTTATACAGGACAGTTACAGGACAGTTAAACAGGACAGTTAAATAGGACAGTCATACAGGACAGTTACACAGGACAGTTACACAGGACAGTTAAACAGGATAGTTACACAGGACAGTTATACAGGACAGTTATACAGGACAGCTATACAGGACAGTTACACAGGACAGTTACACAGGACAGCTATACAGGACAGCTATACAGGACAGCTATACAGGACAGTTACACAGGACAGTTACAGGACAGTCATACAGGACAGTCACACAGGACAGTTATACAGGACAGTTAAACAGGACAGTTATACAGGACAGTTATACAGGACAGTTACAGGACAGTTAAACAGGACAGTTAAATAGGACAGTCATACAGGACAGTTACACAGGACAGTTATACAGGACAGTTAAACAGGACAGTTACACAGGACAGTTATACAGTACAGCTATACAGGACAGCTATACAGGACAGTTACACAGGACAGTTACAGGACAGTTACACAGGACAGTTATACAGGACAGCTATACAGGACAGTTACACAGGACAGTTACAGGACAGTCATACAGGACAGTTACACAGGACAGTTATACAGGACAGTTATACAGGACAGTTAAACAGGACAGTTTGTGGCTGTTTCTCAGGAGCCTGGTGGTACCTCTTGTTGGAGGGAGCAGGTCATTCATCGGATGGTCAAGAGTGTGCATGTCCTTCACCAGATGCACTGCAGCCTGCTCTCGCCTGCTCTGCAGTGAGGGGAGCTGTGGTTGGACTGCTCCACCTCTGGAGATGTTCCTCAAGGCCCTCCTCTGCACCCTGTCTAGTTGGACCTGCTGCTTTTTACTGCATCCAACTAACAGCACTCCACCGTATTCCAGACAAGGCCTGACCAGGGTAGTATAGACTGGGACCAGATCTTCAGTGGGTCGGCCATTTCTGGCAAGAACAATCAAAAAGCACAGGCGTTTTGAGGCCTTCCTCACTGACTGGTTCACGTGTGTCACCACTGAGGTTAGAGTCTTGATGAAAACCAAGATACTTAGTAGTTGTTACCACGGGTACTTCCTGTCCTCCTAGGATTAGTGGTACAGGTTGATGTGGTGTGAATGATAAGGTTAGAGTCTTGATGAAAACCAAGACACTTAGTAGTTGTTACCACGGGTACTTCCTGTCCTCCTAGGATTAGTGGTACAGGTTGATGTGGTGTGAATGATAAGGTTAGAGTCTTGATGAAAACCAAGACACTTAGTAGTTGTTACCACGGGTACTTCCTGTCCTCCTAGGATTAGTGGTGCAGGTTGATGTGGTGTGAATGATAAGGTTAGAGTCTTGATGAAAACCAAGTCATTTAGTAGTTGTTACCACGGGTACTTCCTGTCCTCCTAGGATTAGTGGTGCAGGTTGTGGACGGTCTCTAGAAAAACATAGCCCAATTTCCACAGACTTTTTCCCATTCAGGAGCATGTTGTTGGATGTGGCCGCTCTTCCGGTTGCTTTGCCTCCAAGCCCATGGAAGTGTCCTCTTTGATGCTGGTTAATGATATGGCTCGGGACAGCCCTACATCGTCTGCAAACCAAGTGTCCAGAGTATCACTGAAGACAATTTTTCGGGTGGACATGTGAAGGAGAAACAGATATGGTGAAACCACACCCCCTTGTGGCACACCAGAGGTGACCTCTGACCATTTGCCATCACCCTCTGTCTTCTTCCTGTGGTGTAGCTGTGGAGCCAGGCTAGAAACCATCACCCTCTGTCTTCTTCCTGTGGTGTAGCTGTGGAGCCAGGCTAGTAACCATCACCCTCTGCCTTCTTCCTGTGGTGTAGCTGTGGAGCCAGGCTAGTAACCATCACCCTCTGTCTTCTTCCTGTGGTGTAGCTGTGGAGCCAGGCTAGTAACCATCACCCTCTGTCTTCTTCCTGTGGTGTAGCTGTGGAGCCAGGCTAGTAACCATCACCCTCTGTCTTCTTCCTGTGGTGTAGCTGTGGAGCCAGGCTAGTAACCATCACCCTCTGTCTTCTTCTGGTGGTGTAGCTGTGGAGCCAGGCTAGTAACCATCACCCTCTGTCTTCTTCCTGTGGTGTAGCTGTGGAGCCAGGCTAGTAACCATCACCCTCTGTCTTCTTCCTGTGGTGTAGCTGTGGAGCCAGGCTAGTAACCATCACCCTCTGTCTTCTTCCTGTGGTGTAGCTGTGGAGCCAGGCTAGTAACCATCACCCTCTGTCTTCTTCCTGTGGTGTAGCTGTGGAGCCAGGCTAGTAACCATCACCCTCTGTCTTCTTCCTGTGGTGTAGCTGTGGAGCCAGGCTAGTAACCATCACCCTCTGTCTTCTTCCTGTGGTGTAGCTGTGGAGCCAGGCTAGTAACCATCACCCTCTGTCTTCTTCCTGTGGTGTAGCTGTGGAGCCAGGCTAGTAACCATCACCCTCTGTCTTCTTCCTGTGGTGTAGCTGTGGAGCCAGGCTAGTAACCATCACCCTCTGTCTTCTTCCTGTGGTGTAGCTGTGGAGCCAGGCTAGTAACCATCACCCTCTGTCTTCTTCCTGTGGTGTAGCTGTGGAGCCAGGCTAGTAACCATCACCCTCTGTCTTCTTCCTGTGGTGTAGCTGTGGAGCCAGGCTAGTAACCATCACCCTCTGTCTTCTTCCGGTGGTGTAGCTGTGGAGCCAGGCTAGTAACCATCACCCTCTGTCTTCTTCCTGTGGTGTAGCTGTGGAGCCAGGCTAGTAACCATCACCCTCTGTCTTCTTCCTGTGGTGTAGCTGTGGAGCCAGGCTAGTAACCATCACCCTCTGTCTTCTTCCTGTGGTGTAGCTGTGGAGCCAGGCTAGTAACCATCACCCTCTGTCTTCTTCCTGTGGTGTAGCTGTGGAGCCAGGCTAGTAACCATCACCCTCTGTCTTCTTCCGGTGGTGTAGCTGTGGAGCCAGGCTAGTAACCATCACCCTCTGTCTTCTTCCTGTGGTGTAGCTGTGGAGCCAGGCTAGTAACCATCACCCTCTGTCTTCTTCCTGTGGTGTAGCTGTGGAGCCAGGCTAGTAACCATCACCCTCTGTCTTCTTCCTGTGGTGTAGCTGTGGAGCCAGGCTAGTAACCATCACCCTCTGTCTTCTTCCTGTGGTGTAGCTGTGGAGCCAGGCTAGTAACCATCACCCTCTGTCTTCTTCCTGTGGTGTAGCTGTGGAGCCAGGCTAGTAACCATCACCCTCTGCCTTCTTCCTGTGGTGTAGCTGTGGAGCCAGGCTAGTAACCATCACCCTCTGTCTTCTTCCTGTGGTGTAGCTGTGGAGCCAGGCTAGTAACCATCACCCTCTGTCTTCTTCTTCCTGTGGTGTAGCTGTGGAGCCAGGCTAGTAACCATCACTCTCTGTCTTCTTCCTGTGGTGTAGCTGTGGAGCCAGGCTAGTAACCATCACCCTCTGTCTTCTTCCTGTGGTGTAGCTGTGGAGCCAGGCTAGTAACCATCACCCTCTGCCTTCTTCCTGTGGTGTAGCTGTGGAGCCAGGCTAGTAAGCATCACCCTCTGTCTTCTTCCTGTGGTGTAGCTGTGGAGCCAGGCTAGTAACCATCACCCTCTGTCTTCTTCCTGTGGTGTAGCTGTGGAGCCAGGCTAGTAACCATCACCCTCTGTCTTCTTCCTGTGGTGTAGCTGTGGAGCCAGGCTAGTAACCATCACCCTCTGTCTTCTTCTTCCTGTGGTGTAGCTGTGGAACCAGGCTAGTAACCATCACCCTCTGTCTTCTTCCTGTGGTGTAGCTGTGGAACCAGGCTAGTAACCATCACCCTCTGCCTTCTTCCTGTGGTGTAGCTGTGGAGCCAGGCTAGTAACCATCACCCTCTGTCTTCTTCCTGTGGTGTAGCTGTGGAGCCAGGCTAGTAACCATCACCCTCTGTCTTCTTCCTGTGGTGTAGCTGTGGAGCCAGGCTAGTAACCATCACCCTCTGTCTTCTTCCTGTGGTGTAGCTGTGGAGCCAGGCTAGTAACCATCACCCTCTGTCTTCTTCCTGTGGTGTAGCTGTGGAGCCAGGCTAGTAACCATCACCCTCTGCCTTCTTCCTGTGGTGTAGCTGTGGAGCCAGGCTAGTAACCATCACCCTCTGTCTTCTTCCTGTGGTGTAGCTGTGGAGCCAGGCTAGTAACCATCACCCTCTGTCTTCTTCCTGTGGTGTAGCTGTGGAGCCAGGCTAGTAACCATCACCCTCTGTCTTCTTCCTGTGGTGTAGCTGTGGAGCCAGGCTAGTAACCATCACCCTCTGCCTTCTTCCTGTGGTGTAGCTGTGGAGCCAGGCTAGTAACCATCACCCTCTGTCTTCTTCCTGTGGTGTAGCTGTGGAGCCAGGCTAGTAACCATCACCCTCTGTCTTCTTCTTCCTGTGGTGTAGCTGTGGAACCAGGCTAGTAACCATCACCCTCTGTCTTCTTCCTGTGGTGTAGCTGTGGAACCAGGCTAGTAACCATCACCCTCTGCCTTCTTCCTGTGGTGTAGCTGTGGAGCCAGGCTAGTAACCATCACCCTCTGTCTTCTTCCTGTGGTGTAGCTGTGGAGCCAGGCTAGTAACCATCACCCTCTGTCTTCTTCCTGTGGTGTAGCTGTGGAGCCAGGCTAGTAACCATCACCCTCTGCCTTCTTCCTGTGGTGTAGCTGTGGAGCCAGGCTAGTAACCATCACCCTCTGTCTTCTTCCTGTGGTGTAGCTGTGGAGCCAGGCTAGTAACCATCACCCTCTGTCTTCTTCCTGTGGTGTAGCTGTGGAGCCAGGCTAGTAACCATCACCCTCTGTCTTCTTCCTGTGGTGTAGCTGTGGAGCCAGGCTAGTAACCATCACCCTCTGTCTTCTTCCTGTGGTGTAGCTGTGGAGCCAGGCTAGTAACCATCACCCTCTGTCTTCTTCCTGTGGTGTAGCTGTGGAGCCAGGCTAGTAACCATCACCCTCTGTCTTCTTCCTGTGGTGTAGCTGTGGAGCCAGGCTAGTAACCTTGGACACAGTTCAATGTCAGACAGATGTTGCAGGAGCTTTGCGTGATCTACTCCATCAAAGGCTTTGGACATATCAACAAGTAACAGCCTCACCATTGGAGTGTTTGTGTTTCACAAGGGCGGTAGTAGTGCTGACATTTACTCTTGAGGTGCTGACTTGTTGCACCCTCGACAACTACTGTGATTATTATTATTTGACCATGCTGGTCATTTATGAACATTTGAACATCTTGGCCATGTTCTGTTATAATCTCCACCCGGCACAGCCAGAAGAGGACTGGCCACCCCTCATAGCCTGGTTCCTCTCTAGGTTTCTTCCTAGGTTTTGGCCATTCTAGGGAGTTTTTCCTAGCCACCGTGCTTCTACACCTGCATTGCTTGCTGTTTTGGGGGCTTTAGGCTGGGTTCCTGTACAACACTTTGAGATATCAGCTGATGTAAGAAGGGCTTTGTAAATACATTAGATTTGATTTGATTTGCTGGACTTTGGGAGGTAGGCATACTGATTTGTGCACTCAGATAAAACTGTTGGCATGAGTTTTTTTATAATGAAGCTCTCCTGGATTTTTCCAAGGCATGAAGTTAGAGAGATGGGCCTCCAGTCACTCGTTGTACATGGTGTTGACACAGTCTCTCCCTCCAAGCCGAGACTGTTGATGAAAACTGAAATGACTCAAATCAAATCAAATGGTATTTGTCACCTGCGTCGAATACAACAGGTGTAGCCCTTACAGGGATATGCTGACTTACAAGCCCTGAACCAACAATGCAGTTTTAAGAAGAAGAAGAAAAAAAAGTAACAAATAAAAGTAACAAATAATTAAAGAGCAGCAGTATAATACCAATAGCGAGGCTATATACAGGGTATTACGGTACAGAGTCAATGTGGAGACTATATACAGGGTATTACGGTACAGATTCAATGTGGAGGCTATATACAGGGGGTACCGGTACAGAGTCAATGTGGAGGCTATAAACAGGGTATTACGGTACAGATTCAATGTGGAGGCTATATACAGGGGGTACCGGTACAGAGTCAATGTGGAGGCTATATACAGGGTATTACGGTACAGAGTCAATGTGGAGGCTATATACAGGAGGTACCGGTACAGAGTCAATGTGGAGGCTATATACAGGGGGTACCGGTACAGAGTCAATGTGGAGGCTATATACAGGGGGTACCGGTACAGAGTCAATGTGGAGGCTATATACAGGGTATTACGGTACAGAGTCAATGTGGAGGCTATATACAGGGGGTACCGGTACAGAGTCAATGTGGAGGCTATATACAGGGGGTACCGGTACAGAGTCAATGTGGAGGCTATATACAGGGGGTACCGGTACAGAGTCAATGTGGAGGCTATATACAGGGGGGTACCAGTACAGAGTCAATGTGGAGGCTATATACAGGGGGTACCGGTACAGAGTCAATGTGAAGGCTATATACAGGGGGTACCGGTACAGAGTCAATGTGGAGGCTATATACAGGGGGTACCGGTACAGAGTCAATGTGGAGGCTATATACAGGGGGTACCGGTACAGAGTCAATGTGGAGGCTATATACAGGGGGTACCAGTACAGAGTCAATGGGGAGGCTATATACAGGGGGTACCAGTACAGAGTCAATGTGGAGGCTATATACAGGGTACCGGTACAGAGTCAATGTGGAGGCTATATACAGGGGGGTACCTGTACAGAGTCAATGTGGAGGCTATATACAGGGGGTACCGGTACAGAGTCAATGTGGAGGCTATATACAGGGGGTACCGGTACAGAGTCAATGTGGAGGCTATATACAGGGGGTACCGGTACAGAGTCAATGTGCTGGGGCACCGGTTAGTCGACGTAATTGAGGTAATATGTACATGTAGGTAGCGTTATTAAAGTGACTATGCATAGATAATAACAGAGAGCAGCAGCGTAAACCTCCTCAACCCCTCTTTTACGCTGCTGCTACTCTCTGTTTATCTTATATGCATAGTCACTTTAACTATACATTCATGTACATACTACCTCAATTGGGCCGACCAACCAGTGCTCTCTCACATTGGCTAACCGGGCTATCTGCATTGTGTCCCACCACCCGCAAACCCCTCTTTTTACGCTACTGCTACTCTCTGTTCATCATATATGCATAGTCACTTTAACCATATCTACATGTACATACTACCTCAATCAGCCTGACTAACCGGTGTCTGTATATAGCCTCTCTACTTTTATTTTCAAATGTCTTTGAACTGTTGTTTTATTTCTTTACTTACCTACACACACACATACCTTTTTTTTCGCACTATTGGTTAGATCCTGTAAGTCAGCATTTCACTGTAAGGTCTACACCTGTTGTATTCGGTACACGTGACAAATAAACTTTGATTTGATTTGAAAGAGGGTGGTGGGGGTGGGGGCAATGCAAATAGTCTGGGTAGCCATTTGATTAGATGTACAGGAGTCTTATGGCTTGGGGGTAGAAGGTGTTTAGAAGCCTCTCGGATCTAGACTTGGCGCTCCGGTACCGCTTGCCGTGCGGTAGCAGAGAGAACAGTCTGAATAGGGTGCCTGGAGTCTTTGACCATTTTTAGGGCCTTCCTCTGACACCGCCTGGTATAGAGTTCCTGGATGGCAGGAAGCTTGGCCCCGGTGATGTACTGGGCCGTTCGCACTACCCTCTGTAGTGCCTTGCGGTCGGAGGTCCGAACAGTTGCCATACCAGGCAGTGATGCAACCCGTCAGGATGCTCTCGATGGTGCAGCTGTAGAACCTTTTGAGGATCTGAGGGCCCATGCCAAATATTTTCCTCTTCACAACTGTCTAGGTCGTGAAGATCTTCCACTTAAGTATGCTGGAGGAGCGCTTCTCTCGCCTGTCGACAGTGTCAACGCTGTCAAGGCTCTCTCCATGAGGATGTGCTCTGTACCAGGTACACACATATATATATACACACACACCCCCAAATGCATACAATTAGTATACAGATATGTGTGTTTGAAAGTTACTTTGCCGGTACATCGTTAGTGTGACTCTCTCGAAGGGTGATGTCAAGCTCCAAGTTTGTTTAAAATCTAAAGATAACTTAGGTAAATAAATACATAGGTGACATTTCTGAAATGGGAGATACTCTATTCACTTCTGAAATAGGAGATACTCTATATTCACTTCTGAAATAGGAGATACTCTATATTCACTTCTGAAATAGGAGATACTTTATTCACTTCTGAAATGGGAGATACTCTATTTTCACTTCTGAAATAGGAGATACTCTATTCACTTCTGAAATAGGAGATACTCTATTCACTTCTGAAATAGGAGATACTCTATATTCACTTCTGAAATAGGAGATACTCTATTCACTTCTTAAATATGTAGTGCAGGGAAACATTAACATATATGTTAACATAGACTCACTCTGAACTACCCATCAACATATATGTTAACATAGACTCACTCTGAACTACCCATCAACATATATGTTAACATAGACTCACTCTGAACTACCCATCAACATATATGTTACACATAGACTCACTCTGAACTACCCATCAACATATATGTTACACATAGACTCACTCTGAACTACCCATCAACATATATGTTACACATAGACCCACTCTGAACTACCCATCAACATATATGTTAACATAGACCCACTCTGAACTACCCATCAACATATATGTTAACATAGACTCACTCTGAACTACCCATCAACATATATCTTACACATAGACTCACTCTGAACTATCCATCAACATATATGTTACACATAGACCCACTCTGAACTACCCATCAACATATATGTTAACATAGACCCACTCTGAACTACCCATCAACATATATGTTAACATAGACCCACTCTGAACTACCCATCAACATATATGTTAACATAGACCCACTCTGAACTACCCATCAACATATATGCTAACATAGACCCACTCTGAAATACCCATCAACATATATGTTAACATAGACTCACTCTGAACTACCCATCAACATATATGTTACACATAGACTCACTCTGAACTATCCATCAACATATATGTTAACATAGACCCACTCTGAACTACCCATCAACATATATGTTAACATAGACCCACTCTGAACTACCCATCAACATATATGTTAACATAGACCCACTCTGAACTACCCATCAACATATATGCTAACATAGACCCACTCTGAACTACCCATCAACATATATGCTAACATAGACCCACTCTGAAATACCCATCAACATATATGTTAACATAGACTCACTCTGAACTACCCATCAACATATATGTTACACATAGACCCACTCTGAACTACACATCAACATATATGTTAACATAGACCCACTCTGAACTACACATCAACATATATGTTAACATAGACCCACTCTGAACTACCCATCAACATATATGTTAACATAGACCCACTCTGAAATACCCATCAACATATATGCTACACACACTACACACTAACACACACAAACTAGATGTTGCCAGTTCAATGCCCCAGTAACCAAGCTGTCAGAGCAGAAGTCTCTTAAAAAGCATGGGCTGAGGCACACCGCTAAATGTTTGTACAGTTGCTGAGCAACGGAGGGTAAACAGTATCCAAAGAAAGAAAGGAAGTCTCTCAACAATGGTTGTATTAAATAGTTGGAATCATGTGACATGTGACTTCCTTCCTTTATGTTTAGAACATCTGTCTGAAAACATATCCCTTCAGATAGCTGCTGTTTCTTGAACATTTTACTTGCAATGATTGTGATGTGTGGTTGTTTTTGCCTACTTTAGTTGAATGCAAAGTCAGTGTGTAGTTGAATGGAAACATTTAGTTGAATGGAAGTTGCTAAATGTAGTTCAGTTTGTAGAGCGTGGCGCTTGCAATACCAGGATAGTGGGTTTGATTCCCGGGACCACCCATACGTAAAATGTATGTTCTGGGTAAAAGCATCTTCTAAATGGCAGATGATTATTATTATTAAGTTAATGTACATGTTTCTGTCCCTCTGCCTCATATTCTACATGAGGAAGAAGGTGCAGAAAGACCTGGATGATCAGGAGAAGCTGGTGTCCCGCTTTGGATTGTGAGAGACAAAACCAACAGAGACTCCATATTCACCGACTCCCCTCTCCTTTTTTGAAAGTTAAACTTTATTTAACTAGGCAAGTTAGTTAAGAACAAATCCTTATTTACAATGACAGCCTACCGGGGAACAGTGGGTGAACTGCCTAGTTCAGGGGCAGAACGACAGATTCTTACTTTGTCAGCTCAGGGATTCAATCCATCAACATTTTGGTTACTGGCCCAACTCTCTAACCACTAGGCTACCTCCTCTACTTATCTTTTTCCCTGTGCTGGAAAGGATTTGTACTGTATTTTCTTCTGGTAAAAATGCTAAATGTTACACTTATTTTCTTGAAATATGAATAAATAAATGGCATCTTTTTGTAGAAATGTGTCTTGTCATTGTTGTCTGTCTTCAGTCTAGAAGACCTCAGTTGCATTGAACCATAAGTGGTTGTGGTTTTGTACTATTTTGAGTACCAAACGTTGTGCTCATTTTGTGATAACCGATGTGTTACTGTTGTCTGTGGTAAAGCAGTAGGTCATTTGTTTTACTCTACTTCACTTCTAACAGGCTACATTTCAGGCTCCTATGGAGCAAAACATATTCCAAAATTATGTTTTTTTTCCACAACCAAAACAAACTGCAAATGCATCTTTGTAGAGTTTGTAGAGTCACCAACTTCATGTAGTCATTGCGTGTAAGGAATATGGGACTAAATATTAAAGATTTGACTACTTCAATACACTCCAAGACAGTGTTTCCCAACTCCGGTCCTCGAGTACCTCCGGGGCTACAACAAAACGTGTGCTGTTGGGAGTAGACTACTCTGGGACCGGAGTTGGGAAACACTGCTCTAAGTGAATTGGTCAGAATACTTATGACTTCTTCAAATGGGGGGACTAGATACATAACGTGCATTCATTTCTAAACTGTGAAACAGATATGCATGAAAATACCTTCAAATAAAAGGTGACATATACTGTCACCTCATATTAAATATTTGGTCTCAAATCCAAAATGCTGGAGTATAGAACCAAATGTAGCTTTATTGTCAAAATACATATGAGGACTGTATATGCATTTATATTCCCTCTACTCAGTCTCCCTGCTTCTGCTCCTAACCTGTCATGTATATAAATAATCAATAGGAATTAAGGTTGTGTGTTTATACCTTTATCTGGTCCAGAAGGTTGTGTGTTTATACCTTTATCTGGTCTAGAAGGTTGTGTGTTTATACCTCTATCTGGTCTAGAAGGTTGTGTGTTTATACCTTTATCTGGTCTAGAAGGTTGTGTGTTTATACCTCTATCTGGTCTAGAAGGTTGTGTGTTTATACCTCTATCTGGTCTAGAAGGTTGTGCGTTTATACCTTTATCTGGTCTAGAAGGTTGTGTGTTTATACCTCTATCTGGTCTAGAAGGTTGTGTGTTTGTACCTCTATCTGGTCCAGAAGGGTGTGTGTTTATACCTCTATCTGGTCTAGAAGGTTGTGTGTTTATACCTCTATCTGGTCTAGAAGGTTGTGTGTTTGTACCTCTATCTGGTCCAGAAGGGTGTGTGTTTATACCTCTATCTGGTCTAGAAGGTTGTGTGTTTATACCTCTATCTGGTCTAGAAGGTTGTGTGTTTGTACCTCTCTCTGGTCTAGAAGGTTGTGTGTTTATACCTCTATCTGGTCTAGAAGGTTGTGTGTTTGTACCTCTATCTGGTCTAGAAGGTTGTGTGTTTGTACCTCTATCTGGTATAGAAGGTTGTGTGTTTGTACCTCTATCTGGTCTAGAAGGTTGTGTGTTTGTACCTCTATCTGGCAATCCACCAAATTCACTTCAATATTCACCACCAACATTGACCAATATCAGTCAATACTAAAATGAAATGAGTGTCTAAACCAAAGCTTTATTTTTCTTGAGAAACTCTGGCCTACTGTACACAGACAGAGACGTGTGTGTTGTGTTTACTGTATGATGCAACACGTTTAACAAACAAATATTTACAAATGATTTGATCACACTTAACAATAATATGTATCCTATTCAAAGTCAAAGGCATTTTACAGAACTGCACTAACATAACAGAACATGGATGTACAGTCACAGGAATATAATAAAGTAATCTCCTCACAACAACTGATTTATTAATGTCCATATCTGAAGTCATGACCACTGTCAAAGCCATCAAGTCACACGGTCGTGTTAGAACCGAAGGGTGTGTGTGTGACTGTTGTCATGGAGACCCAGGTGTTCCTCCAGGACCGAGAAGGCTACTCTACCTGGCACAAAGACACTGAGCAAGGGTAACAGCCGGCTAGTCCAAAAGCTGGATAGAGGGGCTCAGTGAATGTGGTGTGGAATGTGTACATGTGGGTCAATGTGTCAGAGAAGACCGTGTAGAAGGACAGGGTGCTGGCCGGCCAGTCCAGATACACTCCTATTCTGTGCTTGGAGGGGTCACTAAAGGGGGGGAATTTAATAACAGTGCCATTATGATGAAAATGCATTTGGTGCTGTATACACCAGGACTTGTCATTGCTTCCAATGCCATAGTCATGGCTGGCGCTGCCTTTTCTTTTGATTCCTTTGTATGTCACTCTGAGAACAGCGTCATCAATTTTTTATTTGGGGGGGGGGGGGGGGTTAGAAGGATTACTTTATCCTATCCCAGGTATTCCTTAAAGAGGTGGGGTTTCAGGTGTCTCTGGAAGGTGGTGATTGACTCCGCTGTCCTGGCGTCGTGAGGGAGCTTGTTCCACCATTGGGGTGCCAGAGCAGCGAACAGTTTTGACTGGGCTGAGCGGGAACTGTGCTTCCGCAGAGGTAGGGAGGCGAGCAGGCCAGAGGTGGATGAACGCAGTGCCCTTGTTTGGGTGTAGGGCCTGATCAGAGCCTGAAGGTACGGAGGTGCCGTTCCCCTCACAGCTCCGTAGGCAAGCACCATGGTCTTGTAGCGGATGCGAGCTTCAACTGGAAGCCAGTGGAGTGTGCGGAGGAGCGGGGTGACGTGAGAGAACTTGGGATGGTTGAACACCAGACGGGCTGCGGCGTTCTGGATGAGTTATAGGGGTTTGATGGCACAGGCAGGGAGCCCAGCCAACAGCGAGTTGCAGTAACCCAGACGGGAGATGACAAGTGCCTGGATTAGGACCTGCGCATCTTCCTGTGTGAGGCAGGGTCGTACTCTGCGAATGTTGTAGAGCATGAACCTACAGGATCGGGTCACCGCCTTGATGTTAGTGGAGAACGACTGGGTGTTGTCCAGGGTCAAGCCAAGGCTCTTAGCACTCTGGGAGGAGGACACAATGGAGTTGTCAACCGTGATGGCGAGATCATGGAACGGGCAGTCCTTCCCCGGGAGGAAGAGCAGCTCTGTCTTGCCGAGGTTCAGCTTGAGGTGGTGATCCGTCATCCACACTGATATGTCTGCCAGACATGCAGAGATGCGATTCGCTACTTGGTTATCAGAAGGGGGAAAGGAGAAGATGAATTGTGTGTCGTATGCGTATGGTAACACCTCCTATTGTAACACCTCCTATAGTAACATCTCCTATGGTAACACCTCCTATGGTAACAACTCCTATGGTAACACATCCTATGGTAACACATCCTATAGTAACACCTCCTATGGTAACACATCCTATAGCAACACCTCCTATAGTAACACCTCCTATGGTAACACCTCCTATGGTAACACCTCCTATGGTAACACCTCCTATGGTAACACCTCCTACGGTAACACCTCCTATGGCTATGGTAACACCTCCTATGGCTATAGTAACACCTCCTATAGTAACACCTCCTATTGTAACACCTCCTATGGTAACAACTCCTATGGTAACACCTCCTATGGTAACACCTCCTATGGTAACATCTCCTATGGTAACATCTCCTATGGTAACACCTCCTATGGTAACACACCCTATAGTAACACCTCCTATGGTAACACCTCCTATGGTAACATCTCCTATGGTAACACCTCCTATGGTAACACCTCCTATGGTAACATCTCCTATGGTAACACCTCCTATGGTAACACCTCCTATGGAAACAACTCCTATGGCTATGGTAACACCTCCTATGGTAACACCTCCTATGGTAACACCTCCTATGGTAACACCTCCTATGGTAACACCTCCTATGGTAACACCTCCTATGGTAACACCTCCTATGGCTATGGTAACACCTCCTATGGTAACACCTCCTATGGTAACACCTCCTATGGTAACACCTCCTATGGCTATGGTAACACCTCCTATGGTAACACCTCCTATGGTAACACCTCCTATGGTAACACCTCCTATGGTAACACCTCCTATGGCTATGGTAACACCTCCTATGGTAACACCTCCTATGGTAACACCTCCTATGCTAACACCTCCTATAGTAACACCTCCTATGGTAACACCTCCTATGGTAACAACACCTATGGTAACACCTCATATGGTAACACCTCCTATAGCTATGGTAACACCTCCTATGGTAACACCTCCTATGGTAACACCTCCTGTGGTAACACCTCCTCTGGTAACGCCACCTATGGTAACAC
Organism: Salmo salar; assembly: GCF_965601325.2. Taxonomy (NCBI): domain Eukaryota; kingdom Metazoa; phylum Chordata; class Actinopteri; order Salmoniformes; family Salmonidae; genus Salmo; species Salmo salar. Next base: position 1,127,678 of record NW_027675407.1, read on the forward strand.
CTCCTATGGTAACACCTCCTATGGTAACACCTCCTATGGTAACACCTCCTATGTTAACAACTCCTATGGTAACAGCTCCTATGGTAACACCTCCTATGGTAACACCTCCTTTGAATACCCTCTTCATAATGCATTATATGTGCATTCATCTGCATAATACGCAATGCAAAATAACCTGTTAGCTCCTATGTCATGCATCATAATAATGCATTAAGCAGATGTATTTATCATTCATTATGTATTGTGTCTTCTTTGTGTTGTCTTTCTCTTCATATTGTGGTGGTAGTGTGTGTTCCTTGATGCACTCTGGGTCTCTCTGGATACTGGAGACAGACCACCACGCAACTCACTGTGGACAAAGAGAGATGGTTTAACCAAAAAAAATATTCATTTACACCCACACCACATCACACGCGCACAAAGTCAAACGTTTGACAACTTACCCTTTTAGCGTGGCACTGCATTGTGCAACCTGGGAGGAGTCATCTAGAAATTGAACAAAATAGGAAAATATATTATATTCTCCTACAGTTCTGAAGGTGATTTGATTGAATAAAGTATGAATATAATAATATGTCAGAGGAAACCTTTTCCTCACAGCATGTAAAGAAAGTGGAAGAGTTATGTTTTTACCGTTGTTCTGAGTGTTGTTCTGAGTGATGTTGATGTTACCTCCTACTTCCTTATTGCTGATCACTGGGGCACATAGACTGCTTCCACCCTCAGCTGTGAGGGAAGACTGGGGATTGTAGGCTGGGAAGACTGGGGATTGTCGGTCTGGGGGGACTGGGGATTGTAGACTGGGGAGACTGGGGATTGTAGGCTGGGGAGACTGGGGATTGTAGGCTGGGGAGACTGGGGATTGTAGGCTGGGGATTGTAGGCTGGGGAGACTGGGGATTGTAGGCCAGGAAGACTAGGAGAGACAATGAGAGATAGAGGTAACACTGGCCTCTATGTCCTCAACCTGGTACTACAACACAAGGCAAAACTGACTTGAACCATTTCAGGGAAATTGGTCTGACCTTTGTTGAAAGAGCGTTTCTCCACTGTTGCCCTCTGCTTTCCTCCCTTCAGTGTACTCCTTTTTTCTTCCCAAAGACAAACTTCTCTTTTTGGAGAAAGTGGTAATGTCCCTCTCCTCTCTCCTCCCTTTGGAGCAATTGCTCCCCATCTCTTTCTCTCAAGTCTCAATCTACGGAACATGAGTGAACTCATGAAAACATATTTTTGTATTCTTCAGAAGTCCAAATGTCTAAAACGCCAAATGTGTACTGAACCTTACCAAATTAAAGACAATTGCTGTTACCTAGAAAACAGTTAGAAATATATTTTACTATTTTATGTATTTCAAATCCATTCGAGTTTGATAAATTGTCAATAACACTTGACTTTCTGTTCCACCACATCAGTAGCACCTAAATATTTGGTTCAAGAAAGATTTATTTCAGAAGTTAATCCAAAACAAACATAATATATTGTAATTATTGAAAGAAGATCCTTATCTTTCTGGTAATAGACATTTACTGCGGCGTCACAGTTTTGTCGTCCGAGTTTGGCTGGTGTAGGTTGTTATTGTAAATTAGAATTTGTTCTTAACTGACTTGCCTAGTTAAATAAAGGTTCAATAAAAATAAATGTTATTGTGTGAGAGGAGAGAGAGAGAGAGAGAGAGAGAGAGAGAGAGAGAGAGAGAGAGAGAGGAGAGAGGAGAGAGAGAGAGCAGACAGACAGACAGACAGACAGACAGACAGACAGACAGACAGACAGACAGACAGACAGACAGACAGACAGACAGACAGACAGACAGACAGACAGACAGACAGACAGACAGACAGACAGACAGACAGACAATGAGTGAAAATGAAAGAGAATGAAAGAGAATGAAAGAGAATGAAAGAGAATGAGAACCCCTATCCTAGAGTGAGAATGAAAAGGAAAGAGATCCCCTCCCATCCTGGCAGATGTTTATCTTAGTCTCAGAGCACAGTAGGACTGTAAGCAAACAATCTCTACAAAGGCCCCAACAGTACAGAGTTCCAGATGGCTCATTGTTTGGCTAGTGCACTTTTTTATATTCTATTTGATGTATTTTAAGTGTGCAGATATTAGTTATCTGGGTAGAAAATACTGTTCCTTTTCCAACATTCACTGTTTTTCTAAGTATACAAAACACATTTCCTCAGTATTCCCCTAACTGCTGATAAACAGGATGCTGCTTATTTCCTGTTCCAACAACACCTACTCTCCTCTCAACCCCAGACTGTCGCCATGCAATTTCTTTCCCCAAAAGCTCTCTTACATAGGCAGTATTCACATTTCCTCTACCTCAAGATCTAATTAACATTTCAATTCCTGATCAAATTATAGTTGTGTCACATTTTCCCACAGCACGCACTCGCTCACTAAAGTAAAAAAAACTGAACAAACACATCGCCTTCCCCATGGCTCAGTTGGTAGAGCATGGTGTTTACAACACCAGCATGGTGTGTTATACATACTGGCCCTTCCCCGTGGCTCAGTTGGTAGAGCATGGTGTTTACAACGCCAGCATGGTGTGTTATACATACTGGCCTTCCCCGTGGCTCAGTTGGTAGAGCATGGTGTTTACAACGCCAGCATGGTGTGTTATACATACTGGCCTTCCCCGTGGCTCAGTTGGTAGAGCATGGTGTTTACAACGCCAGCATGGTGTGTTATACATACTGGCCTTCCCCGTGGCTCAGTTGGTAGAGCATGGTGTTTACAACGCCAGCATGGTGTGTTATACATACTGGTCTTCCCCGTGGCTCAGTTGGTAGAGCATGGTGTTTACAACACCAGCATGGTGTGTTATACATACTGGCCTTCCCCGTGGCTCAGTTGGTAGAGCATGGTGTTTACAACACCAGCATGGTGTGTTATATATACTGGCCTTCCCCGTGGCTCAGTTGGTAGAGCATGGTGTTTGCAACGCCAGCATGGTGTTTGCAACGCCAGGGTTGCAATTTTCAAGTGTCTGCCTCAGATGATGAAAATAACTACCAAGATGTCCTCGATCCAATTTTAATTTGTATTATTTATTATTTAACCTTTATTTAACTACGCAAGTCAGTTAAGAACAAAGTGTTATTTACAATGACAGCCTACCAAAAGGCAAAAGGCTCCTGTGGGGACGGGGGCCTGGGATTTAAAAAATTAAATAAATACAATATAAATATAGGACAAAACACACTTCACAAAAAGAGAGACAACACAACACTACATAAAGAGAGACCTAAGACAATAACATAGCAAGGCAGCAACACATGACAACACAACATGGAAACAAAAAGGGTTCTTCTATGGGGACAGCGGAAGAATCCTTTTAGGTTCTAGATAGCACCTTTTTTCCTGAGAGTAGACCTATATTGCCGTGGTTTTCTGTAAAAATAAATGCAACAGGTCCTCTGGTGAATCTAGCAAGACAGCGAATCATTGCATCACCGACTAAGTATGAATATAATGAACATTTATGACTTGCACCGTTATGCAATTATTAAGAGACTAGATACAAAGAGCTAATCCTGGCAACCAATGTTCTAGCATTCATTAATGGAGGCAAGCAGATCAGAGATGTCAAGGTGGCATCCAATAATATGCTACAGTATGTGTACTGTATAGTGTACATAACAACTACCAATAGACCTTCTAAATTATAAGCATTTGGTCAATCAAATAATTACTCTGTAAAATGAGGAATGCAGTTACTCTATTTAACTAATTGGATGAAAGAATTGACACTCAAACAATTACAGTGTACTGTACATTAAATACATTATACATTACAGAATTACACAGAGTATATGACTATCACCAATAGGCTTAAACAATGTGGTAACACATGTCTTCAGTTCAGAAAAGTCTCTAAGAGAAAACACAATGTGTGTCTGATACACATGAGCTTGGTAGCAAGTTCTCAAAGGTTGAACAAATTCACTGTCCTTTTAACCAAATTCAAGCAGAAACTCACGCCCAACCTGAATTAAGACTTCTTTCCACTTTGATAGTTATAACAAAAGGCAGGAAAACAGCCAGATTCGAATCTAATCAACTCAATGTAAGTAACGTTAGCTAGCAATCTAAATCCAAAAACAGCTTAAATTATTTATTCCTATTTAACAATATTTTAGAAGGCTTACATCAGCCTGCCTAGTCAGCTAGCCAGACAGTTATGTTTAGCCAACGTTAGCTAGCTAGCTAATTGTTTTTGTAGCTTTCATTTTGTATGTAACGTTAGCTTGCACTTAAATGGAATCTCTTGAGGAGATGTTATTTTATCTTTCCAACCAGGCAAAGTACTATGAAGGCACCAATGATCTCGACAAGAAGCACAACATTCGTAGGGGTCAGAAATTCACTATTCAAGGAAGGCACCAGTTCGCTTCTATTACATGACTGGAAGGATTTAGCTATGAACAACCATTTTTCAAAAACCATTAACCCTCTAGGTAGTTGGTCATCTAGAAGTTGCTAGCTATACATTTGTCATCTTGAGGTATCTAGCTATAAGTTAACTCAGATCAATCAAATTGACAAGTCTAAGCATTTTTTTTAATTTAAACTTTATTTAAACTAGACAAGTCAGTGAACTAGGCAAGTCAGTTAAAAGACCAAATTCTTATTTACACTGACGGCCTAGGAACAGTGGGTTAACTGCCTTGTTCAGGGGCAGAATGACAGATGTTTACCTTGTCAGCTCGGGGATTCAATCCACCAACCTTTCTGTTAATGGCCCAATGCTCTAACCAGTGCAGGACATTAAGCACACGGAGGAGATAACCCAGACCTTCTCAGAACCATTGTCTCCAAGCTGCCTTCAAAGCTCAGGGAGAAGTGGAGATCAGCTGTGTGGGATTTTCAGGATCAACACAGCAGAGGAACAAAGTCTGAAGACTTTGTGGAGAAGCAGGCCTGAATTGCATTGCATCCAGTATTCTTTTAAACCTTTTATTATATTCATAAGTATATTGAGTTTTTTTTTTAACACAATATACTTGCAGTGAAGCAGCTCAACAACTACATCATACTGGTCATCTAACAGACTCCCATCCAGAGCGACACACAGAGGCACGTTGACAGATCTCCCACAGGGTCAAAAACGGGGACCCGAACCAGCGATCCATTAGCAACTGGCCCAAGCTCCCAACCGCCAGGCCACCAGCCCTCCAAGATCCCCCCCCACAGTTCCCCAAGAGCTGCCCCTCAACCATCCAAGACCCACCCACAGCCCCCCCAAAGAAAAATAAAATACTATATATATATATATATTCCATTCCCCACCCCAAGATCTCCACCCCCTCATTCACCAACAACCAACAAAATGAACAAAAGAGAAAAAATAGAAAGACAAAGGAAAACAGAAAACCACCAGGCAAAAAACAAAAGACATCCAGGACAACAACAATCACAACAGCAGGCAAACTGAATATGTTGTGCATGTATGGCACTATTTACATGTGTGTGTGTGTGTCTGTGTTTGTGCACATGTGTGCATTTGAATGAGAGTGTGTATATATACATGTGTACAAACACCTGCACGGCATCAGCCTCAGACAAACCAACATTAGCTGTAACAACACTGCCCCTCAGTGTCATTCAAACTGGCTTTTTGTTATGTTTATTTTGACTTTATTTTTTATACTTTTATCTTTGACCGTCATTCTATCCCGGTACCCTGCAACTCCACTCTCATTTGTCTCAGCTTCCCTCAGCCCATCCCACCTATCTCTGCAGGCCAGCCTCTTCGGATTTCTACGCAACATATATCTTTCAATGATGATGTGATGTTTAACATTGTCACGCCCTGACCTGAGAGAGCCTTTTTATGTCTCTATTTAGGTTTGGTCAGGGTGTGATTTGGGTGGGCATTCTATGTCTGTATTTCTATGTTGGGGGATTGCTTTGTTTCGGCCGGGTATGGCTCCCAATCAGGAACAGCTGTACATCGTTGTTGCTGATTGGGAGTCATACTTAGGCAGCATGTTTTTCCTTTGGGTTTTGTGGGTAGGTGTTTTCTGTTTAGTGTGTTAGGATACCTGACAGGACTGTTTGGCTGTCGTCTGTGTTTCTTTGTGAAGTGCCTTTTTCATCTAAAATAAAAGATGAACAAATTCCACGCTGCACCTTGGTCTACTACTTCAGACAGCCGTTACAGGGATGCTGCACCTTGGTCTACTACTTCAGACAGCCGTTACAGGGATGCTGCACCTTGGTCTACTACTTCAGACAGCCGTTACAGGGATGCTGCACCTTGGTCTACTACTTCAGACAGCCGTTACAGGGATGCTGCACCTTGGTCTACTACTTCAGACAGCCGTTACAAACATACCATTTCTATCGAATATAATCTACAGAATGCGTATTGAAGATAAATACTTTTACGAGGAGTATTAGTAATTGACTGACCCGGTCTCTCCAGATCTCCTAACAGTACTATTTCTAGGCTCAATTTTATATCAATGCTATGCATTTTCAGCCATTCCTGAACCTGAGACCAGAAACAGGCTACATGAGGGCAATACCATAATAAATGGTCTATTGAATATGTAGTCTCACAACAAAATCTGCAGAGCTTTGATGATTGATTTGATGATATGCCCCAAATATTCAACATTTTGTTGGTAGCAAGAATTCTAAATAATAATTTCAGCTCAAACCATGAAGTCTTGAATCTTGCGTTGTTTTATATATCAACTCATACACCTTGTACCATGGAATCGGTACACCAAAAATCTCTTCCCAACTATTTTGCAATCTGTATGGCACAACATCCTGGTCCTCAAATGAAACTGGTATACTTTCCTATTAATGCAATTTTTATTCCTCCGCCAGTTTTGATCCTTTATATTGGTCAGACAGACCAGTTCCCTACATCCTCCCGCTACCACCTGCCTCCTCCATTTTTGGGGTAATGCTGTAATCAATTGGTTGTAATCTTGGATTGAACAGACCTTCCCAAACAATTCTGATAACTCTATGAAGGATATAACTCTACCATTCCAATTTACAATATAATTTAAAAACAGAATACCCTTTTCAAACATCTTTCCCATAAATACAGGTATTTTATCAACCAGCACATTTGAGTTCAGCCATAATATTTGTTTTATCTTTTCAGGGGGGATGAAATTGACATTGTAGCCAGCTCTGCAATGCTTGTTTGAAAAAAAGATACTTTGAAAAAAAGTATAATTCTCAATTAATCTAAAATGAGACATGGCAATCTGCACAAAGGCAAAAAGACCATTTATAAACAATGGATGAGCTTTTCTTAGTAATCTACTGGAGAACCATTTAGGGTTCAAGTAAAACTGTTGAATGAGTGAAGCTTTTAGAGAGAGGTTTAGTGCTTTTATATTTAATCATCTCAACCCACCCAAATCATATTCATTATATAGATAGTCACGCTTTATTTTGTCTGGTTCAGCATCCCAGATAAAGAAAATCTTTTTTGCTCATTGGATTTGAAAAACAAATCATCAGGAGTAGCAGGGGCATAAACTGAGATAAGACTAAGGAGTTAATCAGGGCATTTTTCCATAAATAGACAAGTATTTACCTCTCCATGGTTGCAGGATCTAATCTATGTACTGTTTCTGGTCATGTGACATTAACCTTGTTTATAGTGTTCTCTGCATGTTTGTTACAGATGATGTCTACTCTCTGCAGAATCACATGCTCTGTTGATGTAAAAAATAATAATTGTACCTTTATTTAACAAGGCAAGTCAGTTAAGAACAAATTCTTATTTACAATGACGGCCTAGGAACAGTGGGTTAACTGCCTTGTTCAGGGGCATAACAACAGATTTTTACCTTGTCTGCTTGGGGATTCAATCTAGCAACCTTTCGGTTACTGGCCCAACACTCTAACCACTAGGCTACCTGCCGTCCCTCCACTCTAACCACTAGGCTACCTGCCACCCCCTCCACTCTAACCACTAGGCTACCTGCCGCCCCTCCACTCTAACCACTAGGCTACCTGCAGCCCCTCCACTCTAACCACTAGGCTACCTGCCGCCCCTCCACTCTAACCACTAGGCTACCTGCCGTCCCTCCACTCTAACCACTAGGCTACCTGCCTCCCCTCCACTCTAACCACTAGGCTACCTGCCACCCCCTCCACTCTAACCACTAGGCTACCTGCCACCCCTCCACTCTAACCACTAGGCTACCTGCAGCCCCTCCACTCTAACCACTAGGCTACCTGCCACCATGCCCCCATCTGTGTTGGACATTGTGTTCTTCATAGAGGCTACAGTTTTTATATGATTATATTTAATAACATGACTTTTGGTCTCTTGTTTTCTCAGTAAACTGGCAAAGCAGCTTGTCACTGGGACATGGACTGAAACAACTGACCTGAACTTTATTAAAGGTAATAGTGAGCATTGAGTGTTTTTTGCATTCAATGTTATTATTTGATTTCAAATATTTTGTTGCATATTTTGTAACTGTAAGTGTTAACTCTTGAAACAGGGACTTCCTGGAACCATAAAGCAGTGATTGTGGTGTCTTTATGCTCATGGTCAGATTTCACTGTTCTAATATCATCATTTTTTACTAACATACATTTATAATGAGTAGTTAACATTATGTTTTACTAACATACATTTATAATGAGTAATTAACATTATGTTTTACTAACCTACATTTATAATGAGTAATTAACATTGTGTTTTACTAACCTACATTTATAATGAGTAATTAACATTATGTTTTACTAACCTACATTTATAATGAGTAATTAACATTATGTTTTACTAACCTACATTTATAATGAGTAATTAACATTATGTTTTACTAACCTACATTTATAATGAGTAATTAACATTATGTTTTACTAACCTACATTTATAATGAGTAATTAACATTATGTTTTACTAACCTACATTTATAATGAGTAATTAACATTATGTTTTACTAACCTACATTTATAATGAGTAATTAACATTATGTTTTACTAACCTACATTTATAATGAGTAATTAACATTATGTTTTACTGACCTACATTTATAATGAGTAATTAACATTATGTTTTACTAACCTACATTTATAATGAGTAATTAACATTATGTTTTACTAACCTACATTTATAATGAGTAATTAACATTATGTTTTACTAACCTACATTTATAATGAGTAATTAACATTATGTTTTACTAACATACATTTATAATGAGTAATTAACATTGTTTATTCATTATTGTCATGACTTCCGCCGAAGTCGGTCCCTCTCCTTGTTCGGCGGTCGACGTCACCGGCCTTCTAGCCATCACTGATCCACTTTTCATTTTCCATTGGTTTTGTCTTGTCTTCCATCACACCTGGTTCCAATCCCATCAATGACATGTTGTGTATTTAACCCTCTGTTTCCCCTCATGTCCTTGTCGGAGATTGTTTGTTGTATGTAATGGTGCATTTATGCTCTGGTGTGCGACGGGTTTTCTACCCACTTCCTTTATTTTGTATATGTTGGTTTTCGGAATTTGCGAGCACTTATTAAACGATTCCGTTTATACCAAGTTCATTCTCCTGCGCCTGACTTCCCTGCCACCAACACGCACGCTTTACAATATGTTTCACTAACATACATTTATAATGAGTAATTAACATTGTGTTTTATTCATTATGTGTTTTCTTTCCAGTACACATGATATTTTGCCACAGACACTCCATTTGATTACTTGATCGTAAGTGGTATTATGTCAAATGCAGAAAAGGTATTAATTTAGAATTTACAGATTCTCGAAATGAGCAATTGGAAATGCATTGTGACTGTTCTCGTCCTTCAGCCTGATATACCTGGTCTGAGGAGATGGTGGTGTGTGGTCCTTCAGCCTGGTCTGAGGAGATGGTGGTGTGTGGTCCTTCAGCCTGGTCTGAGGAGATGGTGGTGTCTGGTCCTTCAGCGCTGGTCTTGAGGAGATGGTGGTGTCTGGTCCTTCAGCCTGGTCTGAGGAGATGGTGGTGTCTGGTCCTTCAGCCTGGTCTGAGGAGATGGTGGTGTCTGGTCCTTCAGCCTGGTCTGAGGAGATGGTGGTGTCTGGTCCTTCAGCCTGGTCTGAGGAGATGGTGGTGTCTGGTCCTTCAGCCTGGTCTGAGGAGATGGTGGTGTCTGGTCCTTCAGCCTGGTCTGAGGAGATGGTGGTGTCTGGTCCTTCAGCCTGGTCTGAGGAGATGGTGGTGTCTGGTCCTTCTGGGGAACCTGGAGCTGGACAGGTACAATCTGTTATTTGAATAAAAGTCAATGTCTTTGGAAGATTATCCCAAGTGATATTTAATTTTGAAGTGTTGGTACTTTTTTCTGAAAATATCCAGGCATGGCAGAAGGCTTGTCCACTGGATAGACTAAGGCAAGGCTTTGTTAAGGGGGATCTCCAGCATAGATTATGAATTTAACGGAAAAAGGAGACGTGGAAGTCACCCATGTCAGTGTCATGTCATGAAGTTGGTCATTTCTGATAACGAAACCATTTGGAAAATATGACATTATGTCCTGTTCCCAAATGTACTAGTTAAAGGTTTTAGACTACAGTATGTTATACTGTAACTAAAATGGTTTTAGACTACAGTATGTTATAACTACAACTAAAATGGTGTCATGATTTTTACAAACAGCATCAAATATACACTACATGACCAAATGTATGTGGACACCTGCTCACCGACCATCTCATTCCAAAGTCAAGGGCATTAATATGGAGTTGGTCCCCCCTTTGGTGCTATAACAGCCGCCACTCTTCTGGGAAGGCTTTCCACTAGATGTTGGAACATTGCTGCGGGGACTTGATTCCATTCAGCCACAAGAGCATTAGGAAGGTCGGGCACTGATGTTGGGTGATTAGGCCTGGCTCACAGTTGACGTTCCAATTCATCCCAAAGGTGTTCAACGGGGTTGAGGTCAGGGCTCTGTGAAAGACAGTCAATTTCTTCCACACCAATCTCGACAAACAATTTCTGTATGGACCTCGCGTTGTGCACAGGGACATTGTCAATCAGAAATAGGAATGGGCCTTCCCCAAAATGTTGCCACAGTTGCCAGCACAGAATCATCTAGAATGTAATTGTATGTTGTAGCGTTACGATTTCCCTTCACTGGAACTAAGGAGACTAGCCCGAACCATGGAAAAACAGCCCCAGACCATTATTCCTCCTCCACCAAACTTTACAGTTGGCAGTATACGTTGGGGCAGGTAGGGTTCTCCTGGCATCCGCCAATCCCAGACGTGACAGTCGGACTGCCAGATGGTGAAGCGTGATTCATCACTCCAGAAAACACGCTTCAGCACTTGGCTGCCCCGTTCTGTGAGCTTGTGTGGCCTACCACTTCACGCTTGAGCCGTTGTTTCTCCAAGATGTTTCCACTCCACAATAACTGCATTTACAGTTGACCAGGGAATCTCTAGCAGGGCAGAAATGTGATGAACTGACTTTGTGGAAAGGTGGCATCCTATGATGGTGCCACGTTGAAAGTCACTGAGCATTCTACTGCTAATGTTTGTCTATGGAGATTGCATGGCTGTGTGCTCAATTTTATACACTTGTCAGCAACGGATGTGGCTGATATAGTCGAATCCACAAATTTGAAGGGGTGTCTACATACTTTTGTATATCTAGTGTGTGTGTATATATATATATATATATATATATATATATATTTTATATATATATATATATATATATATATATATATATATATATATTTTATTTTTTATTTTTATATATATATATATATACACACACACTAGATATACAAAAGTATGTAGAACTGAGCATGTGCAGGCAGTCAAACCAAAGACACTCCTTCGATATAAAGTCGTTTTTGACTAAAATAATAACGTGTCAGTTTGTCTCTTTCACGAAGTTGGAGTAATAACATGTTGAAATACTTAAGACATTGGCTCCAATCTAGGTTTTGCCTTTAGATTTAGAGAAAATGTACAACTAAGGAGGAATTTTTCACTTCTGACTTCTCAAACCCCAAATCACAGCATCGGTCTACTTCCTACAGTCTGCTTCCCCAGCGGTCCCAGTAGACTCGGGATGTTGGTCTCTGGGTTTAGGAATTCTGTTATGTCATTTCCTCATGAAGTTGAAAGGAAGTTCGTGGGCTAATGCACGTACGAAATGGATGTTGAAACTGTGGCGCACATTTCTCGGCAACAGAAGTCGGGTAAAAGTATTGATTTGAAGGAAAGACGAGCAGACTGGTAAGTCTAGAAGCTACTTACACACTATTATAAAGTTAGGTCGTAGTCAGACATTTAATAGTCAAGAGTAGGTTTGATCTATGATCTCTTATCACCATGGGTGTAGTGCTGAGGAGCGCGAGGGAGCACTTTCAATTTGAGAATACAATAAACATTATTCTGATCAATTCTAAATAAATTATATTTAATTACCAGGTAAATGGTAACGTTACTGTTACAAAAAAAAAACTGATTTCTAATAAGATTTTAGCACGGTTAGCTGAAGCTGAATAGTCAGAAAAAATTGGAGGATGGATTTCATGCATCTTTTAAAACAGGGCTCCCGATCCTGTTCCTGGAGAGATACCATCCTGTAGGTTTTCATTCCTATTCAAAACTAGTCACCTGATTAAAATAATTATTTGGTTTATAAGATAAATCAGGTTAGTTACAGCTGTGGTTGGAGTGTAACCCTACCGGAGGGTAGTGCTCCAGGAACAGGGTTGGAGTGAGACCCTACCGGAGGGTAGCGCTCCAGGATCAAAGATCCCCCTCAGATCAATCATGTCCGTTTTAGCCCTTCTGTCTACATTCTCAGATACATTTAGAAAATAACAGATTGAAAGACAATAAATAGTCTACTGTTAGTGAATACAAATAATTGTGAGACATGGCCTTGTGTTGCTGTACTGTCTATAACTACCTTAACAAACAGTGACTTATTATTATTATTATTATTATTATTATTATTATTATTGTTGTTGTTCTGTCTATAACTACCTTAACAAACAGAGACTTATTATTATTATTATTATTATTGTTGCTGCTGTACTGTCTATAACTACCTTAACAAACAGTGATTTATTATTATTATTATTATTATTATTATTGTTGTTGCTGTACTGTCTATAACTACCTTAACAAACAGTGACTTATTATTATTATTATTATTATTATTGTTGCTGCACTGTCTATAACTACCTTAACAAACAGTGACTTATTATTATTATTATTATTATTATTATTATTGTTGTTGCTGTACTGTCTATAACTACCTTAACAAACAGTGACTTATTATTATTATTATTGTTGTTGTTATTATTATTAGTATTATTATTATTGTTGCTGTACTGTCTATAACTACCTTAACAAACAGTGACTTATTATTATTATTATTATTATTGTTGCTGTTCTGTCTATAACTACCTTAACAAACAGTGACTTATTATTATTATTATTATTATTATTATTATTATTGTTGTTGCTGTACTGTCTATAACTACCTTAACAAACAGTGACTTATTATTATTATTATTATTATTGTTGTTGCTGTACTGTCTATAACTACCTTAACAGTGACTTATTATTATTATTATTATTGTTGCTGTACTGTCTAGAACTACTTTAACAAACAGTGACTTATTATTATTATTGACAGTTACCATGGAGATGTCATTTCACAACTACATGTTCACTTGATGCATTAAATCACCTGACTGTTTCTATGTCTGTTAGGAAATGTTTTATAGGAGATAATTAATTAATGATAACAATTGACATTAAAGAATTACTGTGTTAACCACAACCAACATGTTGGATCTCTGTTTAGTTGTCACTGTGTTAACCAACATGCTGGATCTCTGTTTAGTTGTCACTGTGTTAACCACAACCAACATGCTGGATCTCTGTTTAGTTGTCACTGTGTTGACCACAACCAACATGCTGGATCTCTGTTTAGTTGTCACTGTGTTAACCACAACCAACATGCTGGATCTCTGTTTAGTTGTCACTGTGTTGACCACAACCAACATGCTGGATCTCTGTTTAGTTGTCACTGTGTTAACCACAACCAACATGCTGGATCTCTGTTTAGTTGTCACTGTGTTAACCACAACCAACATGCTGGATCTCTGTTTAGTTGTCACTGTGTTGACCACAACCAACATGCTGGATCTCTGTTTAGTTGTCACTGTGTTGACCACAACCAACATGTTGGATCTCTGTTTAGTTGTCACTGTGTTAACCACAACCAACATGCTGGATCGCTGTTTAGTTGTCACTGTGTTAACCACAACCAACATGCTGGATCTCTGTTTAGTTGTCACTGTGTTAATCACAACCAACATGCTGGATCTCTGTTTAGTTGTCACTGTGTTAACCACAACCAACATGCTGGATCTCAGTTTAGTTGTCACTGTGTTAACCACAACCAACATGCTGGATCTCTGTTTAGTTGTCCCTGTGTTGACCACAACCAACATGCTGGATCTCTGTTTAGTTGTCACTGTGTTAACCACAACCATCATGCTGGATCTCTGTTTAGTTGTTACTGTGTTAACCACAACCAACATGTTGGATCTCTGTTTAGTTGTCACTGTGTTGACCACAACCAACATGCTGGATCTCTGTTTAGTTGTCACTGTGTTAACCACAACCAACATGCTGGATCTCTGTTTAGTTGTCACTGTGTTAACCACAACCAACATGCTGGATCTCTGTTTAGTTGTCACTGTGTTAACCACAACCAACATGTTGGATCTCTGTTTAGTTGTCACTGTGTTAACCACAACCAACATGCTGGATCTCTGTTTAGTTGTCACTGTGTTAACCACAACCAACATGCTGGATCTCTGTTTAGTTGTCACTGTGTTAACCACAACCAACATGCTGGATCTCTGTTTAGTTGTCACTGTGTTAACCACAACCATCATGCTGGATCTCTGTTTAGTTGTCACTGTGTTAACCACAACCAACATGCTGGATCTCTGTTTAGTTGTCACTGTGTTAACCACAACCAACATGCTGGATCTCTGTTTAGTTGTCACTGTGTTGACCACAACCAACATGCTGGATCTCTGTTTAGTTGTCACTGTGTTAACCACAACCAACATGCTGGATCTCTGTTTAGTTGTTACTGTGTTAACCACAACCATCATGCTGGATCTCTGTTTACAGGGGACAGTGCTCTAAAATGAGTCTCTCTGGGGAGAGAGAGGAGGGGGGCCCTGCCTCTAAAATGAGTCTCTCTGGGGAGAGAGTGGAGGGGGGCCCTGCCTCTAAAAGGAGTCTCTCTGGGGAGAGAGAGGAGGGGGGCCCTGCCTCTAAAAGGAGTCTCTCTGGGGAGAGAGAGGAGGGGGGCCCTGCCTCTAAAATGAGACTCTCTAGGGAACATGACACCAAAGCCAAGAGGTGAGATGACAATTTTTGAAATAATTATTAAGAGTTTATTTCCAAAATATTCACATTTGTTTTTTAATCAGAAATGGTTGTTTATGGGTACCTTCAATATTACTGTTCTCAGATTTTCAACTAATAGATTTTTGATGGGTATATATTTTTGTAATTATTATTATTATTATTATTACTGCATGTCCTCTTTTTGTTGTGATGTGATGTGGCCCATTTAAACAGCCAAAATGCTATTTTTAAAATTAGATTTTTTTTTTTACGACATCTTGTTTCTAAATGGCTGCTTGAAATTTGATATGCATCGAAATCTTCATTTGTAGGCATCGAATTGAGTGATTGCTGCTCAGGTTCACTGAGTTGCAAACCAAATGGACAGGTCTAGCTCATTGATTTGTAGATCTGAAGCAGTTGCTACCTCAGATTATGAGCCAAGAAGGTGTCATGAATGAGTTATGTAGAACCCACAGAAGGACACAGGGGTAAGAGAGCTATAAACCCAGAATGTTTTATACCTTTAAAACCCGAAACCTAACAATCAATCTAATGTATTTATGAAGACCTTTTTACATCAGCAGATGTCACAAAGTGCTGTACAGAAACTCTAACCCTACGTATAACCTATTTTAGGCTTAACCCCTAACCCTGTTTCTAGGGTAGCGTAGAACACTTCTAGAAACTATTATAGTACTAAATAGCATTTTGATTATTTTGTTATTCAAAACCTGTATAAGCATTTTGCTTTTATTGTTTTGTTATTTTATTACATTTATTATTTATTATAAACAAGCCACATTTGTTTTATTTTTCAAAAATGTGGTTTGAACTGGGTGACCTAGTAATCTCTATTTGAAAGTGCAACAATTGGTGTAGGATAGGTGGGGCAGGTTTGAGACTGATCTAAGGAATTAATGGGAAAAATACACTTTATTTCTCAGCTGCCTCACCAATGTCCTTACGTGAATTAATAACTTTTAATTGGTAAATATTTCCAATAGATGGCAGCATAAGACCACGAAGCATCAGTTATAGGCTACAAGCAGCAATATGATTGACATAAAATAGCATGCAACCACTGACTATGTGTCCCATGATTTTCTAAAATGGTCACTCATTACTTTAGTTAGTTATATATCTCGTGTTAGGGCTGTGTTGCTTTTGGGAGAGCAACAAATAGTGATTATAGCAGGTATTGAACCCTGGGTAAATAATTACTAGTCAGACCCTCAACCTTAGTATAACATTACATGCATTATAAAAAGTAATCTTAATATCTGATATTGCGAGTAAACAACCTCGGAATAGAAAAGACAAGAGTGCATCTTCCAGCCCTCCAATCAATTACATCATTCAACCCTCCCGGTTAGTAAATTTACCTCAACATTTTACCTTTATATTAAATTTACCTCAACATTTGACCTTTAAATTAAATTTACCTCAACATGCCCATTGGCTGCGCGAGAAGACAAAGCAGGTCGATGCTGGTTGATGAATTAGAGAATGAATGTACTGGGAAAATATGTTTTTCTCGACCAGAGGTGACTGAATTAATGTTCAGGCTTAATGATAATCGTTATATTAATGAAGTGTAAAACATGAGCATAAAACAGGTCATAATAAACATGAATCATCGTTATATTACTTCACAGTAATGTGTTAAATGTTTTTTCAGTCCTTCCTCTTGTGTTAGCAGTGTGGAAAGGGACAGAAAGAAGCGCAGGGAGTGGTGGTGTATCCAGGGAGAAAACTAAACTAACCTTCTGAAATGTCATTGTGGTCTTATGCTTCCATCTATTGGAATTATTTAGCAACTGCAGTAGTACTGAAAAATGTGTTATTCCTTACTAAAGTAGTAATTACTCAGAATTACTAGTTAATTTTATCACTTACAATCATAAAATAACAACTTATACCATAACAAACAATTAAACTGACATAAACCAAAATCACTATATATGTAGTTATTTAGTTAATTACCAAATTGAGCCGGTCGGTCACATTTGAGAGTGAGGGAGATATATAGCATTTTGCATAAAAAAACATGATTTTTGTCTCTGAAATGAAACCATCAAGTGATAGATTTTAAACAAATCCTTGTCTGTGAGAGATGTAATAATTAATACATAATTTCTTTAAACAATAAAAGCTGCTTTCTGTAAAGTGATATATAGCGTTTTGTAATGAAACCAGTGACCAGTCTATGGATCCTCTTATAGACTTTAGAGAGGGAGACTTTTCTACTGAACAAAGGTAAGAAGAACTCATGGGTCATGGTCAGTGAGTTAAACAACACTGTCTCTAGTCATTTCTCCTCTCCCATTTTCACATTTCTTTTGGTTGTTTTCATAATCCATAGGCTAATCCTTTTGTCCATTTTCATAGTCCTAAAACAATATTAAACAAACACAATATTCCCTCCCGGGGTGTGTGTGTGTGTGTGTGTGTGTGTGTGTGTGTGTGTGTGTGTGTGTGTGTGTGTGTGTGTGTGTGTGTGTGTGTGTGTGTGTGTGTGTGTGTGTGTGTGTGTGTGTGTGTGTGTGTGCGCACTCCCTGGATGAAGAGATATAATCTCTATCCTGATTGCCTAGTCACTTTTACCCCTACCTACATGTACATATTACCTCAACTACCTGGTACCCCTGCACATTGACTCAGTACTGGTACTCCTTATAGCCTCATTATTACCTCAACTACCTGGTACCCCTGCACATTGACTCAGTACTGGTCCTCCTTATAGTCTCATTAATACCTCAACTACCTGGTACCCCTGCACATTGACTCAGTACTGGTACTCCTTATAGTCTCATTATTACCACAACTACCTGGTACCCCTGCACATTGACTCAGTACTGGTACTCCTTATAGTCTCATTATTATCTCAACTACCTGGTACCCCTGCACATTGACTCAGTACTGGTACTCCTTATAGTCTCATTATTACCTCAACTACCTGGTACCCCTGCACATTGACTCAGTACTGGTCCTCCTTATAGTCTCATTATTACCTCAACTACCTGGTACCCCTGCATATTGACTCAGTACTGGTACTCCTTATAGCCTCATACCTCTAACTATCCGTATAGCCTGATCTCTGAGAGTGAGACAGAAATATACTATTATTACTGTGTTAAACCTAGCAGTACTACTGATTTCTCTGACAGTGAGGCATATATATTATTACTGTATTAAACCTAGCAGTACTACTGATTTCTCTGAGAGGCAGATATATATTATTACTGTATTATACCTAGCAGTACTACTGATTTCTCTGAGAGGCAGATATATATTATTACTGTATTAAACCTAGCAGTACTACTGATTTCTCTGAGAGTGAGACAGATATATATTATTACTGTGTTAAACCTAGCAGTACTACTGATTTCTCTGAGAGGCAGATATATATTATTACTGTATTAAACCTAGCAGTATTACTGATTTCTCTGAGAGGCAGATATATATTATTACTGTGTTAAACCTAGCAGTACTACTGATTTCTCTGAGAGGCAGATATATATTATTACTGTATTAAACCTAGCAGTACTACTGATTTCTCTGAGAGGCAGATATATATTATTACTGTATTAAACCTAGCAGTACTACTGATTTCTCTGAGAGTGAGACAGATATATATTATTACTGTATTAAACCTAGCAGTACTACTGATTTCTCTGAGAGTGAGACAGATATATATTATTACTGTGTTAAACCTAGCAGTACTACTGATTTCTCTGAGAGGCAGATATATATTATTACTGTATTAAACCTAGCAGTACTACTGATTTCTCTGAGAGGCAGATATATATTATTACTGTGTTAAACCTAGCAGTACTACTGATTTCTCTGAGAGGCAGATATATATTATTACTGTATTAAACCTAGCAGTACTACTGATTTCTCTGAGAGGCAGATATATATTATTACTGTATTAAACCTAGCAGTACTACTGATTTCTCTGAGAGGCAGATATATATTATTACTGTATTAAACCTAGCAGTACTACTGATTTCTCTGAGAGGCAGATATATATTATTACTGTATTAAACCTAGCAGTACTACTGATTTCTCTGAGAGTGAGGCAGATATATATTATTACTGTATTAAACCTAGCAGTACTACTGATTTCTCTGAGAGTGAGGCAGATACATAGCATTATGCACAAAAAAGCATTTGTTTCTTAAATGAAACCATCAAGTGATAGATTTTAAACAAATAAATGTCTGTCATTGAACAACCCCATGCCATGATTAGATAGTGAAAAAACACACCAATCTCTTTCATAATGTCTTTAAGACATAAAAGCTAATTTCCGAACATTTCTGTAAAGTGATATGTTGCGTTTTGGAATGAAACTCTTCTTATGTTTCCCCATCTGAGATCAGAGTAGATGAGAGATGTAATGTTTTTCTCTGTTGTGTTGAAGTCCAATCAAGCAGGAGAGACCAGCCTCCCCTGTACCCAGCTGTGTGTCCATGAAGAGTGACCAGTCCATGGGTCATCCTATACATTTTAGGGAGGGAGACTTTTCTACTGAACAAAGGTAAGAAGAACTCATGGGTCATGGTCAGTGAGTTAAACAACACTGTCTCTAGTCATTTCTCCTCTCCCATTTTCACATTTCTTTTTGTTGTTTTCATAATCCACAGGCTAATACTTTAGTCCATTTTCATAGTCCTAAAACAATATTAAACAAACACAACATTCCCTCAGTGTGTGTGTGTGTGTGTGTGTGTGTGTGTGTGTGTGTGTGTGTGTGTGTGTGTGTGTGTGTGTGTGTGTGTGTGTGTGTGTGTGTGTGTGTGTGTGTGTGTGTGTGTGTGTGTAATCTCATGTTTTGTCCACAGAAACCAACAGGAGAGATCAGAGTCAGAGATTCTCAGTGGTCAGTCTTCCCAGAGTCATCAAACAGACCTGGACTCTATATTCAGTGTATGTGGTCCTGTTATGTACATTTGTTTTTGTTTACCTCAAGTAAAGTTGATCTGTCAATTATTCATTATTGTGTTAATGAGAAAGCATTTCTTCTCTTGCTTAACTTATTTACTTGATTTATTTCAGTTGCTTGAAGAGAAAATGATGACATTTGTGAAGAACGAGCTGAAGATGTTCAAGAGGATTCTTAGTCCAGAACTCCCAGAAGGCTTTGAGAGTCAGAAGCAGGATGAGGAAGTGGTGGACGCTGAAGATGAGAAGCAGGAGAGCAGTGCCAGAGAGGGGGCTCTGAAGATCACACTGCACGTCCTGAGGAAAATGAACCAGAAGGAGCTTGCTGACACACTGGAGAAATGTAAGATCTGTCTGCCTCATGTTGAATGCTGTTTTATAACATTTAAAAGCTGTGGCTAAAGTACAGCTAAAGTAGCTGTGTAACTCAATGATATTGTAGCAGCCTTAACACAACACCTAGTGGCCTCAACAAGTAGCAGAAGGGATGTGTTGTGGTGATTAATTTAGAGAGAGAGACAGAGACAGAGAGAGAGAGAGAGAGACAACATTAATAATACCATCAATAACACCAATAATAATATAATCAGTCACACCAGTCTGTAATGCATTATGAAAACATTTACACATTTATACAGACAGTTAAGAGAATAAATGATTATAATTTCAAATGTTATAACAGTCCTACAATACTGTAGGCATTAAAACAGACGTAATATTAATATCTTCTGTGTTATTTCTAGATTCAGATGAGCTTGCTGTGATTTGCCAACGTGAACTCAAATCTAATCTAAAGAAGAAGTTTCAATGTGTATATGAGGGGATCGCTAAACAAGGAAACCCAACACTTCTCAATAAGATCTACACAGAGCTCTACATCACAGAGGGTGGAACAGGAGAGGTCAATAATGAACATGAGCTGAGACAGATTGAGACAACAACCAGGAAACAAGCAAGACCAGAGACTGCAATCAAATGTAACGACATCTTCAAACCCTTAACTGGACAAGACAAACGTATCAGAACTGTGCTGACAAAGGGAGTCGCTGGCATTGGAAAAACAGTCTCTGTGCAGAAGTTCATTCTGGACTGGGCTGAAGGAAAAGCAAATCAGGATGTCCAATTTGTATTTTCATTCCCTTTTCGGGAGCTGAATTTGATGAAAGGGGACAAACACACTTTCATTGAACTTCTTAATCACTTCTCAATGGAAACCAAACAATCAAGAATCTCCATCTACAACAAGTACAAAGTTCTGTTCATCTTTGATGGTCTGGATGAGTGCCGACTGCCCCTAGACTTCCAGAAGAACAAGATCTGTTGGGACGTCACAGAGTCAACCTCACTGGATGTTCTGCTGACAAATCTCATCAAGGGAAATCTGCTTCCCTCTGCTCTCCTCTGGATAACTACCCGACCTGCAGCAGCCAATAAGATCCCTTCAGGGTGTGTTGACCAGGTGACAGAGGTACGAGGGTTCAATGACCCACAGAAGGAGGAGTACTTCAGGAAGAGATTCAGTGATGAGGACCTGGCCAGCAGAATCCTCTCACACATAAAGACATCAAGGAGCCTCCACATCATGTGCCACATTCCAGTCTTCTGTTGGATTTCTGCAACAGTCCTCAAACACATGCTGAAACATAAGAGAGAAGAGATGCCCAAGACTCTGACTGAGATGTACACACACCTTGTGGTGTTTCATACCAAACAGAAGAATGAAAAGTATCTTGGGAAAGAAGAGACAGATCCACACTTGAATAACGAGAGCATTCTGTCACTGGGAAAACTGGCTTTTCAACAGCTAGTGAAGGGCAATCTGATTTTCTATGAAGAAGACCTGAAAGAGGCTGGCATTGATGTCATTGAAGCCTCAGTGTACTCAGGATTGTGCACACAGTTCTTTAAAGAGGAATGTGTTCTGTACCAGAACAAGGTGTACTGCTTCGTTCATCTGAGCATTCAGGAGTTTCTGGCTGCTGTCTATGTGTTCCTCTCATTCATCAACAACAATGAGAATCTAATGGACAAACTGCAAACAAAAGACAAGCCTGAAGTTACTGTCTACAAGAGTGCTGTGGATAAAGCCTTACAAAGTGAGACAGGAAACCTGGACCTTTTCCTCCGCTTCCTTCTGGGCCTCTCACTGGAGTCCAATCAGAAGCACTTACGAGGTCTACTGACAAAGACAAGAAGCAGCTCACAGAGCCATGAAAAAACAGTCAAGTACATCAAGGAGAAGATCAGGGAGAATCCCTCTCCAGAGAGGTGCATCAATCTGTTCCACTGTCTGAATGAACTGAATGACCATTCTCTAGTGGAGGAGATCCAAAGCTACCTGAGATCAGGAAGTCTCTCAAAACCCAACCTGTCACCTGCACAGTGGTCAGCTCTGGTCTTTGTGTTGCTGACTTCAGAAAAGGAGCTGGATGTGTTTGACCTGAAGAAATACTCCAGATCAGAGGAAGGTCTTCTGAGGCTGCTGCCAGTGGTCAAAGCCTCCAGAGCTGCTCTGTGAGTACATAAAATGACATATAAGAATTAATCATCAGGAAGAAATATTCAGTTTAGAGAATAATACGTATTATAATTTGTATATAATATTATGTTTAAAAACATATTGAATAAATGCATTGATTTTCCCATTAGTATAACAGAATGACCACACAATTCTAGGAGACAGAAGATTAATCTATATGTTGTTAGAGAGATTAAACCAAATGCATTTTCCTTTGTCCTTCTATGCTACCGGTGTTAAATTAGCAGTGTGTCTGTGAAGTCATGATGATCTCTTTGTCAGGATGTCAGGCTGTCTAGTCACAGAGGAAGGCTGTGCTTCGCTGGCCTCAGCTCTGAAGTCAAACCCCTCACACCTGAGAGAGCTGGACCTGAGCTACAATCACCCAGGAGACTCAGGAGTCAGACTGCTCTCTGCTGGACTGGAGGATCCACACTGCAGACTGGAGAAACTCAAGTATGTAGAGGGTTTATGTCTGGAGACTCTGAAGTCAGTATTCCTGTAGTTGGTCAACAAGTGATAACTGTTCACCAGATCCACATGTGTTTACCAGGCACACAAAGTCCACACCATATGTGTTTGGACAGTGAAGCTTACAGTTTTACATTTGGTGCTATGCTCCAGCATTTTAGATTTCAGATAGAATGTTTCATATTAGGTGAATATACAGAATGTCACATTTTATTTGAGGTTAATGGTGAGAGGTTAGTACAGTGAGGGAAAAAAGTATTTGATCCCCTGCTGATTTTGTATGTTTGCCCACTGACAAAGAAATGATCAGTCTATAATTTTAATGGTAGGTTTATTTGAACAGTGAGAGACAGAATAACAACAAAGAAATCCAGAAAAACGCATGTCAAAAATGTTATAAAATGATTTGCATTTTAATGATGGAAATAAGTATTTGACCCCTCTGCAAAACATGACTTAGTACTTGGTGGCAAAACCCTTGTTGGCAATCACAGAGGTCAGACTTTTCTTGTAGTTGACCACCAGGTTTGCACACATCTCAGGAGGGATTTTGTCCCACTCCTCTTTGCAGATCTTCTCCAAGTCATTAAGTTTTCGAGGCTGATGTTTGGCAACTCGAACCTTCAGCTCCCTCCACAGATTTTCTATGGGATTAAGATCTGGAGACTGGCTAGGCCACTCCAGGACCTTAATGTGCTTCTTCTTGAGCCACTCCTTTGTTGCCTTGGCCGTGTGTTTTGGGTCATTGTCATGCTGGAATACCCATCCACGACCCATTTTCAATGCCCTGGCTGAGGGAAGGAGGTTCTCACCCAGGATTTGACGATACATGGCCCCGTCCATCGTCCCTTTGATGCGGTGAAGTTGTCCTGTCCCCTCAGCAGTAAAACACACCCAAAGCATAAAGCATAATGTTTCCACCTCCATGTTTGACAGTGGGGATGGTGTTCTTGGGGTCATAGGCAGCTTTCCTCCTCCAAACACGGCGAGTTGAGTTGATGCCAAAGAGCTCCATTTTGGTCTCATCTGACCACAACACTTTCACCCAGTTGTCCTCTGAATCATTCAGATGTTCATTGGCAAACTTCAGACGGGCATGTATATGTGCTTTCTTGAGCAGGGGGACCTTGCGGGCGCTGCAGGATTTCAGTCCTTCACGGCGTAGTGTGTTACCAATTGTTTTCTTAGTGACTATCGTCCCAGCTGCCTTGAGATAATTGACAAGATCCTCCCGTGTAGTTCTGGGCTGATTCCTCACAGTTCTCATGATCATTGCAACTCCATGAGGTGAGATCTTGCATGGAGCCCCAGGCCGAGGGAGATTGACAGTTCTTTTGTGTTTCTTCCATTTGCGAATAATCGCACCAACTGTTGTCACCTTCTCACCAAGCTGCTTGGCGATGGTCTTGTAGCCCATTCCAGCCTTGTGTAGGTCTACAACCTTGTCCCTGACATCCTTGGAGAGCTCTTTGGTCTTGGCCATGGTGGAGAGTTTGGAATCTGATTGATTGATTGCTTCTGTGGACAGGTGTCCTTTTTTTTTACAGGTAACAAGTTGCGGTTAGGAGCACTCCCTTTAAGAGTGTCCTCCTAATCTCAGCTCGTTACCTGTATAAAAGACACCTGGGAGCCAGAAATCTTTCTGATTGAGAGGGGGTCAAATACTTATTTCCCTCATTAAAATGCAAATCAATTTATAACATTTTTGACATGTGTTTTTCAGGATTTTTTTGTTATTGTTTCTCTCACTGTTCAAATAAACCTACCATTAAAATTATAGACTGATTATTTCTTTGTCAGTGTGCAAAAGTACAAAATCAGCAGGGGATCAAATACTTTTTTCCCCCACTGTATATGGGGCTTTGGTGACAAAATGGATGGCACTGTGATAGACTGCATCCAGTTTATTGAGTACGGTATTGGAAGCTATTTTGTAAATGACATCGCCGAAGTCGAGGATCGGTAGGATGGTCAGTTTTACGAGGGTATGATTGGCAGCATGAGTGAAGGATGCTATGTTGCGAAATAGGAAGCCAATTCTAGATTTAACTTTGGATTGGAGATGCTTATAGTGAGTCTGGAAGGAGATTTTACAGTCTTGTTGTAGCCTCTGTAACATTTCTCACTCATTATTATTCATGATCTTTCTCAATCATGGCAGTCACAGGCTTGATGTAGTAGTTGTGTTCAAAAAATATGGGACCAAATACTAAATCTGATACCTCACTGTCTGTCTTTTGACTGATACTGCTTTTAAACTGGTCTGGTCAGTCTACTCAAGTAATATTATGATAATTTATAATAATAATAAGTTAATTTATGAATAGATATGGCAGATTTCAGGACACTGATATATCTGAATATGTTGAAAAAATATACTGCCACTATTTTCACAACCAAAGAATAGCAGTGTGATTTTAATATGATTTTACTCTTTGCAGGCTGTCAGGTTGTCTAGTCACAGAGGAAGGCTGTGCTTCTCTGGTCTCAGTTCTCAGTTCAAACCCCTCACACCTGAGAGAGCTGGATCTGAGTAACAATGACCTGAAGGATTCAGGAGTGGAGCTGCTCTCTGCTGGACTGGGGAATCCCCACTGCAGACTGGAGACTCTGAGGTCAGTATTGCTGTAGTTGGTCAACAAGTGATAACTGTTCACCAGATCCACATGTGTTTACCAGACACACATAGTCCACACCATATGTGTTTGGACAGTGAAGCTTACAGTTTTAAATGTGGTGCTATGCACCAGCATTTTGGATTTGAGATAGAATGTTTCATATCAGGCAACAGTGCAGAATGTCACCTTTTATTTGAGGGTATTTTCATACATAGCTGTGTTACTGATAAGAAATGAAAGCAAATCATGTATGTAGTTCTCCCATTTGAAGAAGTCTTAATTATTTGGACAAATTCACTTATATTGTATTAAAGTAGTCATAAGTTTAGTATTTTGTCCCATGTTCCATGCCTGCAGTGATTACATCAAGCTTGTGATTCTACTAACTTGTTGAATTCATTTGCAGTTTGTCTTGGTTGTGTTTTGGATGATGTTTTTCCTAATAGAAACTGAATGGTGAATAATGTCCTGTCATTTTGGAGTCACTTCACTTGTATTGTCAGTAAGAATAGAAGATGTTTCTGAACACTTCTACATTCATGTGGATGCTACCATGATTATGAATAATCATGAAATGATGAATGAGAAAGTTATAGAGGCACAAGGATCAGAAAAAAACCTTCTGTTATTGGTTCTTAAACATTTTTTTTACCCCTTTTATGGTATCCAAAACTTGTCTCATCGCTGAAACTCCTGTACGGACTCGAGAGAGGCAAAGGTCAAGAGCCGTGTGTCCTCCAAAATACAACCCAGCCAAGCCACACTGCTTCTTGATGCAATGCCCACTTAACCCAGAAGCCAGCTGCACCAATGTGTCGGAGGAAACCTCATTCACCTGGCAACCGTGTCAGCATGGACTGCACCCGGCCCGCCACAGAAACCTCTAGAGCACAATGGGACAGGGACATCCCTGCTGGCCCCTTATCCAGGACAATGCTGGGCCAATTGTGCGCCGCCCCATGGGTCTCCCGGTCGCGGCCTCCTGCGACAGATTCTGGACTCAAACCCAGAATCTGTAGTGGCACAGCTAGCACTGTGATGCAGTGCCTTAGACCACTGCGCCACTCGAGAGGCCCGAATAACAAAGTTATAGAGGAACAAAGATCAGATAAAATGCTAACCTCCTCTGTTATTGGTAATGGTGAGAGGTTAGCATGTTTTGTTGTAGCCTCTGTTATTGGTAATGGTGAGAGGTTAGCATGTTTTGTTGTATCCTCTGTTATTGGTAATGGTGAGAGGTTAGCATGTTTTGTTGTATCCTCTGTTATTGGTAATGGTGAGAGGTTAGCATGTTTTGTTGTATCCTCTGTTATTGGTAATGGTGAGAGGTTAGCATGTTTTGTTGTATCCTCTGTTATTGGTAATGGTGAGAGGTTAACAAGTTTTGTTGTAGCCTCTGTTATTGGTAATGGTGAGAGGTTAGCATGTTTTGATGTAGACTCTGTTATTGGTAATGGTGAGAGGTTAGCATGTTTTGTTGTAGCCTCTGTTATTGGTAATGGTGAGAGGTTAGCATATTTTGTTGTAGCCTCTGTTATTGGTAATGGTGAGAGGTTAGCATGTTTTGTTGTAGCCTCTGTTATTGATAATGGTGAGAGGTTAGCATGTTCTGTTGTAGCCTCTGTTATTGATAATGGTGAGAGGTTAGCATTTTTTGATGTATCCTCTGTTATTGGTAATGGTGAGAGGTTAGCATATTTTGTTGTAGCCTCTGTTATTGGTAATGGTGAGAGGTTAGCATGTTTTGTTGTAGCCTCTGTTATTGGTAATGGTGAGAGGTTAGCATGTTTTGTTGTAGCCTCTGTTATTGGTAATGGTGAGAGGTTAGTATGTTTTGTTGTAGCCTCTGTTATTGGTCATGCTGAGAGGTTAGCATGTTTTGTTGTAGTCTCTGTTATTGGTAATGGTGAGAGGTTAGCATGTTTTGTTGTAGCCTCTGTTATTGGTAATGGTGAGAGGTTAGCATGTTTTGTTGTAGCCTCTGTTATTGGTAATGGTGTAAGGTTAGCATGTTTTGTTGTTGCCTCTGTTATTGGTAATGGTGAGAGGTTAGCATGTTCTGTTGTAGCCTCTGTTATTGGTAATGGTGAAAGATTAGCATGTTCTGTTGTAGCCTCTGTTATTGGTAATGGTGAGAGGTTAGCATGTTCTGTTGTAGCCTCTGGTTTTGGTAATGGTGAGAGGTTAGCATGTTTTGTTGTATCCTCTGTTATTGGTAATGGTGAGAGGTTAGCATGTTTTGTTGTATCCTCTGTTATTGGTAATGGTGAGAGGTTAGCATGTTTTGTTGTAGCCTCTGTAACTTTCTCATCATTATTATTCATGATTCATTCATGATTTGTATTAATCATGTTATCATCAGAATTAATTTTGTAGTGTTTAGAAACATGTTATCTACTCACTTAGACATAAAATTACTCCAGTATTCATCCAATATTCAGTTACTATTGGGCAAAACATAACCCAAAACAAACAGCAAATGCAACCAATGAGTGTACAACAAAGTACTCTACTTTTGACTATTTTAATACTGAATTGGTCTGAATACTTATGACTTCTTCAAATAGGGGGTCTGGATAAATAAAGTGCTATTATTTTTCTAAATGGTGAAACAGATATGTATGAAAATATCCTCAAATAAAATGGTGACATTATATACTGTCACCTCATATGAAACATTTGATCTGAAATCCAAAATGTTGGAGTTTAGAGCCACATTTAAAATGTTATCTTCACTGTCAAAATAGATATGGTGTGGACTGTATACTCAATACAATCTAAATCTGATACCTCACTGTCTGTCTTTTGACTGATACTGCATTTAAACTGGTCTGGTCAGTCTACTCAAATATTTGTACTATACATGTTTCTATCTACAAGCAATACTTTGATAATTTGTCATTTCTAATAATGATACATTAATGTATTTATGAATAGATATGGAAGGTTTCATGACTGATATATCTGAATATGTTGAGAAAATATACTGCCACTATTTTCAACACCAAAGAACAGCAGTGTGGTTTTAATATGATTTTACTCTTTGCAGGCTGTCAGGCTGTCTAGTCACAGAGGAAGGCTGTGCTTCTCTGGTCTCAGCTCTGAGGTCAAACCCCTCACACCTGAGAGAGCTGGACCTGAGCTACAATCACCCAGGAGACTCAGGAGTCAGACTGCTCTCTGCTGGACTGGAGGATCCACACTGTAAACTGGAGACTCTGAGGTCAGTATTCCTGTAGTTGGTCAACAAGTGATAACTGTTCACCAGATCCACATGTGTTTACCCGGCACACATAGTCCACACCATATGTGTTTGGACAGTGAAGCTTACAGTTTTAAAGTTGGTGCTATGCTCCAACATTTAGGATTTGAGATAAGAGTGCTAGGCAGGTATCCTAGTGGTTAGAGCGTTGGACTAGTAACCGTAAGGTTGCTGGATCGAATCCCCGAGCTGACGATGTAAACATCTGTTGTTCTTCCCTTGACCAAGGCAGTTAACCCACTGTTCCTAGTCTGTCGTTGAAAATAAGAATTTGTCCTTAACTGACTTGCCTAGTTAAATAAAGGTAAAAGATAAATATTAGGTGACTGTACAGAATGTCACCTTTTATTTGAGTGTATTTTCATATTTATCTGTGTTACCATTTAGAAATGAAAGCACTTTATGTATCTAGTTCTCCCATTTGAAGAAGTCTTACATATTTGGACATATTCACTGATATTGTATTAAAGTAGTCATAAGTTTAGTATAGGTCCCATATTCCATGTCTGCAGTGATTACATCAAGCTTGTGATTCTACAAATCACAACCAAAACAAACTGCAAATGCAACCAATGAGTTTACAACCTTGAGTAGAGTCACAGGCTTGATGTTGTCATTGCGTTCAAGGAATATCAGACCAAATACTAAACTTTTGACTACTTTAATACACTATAAGTCTGGACCCATACAAATCAGCCGGGCGAGACAATCTGGACCCTCTCTTTCTAATATTATCTGCCGAAATTGTTGCAACCCGTATTAGTAGCCTGTTAAACCTCTCTTTCGTATTGTCTGAGATCCCCAAAGATTGGAAAGCTGAAACGGTCACCCCCCTCTTCAAAGGGGGGGACACTCTAGACCCGAACTGCTACAGACCTATATCTATTCTACCCTGTCTTTCTAAGGTCTTTGAAAGTCAAGTTAACAAACAGATTACCGACCATTTTGAATCCCACCGTACCTTCTCCGCTATGCAATCTGGTTTCCGAGCTGGTCATGGGTACACCTCAGCCACGCTCAAGGTCCTAAATGACATCATAACCGCCATCGAACAGAGACATTACTGTGCAGCCGTATTCATCGACCTGGCAAAGGCTTTCGACTCTGTCAATCACCACATTCTTATTGGCTGACTCGACAGCCTTGGTTTCTCAAATGACTGCCTCGCCTGGTTCACCAACTAGTTCTCTGATAGAGTTCAGTGTGTCAAATCGGAGGGCCTGTTTTCCGGACCTCTGGCAGTCTCTATGGCTGTGCCAAAGGGTTCAATTCTCGGGCTGACTCTTTTCTCTGTATACATCAATGATGTTGCTCTTGCTGCTGGTGAGTCTCTGATCCACCTCTACGCAGACGACACCATTCTGTGTACTTCTGGAACTTCTTTGGACACTGCGTTAACAACCCTCCAGACGAGCTTCAATGCCATACAACTCTCCTTCCGTGGCCTCCAACTGCTCTTAAACGCAAGTAAAATTAAATGAATGCTCTTCAACCGATCGCTGCCCGCACCTGCCTGCCCGTCCAGCATCACTACTCTGGACGGCTCTGACTTAGAATACGTGGACAACTACAAATACCTAGGTGTCTGGTTAGACTGTAAACTCTCCTTCCAGACTCACATTAAGCATCTCCAATCCAAAAGTAAATCTAGAATCGGATTCCTATATCGCAACATAGCATCCTTCACTCATGCTGCCAAACATACCCTCGTAAAACTGACCATCCTACCAATCCTCGACTTCGGCGATGTCATTTACAAAATAGCTTCCAATACCCTACTCAACAAGCTGGATGCAGTCTATCACAGTGCCATCCGTTTTGTCACCAAAGCCCCATATACTACCCACCACTGCGACCTGTACGCTCTCGTTGGCTGGCCCTCGCTTCATACTCGTCGCCAAACCCACTGGCTCCAGGTCATCTACAAGTCTCTGCTAGGTAAAACACCGCCTGGTCTCAGCTCACTGGTCACCATAGCAGCACCCACATGTAGCACGTGCTCCAGCAGGTATATCTCACTGGTCACCCCCAAAGCCAATTCCTCCTTTGGTCATCTTTCCTTCCAGTTCTCTGCTGCCAATGACTGGAACAAACTGCAAAAATCTCTGATGCTGGAGACTCATATCTCCCTCACTAGCTTTAAGCACCAGCTGTCAGAGCAGCACACAGATCACTGCACCTGTACATAGCCCATCTGTAAACAGCCCATCAAATCTACCTACCTCATCCCCATACTGTATTTATTTATTTATCTTGCTCCTTTGCACCCCAGTATTCAGTGTTTAATTGCTATATTGTAATTACTTCGCCACCATGGCCTATTTATTGCCTTAACTTACCTCATTTGCACTCACTGTATATAGACATTATGTTTTCTTTTGTTCTACTGTATTATTGACTGTATGTTTTGTTTATTCCATGTGTAACTCTGTGTTGTTGTATGTGTCAAATTGCTATGCTTTATCTTGGCCAGGTCGTAGTTGAAAATGAGAACTTGTTCTCAACTAGCCTACCTGGTTAAATAAAGGTGAAATAAAGGTGAAATAAATAAATAAAAATAAGTGAATTGGTCAGAAAACATATGACTTCTTCAAATAGAGGGACTAGATCCATAAAGTGCTTTCATTTCTAAACGGTGAAACAGATATGTATTAAAATAACCTCAAATAAAAGGTGACATTATATACTGTCACCTCATATGAAACATTTGATCTGAAATCCAAAATATTGGAGTATAGAGCCACATTTAAAATGTTATCTTCACTGTCAAAATAGATATGATGTGGACTGTATTCTCAATACAATCTAAATCTGATACCTCACTGTCTGTCTTTTGACTGATACTGCTTTTAAACTGGTCTGGTCAGTCTACTCAAATATTTGTACTATACATTTTCTCTCTACAAGTAATATTATGATCATTTATAATAATGAAACATCCATTTATGAATATATATGGCAGGTTTCAGGACACTGATATATCTGAATATGTTGAAAAAATATACTGCCACTATTTTCACCACCAAAGAATAGCAGTGTGATTTTAGTATGATTTGACTCTTTGCAGGCTGTCAGGCTGTCTAGTCACAGAGGAAGGCTGTGCTTCTCTGGTCTCAGCTCTGAGGTCAAACCCAACACATTATTTGTAAACGGGTAACAGCGTAAACAGAGAAAGCTAAACGTATCATTTTAATACAACCTGTCTGTTATTGTATTTCTTCTGTGTTGGCAGACTCACTGGCTGTAAACTCAGAAACACATCCTGTAAAGTGTTGGCCTCAGTTCTCAGTTCAAACCCCTCACACATGAGAGAGCTGGACCTGAGTAACAATGACCTGAAGGATTCAGGAGTGGAGCTGCTCTCTGCTGGACTGGAGGATCCCCACTGTAAACTGGAGACTCTGAGGTCAGTATTCCTGTAGTTGGTCAACAAGTGATAACTGTTCACCAGATCCACATGTGTTTACCAGACACACATAGTCCACACCATATGTGTTTGGACAGTGAAGCTTACAGTTTTCAAGTTGATTCTATACTCCAGCAATTTAGATCTGAGATAAAACATTTTATATTAGGTGACAGTACAGAATGTCACCTTTTATTTGAGGTTAATGGTGAGAGGTTAGCATGTTTTGTTGTAGCCTCTGTTATTGGTAATGGTGAGAGATTAGCATGTTTTGTTGTAGCCTCTATTATTGGTAATGGTGAGAGGTTAGCATGTTTTGTTGTAGCCTCTGTTATTGGTAATGGTGAGAGGTTAGTATGTTTTGTTGTAGCCTCTGTAACTCTCTCACTCATTATTTTTCATTATTTTTCATGATCTTTCTCAATCATGGCAGTCACAGGCTTGATGTTGCCATTGCAGTCAAAGAATATGGGACCAAATACTAAACTTTTGACTACTTTAATACACTATAAGTGAATTGGTCTGAATACTTATGACTTCTTCAAAAAAGGGGACTAGATACATAAAGTGCTTTCATTTCTAAATGGTGAAACAGATATGTATGAAAATACCCTCAAATAAAATGTTACATTATATACTGTCACCTCATATGAAACATTTGATCTGAAATCCAAAATGTTGGAGTTTAGAGCCACATTTAAAATGTTATCTTCACTGTCAAAATAGATATGGTGTGGACTGTATACTCAATACAATCTAAATCTGATAAATCTATCTTCACAATAAATCTAAATCTAAATTCACAATAAAACAAAAAAAAATGTTAATAGAATTAAATAGGTGTTTCAGATAGTTAAATGGGATGGAATGTCTATTGAAATTGATATATAGTCTGTCTTTTGACTGATACTGCTTTTAAACTGGTCTGGTCAGTCTACTCAAATATTCATACTATACATGTTTTTATCTGCAGGCAAAACGTTGATAATTTGTCATTTCTAATAATGAAACATCCATTTACGAATAGATATGGAAGGTTTCAGGACACTGATGTATCTGAAAATGTAGAAACAAATATACTGCCACTATTTTCACCACCAAAGAATAGCAGTTTGATTTTAATATGATTTGACTCTTTGCAGGCTGTCAGGCTGTGGAGTCACAGAGGAAGGCTGTGCTTCTCTGGTCTCAGCTCTGAGGTCAAACCCCTCACACCTGCGAGAGCTGGACCTGAGCTACAATCACCCAGGAGACTCAGGAGTCAGACTGCTCTCTGCTGGACTGGAGGATCCACACTGCAGACTGGAGAAACTCAAGTATGTAGAGGGTTTATGTCAATGTTCATTCCAAAATGGCAGTCAGACGTCCTTTACCCTCCTCTTGTCGTGTCCCGTGTATATATATATATATATATATAGTTACATATTTTCTTCGCATATCTTTTTATATATTTTTTTCTAAAAACTCAATGTCAAAACACTCTGCAACCAATTAAAGAAAATATATAAAATATATATATTATTTACCTCAACTCTGAAATCCACAACAGAAGCCAGAGGTTAGCCAGAGGTTGGCCAGTTTACGTTGGAGTTGGCGGTCATCAGCTATCCCTTAGCTCGAAAAGCTATCGCCAGTTTTGTACAGCGCGACTCAGACCAGAGCATACCGAACTACAAAAATCTCTGAAACTGGAAACACTTATCTCCCTCACTAGCTTTAAGCACCATCTGTCAGAGCAGCTCACAGATCACTGCACCTGTACATAGCCAATCTATAATTTAGCCCAAACAACTACCTCTTCCCCTACTGTATTTATTTATTTTGTTCAATGTTCATATCAGACATGTTTGACTTATCAGGATAGTTAAGACAAACATTCTTTCCACCACATGGACAAAGTTATATGCTGACTGTGTGTGTCCAGTGTGTCCAGTGTGTCCAGTGTGTGTCCAGTGTGTGTTTGTGTGTGTCCAATGTGTGTTTGTGTGTGTCCAGTGTGTGTTTGTGTGTGTCCAGTGTGTGTGTGTGTGTTCAGTGTGTGTGTCCAGTGTGTTTGTGTGTGTGTCCAGTGTGTGTGTCCAGTGTGTTTGTGTGTGTGTCCAGTGTGTGTGGGTGTCTAGTGTGTGTCCTGTGTGTGTCCAGTGTCCACACACACACACACACACACACAGGAAACACTTGCTGTACACACTGGACACACACACACACTTGAGACACACACACTAGACACACACACACTGGACATACACTGGACACACACACATACTGGAGACACTTACTGGACACACACACACTGGACACACACACACTGGACACACACACACACAGTGGACACACACACACAGGACACACACACACACACACACGCAAACACACTGGACACACACACACAAACACACACACACACTGGACACACACACACAAACACGCTGGACACACACACACACACTGGACACACACACACACACTGGACACACACACACACACACACACTGGACACACACACACACACTGGACACACACGCACACAGTGGACACACACACACACACACACACACACACAACCATTCTTACCAACGCTTAAAGTGTGAATGTGTGTGTGTGTGTGTGTGTGTGTGTGTGTGTGTGTGTGTGTGTGTGTGTGTGTGTGTGTGTGTGTGTGTGTGTGTGTGTGTGTGTGTGTGTGAGTTCAGGTGTATCCCTCAATGACTGTCTGTTCTTCTGCTTACCGCTACAGTGTGGAACATGGTGGAGAGAACAGAATGAAACCTGGACTTAGAAAATGTGAGTGTTGACTGCTGTGAAGAATATGACTAAGAATAAGTCTTAATTCAAGTTAAGTCAAAGACCACCATCATTACTGACTTGGTCATATTAAATATCATCTGTAGTTCTACAGAAGCACAAATCAGGGACACCAACGTTTACAAAGAGTTGATATGACAATGTGTGTGTGTGTGTGTGTGTGTGTGTGTGTGTGTGTTCACTGTTTGTGTGTGTGTGTGTGGTGTGTTTGTCTTACATAAGAAATGTGTGTTTGTGTTCATGTATGCATACAGGTGTGTGTGTGTGTGTGTGTGTCTGTGTGTGTGTGTGTGTGTGTGTGTGTGTGTGTGTGTGTGTGTGTGTGTGTGTGTGTGTGTGTGTGTGTGTGTGTGTGTGTGTGTGTGTGTGTGAATAAGTGTGTTTTATATTACCATACAGTATAACATATGATCATTCAACAAGTCTCAAGTTACCTTAACTTCTCCTTTTGATACCTAGAAACATCTACATTAAATGAATTAGTGAAAAGTGAGTTAATATTCTAATGTGAATGATGATGATTTCTAATATTGTGTCTGGTTTCATCCATCAGATGTCTGTGATCTCACACTGGACCTAAACACAGTAGACAGACACCTCTCTCTGTCTGAGGAGAACAGAAAGGTGACTTGTAGGAGAGAGGAGCAGCCGTATCCTGATCACCCAGAGAGATTTGACTACTGTAGACAGGTGCTGTGTAGAGAGGGTCTGACTGGGCGCTGTTACTGGGAGGTAGAGTGGAGTGGGGGGGCTGGTATAGGAGTGACATATAAAGGAATCAGCAGGAGAGGATGGGGTGATGACTGTTGGCTTGGACACAATGACAAGTCCTGGAGTCTGTCCTGCTCTGACAACAGTTACATTGCCTGGCACAATAATAATCCCACTACCATAGACGTCCCCTCCTCCAGCTCCCACAGAGTAGGAGTGTATCTGGACTGGTCAGCCGGCACTCTGTCCTTCTATAGAGCCTCCTCTGACACACTGACCCACCTGATCACATTCACCTCCGCATTCATTGAGCCCCTCTATCCAGGGTTTTGGGTTGATTACGACTCCTCAGTGTCCCTGTAAATAATAACCTGACACACACACACACACACACACACACACACACACACACACACACACACACACACACACACACTGGACAAACACACTTTCACATACACACAGGACAAACACACTTGACACACACACCAGACACAGACACACACTGGACACTCACTGTACACACACAGGACAAACACACTTGACACACACACCAGACACACACACACACAGGGCACACACACAGGACACACACACAGGACACACACACGCATACTCGTCTCCCTATATTTGTGAGGACCTTGACACAGGACCTTCAAATGAGGACCATCAAACAGACATTCCAGCACTATATATTTTACTGTTTGTGTTTGTACCACAGGAGGTTGGTGGGACCTTATTTGGGGAGGACAGGCTTGTAATGGCTGGAGTGGAATAAGTGGAATGGTATCAAACACGTGGTTTCCATGTGTTCCATTTCATTCACTCTGTTCCAGACATTATTATGAGCCGTCCTCCCCTCAGCAGCCTCCTCTGGTATGTACTTTCCTGTTTTAGATGTATACTCTGTTTAAACATTTAAACTCTTACAATAACACTGTTAAAATACCAATGTGAACATTTCTTGTCTTTTATGTTGGAAAAATAAATTGTACAGTTATATGTGGACATACGCTCCATAGTTGTACAAGTATACATGGATATATTGTACTTTTCATAATAAAACATACATGAAACAAGAAAAAGCATGTTAATTGTGGAAACAATTTTGTTATTGATTTTACATTGCTTCTCCCTGTCTCATGTTGACGTTTGTCATGAATCTTGACCTGGAGGCAGAACTGTGGGATTTCCTCTAGATATGTCAGCTGCAAAGTCAGAATTGGCTGTGGAAAATAATGTTGTTTTATGGTCTTAATTTAAGGGAAGGATTAGCAGTGTGGTTGAGGTTAGGATTAAAATCGGATTGTATTACTTTGTACCTGTTCCAAATAGGGGATACTTTGCTGAACTGCCTCCAGGGCAAGATTCATGACAATAAATGCCAACCTGCCTCCAGGTCAAGATTCATGACAATAAATGCCAACCTGCCTCCCAGTCGTCCCCTCCTTATCTTTACAAGGCTGCAGAACATGCAAGCTAGTGATGTGGGGGTTCTCTCATAACCCTCAGTCCCCAGGTGGGTAGATGGCAGGTTGAATAAAGATAAGCTAGTGATGTGGGGGTTCTCTCATAACCCTCAGTCCCCAGGTGGGTAGATGGCAGGTTGAATAAAGAGAAGCTAGTGATGTGGGGGTTCTCTCATAACCCTCAGTCCCCAGGTGGGTAGATGGCAGGTTGAATAAAGAGAAGCTAGTGATGTGGGGGTTCTCTCATAACCCTCAGTCCCCAGGTGGGTAGATGGCAGGTTGAATAAAGAGAAGCTAGTGATGTGGGGGTTCTCTCATAACCCTCAGTCCCCAGGTGGGTAGATGGCAGGATGAATAAAGAGAAGCTAGTGATGTGGGGGTTCTCTCATAACCCTCAGTCCCCAGGTGGGTAGATGGCAGGTTGAATAAAGAGAAGCTAGTGATGTGGGGGTTCTCTCATAACCCTCAGTCCCCAGGTGGGTAGATGGCAGGTTGAATAAATAGAAAACAATAGGCTACATAAAACAATCCATAAATGTATAATTATTATGTAATTTACACAAAACATTAAGGACACCTTTCTTTCCATGACAAACTGACCAGGCGTAACTCAATATTAGGAAGGTATCCTTAATATTTTGTCCACTCAGTGGCTCTGACCCTTTACGTAACAGTCAATCCTCTTTTCCAGGAAACTTTCTTTAAATTTCCCCAAATGCTTCCACAGTGATGCTCTCTCACAGATTCTCCAGGGCCTCTTGGGTTGAGGAGTCATTCTCTTCTAACCTGATCACAGCTGCTCCAGGGCCTCTTGGGTTGAGGAGTCATTCTCGTCTAACCTGATCACAAACAAAGACAAGATTCAAACAAATAAACATGATAATGCAACATAATAGGGGAGGGGGGGTATAGGGAAGGTAGGGGAGAGGAGGGGGTATAGGGAAGGTGATATAGGATCAGGTCCCCCCCTTTCCATGTAATCTGATTCATTATGATCTAGGATCAGGTCCACCCTCTCCATGTAATCTGATTCTTTATGATCTAGGATCAGGTCCCCCCTCTCCATGTAATCTGATTCATTATGATATAGGATCAGGTCCCCCCTCTCCATGTAATCTGATTCATTATCATCTAGGATCAGGTCCCCCCTCTCCATGTAATCTGATTCATTATGATCTAGGATCAGGTCCCCCCTCTCCATGTAATCTGATTCATTATGATATAGGATCAGGTCCCCCCCTCTCCATGTAATCTGATTCATTATGATCTAGGGTCAGGTCCCTCCTCTCCATGTAATCTGATTCATTATGATCTAGGATCAGGTCCCCCTCTCCATGTAATCTGAGTCATTATGATCTAGGATCAGGTCCCCCTCTCCATGTAATCTGATTCATTATGATCTAGGATCAGGTCCCCCCTCTCCATGTAATCTGATTCATTATGATCTAGGATCAGGTCCTCCTCTCCATGTAATCTGATTCATTATGATCTAGGATCAGGTCCCCCTCTCCATGTAATCTGAGTCATTATGATCTAGGATCAGGTCTCCCCTCTCCATGTAATCTGATTCACTATGATC
Organism: Salmo salar; assembly: GCF_965601325.2. Taxonomy (NCBI): domain Eukaryota; kingdom Metazoa; phylum Chordata; class Actinopteri; order Salmoniformes; family Salmonidae; genus Salmo; species Salmo salar. The sequence goes on from NW_027675407.1 coordinate 1,166,855, forward strand.
TAGGATCAGGTCCCCCCTCTCCATGTAATCTGATTCATTATGATCTAGGATCAGGTCCCCTTTGTCCATGTAATCTGATTCATTACGATCTAGGATCAGGTCCCCCCTCTCCATGCAATCTGATTCATTATGATATAGGATCTTTTTATTTTTATTATTTCACCTTTATTTAACCAGGTAGGCTAGTTGAGAACAAGTCCTTTATTTAACTAGGTAGGCCAGTTGAGAACAAGTTCTCATTTACAACTGCGACCTGGCCAAGAATAAAGCAAAGCAGTGCGACGGAAACAACAACACAGAGTTACATGGAATAAACAAGCGTACAGTCAACACAAAAGAAAAAAGAAAGTCTATATACAGTGTGTGGAAATGGCGTGAGGAGGTATGGCAATAAATAGGCCGTAGTAGCAAAGTAATCACAATTTAGCTGATTAACACTGGAGTGATAGATGAGCAGATGATGATGTGTAAGTAGAGATACTGGTGTGCAAAAGAGTTAAAAGTAAATAAAAACAATATGGGGATGAGGTAGGTAGATTGGGTGGGATATTTACAGATGGGCTGTGTACAGCTGCAGCGATCGGTTAGCTGCTCAGATAGCTGATGTTTAAAGTTAGTGAGGGAAATATAAGTCTCCGGCTTCAGCGATCTTTGCAATTCGTTCCAGTCATTGGCAGCAGAGAACTGGAAGGAAAGGCGGCCAAAAGAGGTGTTGGCTTTGGGGATGACCAGTGAGATGTACCTGCTGGAGCGCGTGCTCCAGGTGGGTGTTGTTATGGTGACCAGTGAGCTGAGATAAGGCGGAGCTTTACCTAGCATAGACTTGTAGATGACCTGGAGCCAGTGGGTCTGGCGACGAATATGTAGCGAGGGCCAGCCGACGAGAGCATACAGCCGACTAAAACGACCTGGGTTGCAATCATGAAAAAAAAGTACCCGGCCTTCATGGTTTGACATTGAGAACTTTGGGAGAGATGAGAGCTGACGTTTTAGTAAATGTGCAGATTACGTATCTCAGTCACAGACAAGAAGCTCAATTAACCTCTATGGGCTAGGTGGGACGCTTGCGTCCCACCTACGTAACAGCCACTGTCAGCCTGTGGCGCGATTTTCAAAACCTTAAAAAATCCTATTACTTTCTCAAACATATGACTATTTTACAGCTATTTAAAGACAAGACTAAAGACAAGACTCTCGTTAATCTAACCACACTGTCCGATTTCAAAAAGGCTTTACAACGAAAGCAAAACATTAGATTATGTCAGCAGAGTACCAAGCCAGAAATAATCAGACACCCATTTTTCAAGCCAGCATATAATGTCACCAAAACCCAGAAGACAGCTAAATGCAGCACTCACCTTTGATGATCTTCATCAGATGACAACCCTAGGACATTATGTTATACAATCCATGCATGTTTTGTTCAATCAAGTTCATATTTATATCAAAAAACAGCTTTTTACATTAGCATGTGACGTTCAGAACTAGCATACCCCCCGCAAACTTCCGGGGAATTCGCTAACATTTTACTAAATTACTCACGATAAACGTTCACAAAAAGCATAACAATTATTTTAAGAATTATAGATACAGACCTCCTCTATGCACTCGATATGTCCAATTTTAAAATAGCTTTTTGGTGAAAGCACATTTTGCAATATTCTAAGTACATAGCCCAGGCATCACGGGCTCGCTATTTAGACACCCAGCAAGTTTAGCACTCACCATAATCATATTTACTATTATAAAAGTTTGATTACCTTTTGTTGTCTTCGTCAGAATGCACACCCAGGACTGCTACTTCAATAACAAATGTTGGTTTGGTCCAAAATAATCCATCGTTATATCCGAATAGCGGCGTTTTGTTCGTGCGTTCCAGACACTATCCAAAATAGTAAAGAAGTGTCGCGCGCATGGCGCAATTCGTGACAATAAAATTCTAAATATTCCATTACCGTACTTCGAAGCATGTCAACCGCTGTTTAAAATAAATTTTTACGACATTTTTCTCGTAGAAAAGCGATAATATTCCGACAGGGAATCTCCTTTTCGGCAAACAGAGGAAAAAATCCCAAAGGCTGGGGCGGTCGGGGTCACGCGCATAAGCCCAGTGTCCCTTGATCGGCCACTTGAGAAAGGCGATAATGTGTTTCAGCCTGGGGCTGGAATGACGACATTCTGTTTTTTCCCGGGCTCTGAGCGCCTATGGACGACGTGGGAAGTGTCACGTTAGAGCAGAGATCCTTAGTAAATGATAGAGATGGAAAAGAAGTTCAAGAAATGGTCAGACAGGCCACTTCCTGTAAAGGAATCTCTCAGGTTTTGACCTGCCATTTGAGTTCTGTTATACTCACAGACACCATTCAAACAGTTTTAGAAAATTTAGGGTGTTTTCTATCCATATGTAATAAGTATATGCATATTCCAGTTACTGGGTAGGAGTGGTAACCAGATTAAATCGGGTATGTTTTTTATCCAGCCGTGTCAATACTGCCCCCTAGCCCTAACAGGTTAACAGATCTTGACTCTACCAAAAGCACGGTTCCCTGCAAACTACCATGTTGTCTTGAACAATGTGTGCCATCATTCCCTATTCAATGGGAGTGACAGCTACATTTCATTTGGTCATTACATCACGTCCCAGCAGGTTCACAGTTTGGATATCAAGACCGGGACGGTTGCCTCCCCTCCAGACTGTTCTAAATTGATTGGTGAGGACAACCTTTCCATGAATTGATGTCCATGAAGCTGAGCGAACTATAATCTTTTCCCCATATATTCTTACTCCCTCAGGTTTATCAGCAGCACAGATCGCTGCACGGCATGCTCCTGTGTCACAAAGAAATTGTATTTTCTTTCCCATTACCGTCAATATCAACTGTGGTTTCTGTTCCTGTTGTAATGCCAAATCAATGGTTGCCAATTCAAACACTTCACAATTTGGTTCTGTTACCCCCTCGTCTAGTTCACTCAGATCTTCCCCCTCCTCTGAATCTAGTCATGCCTCATCCTCTTTTTCCTCCTTCCCTGAATCGGGCTGTGGGCGCCTATTGTTCTTCTCTCCTTTCCCACCCCGATTGTCACGCCTGCCTTTCCCCTTATGTCTGCAGATACGGTGATTGTGTCCTACTTGGTTACAGTATTTGCAGGGTGTTTTACAGTCCCTGGCGAAATGTCCTGTTTTATCGCAGTTAAAACACCGCTTCTCTCCGTCTCTGTCATCGTGTTTCCCTGTTTTTCCCCTCCTGTCTACAGAGTCTCTGCTCCTCCCCGCCATTTCCCCTAGGGTTGCTACCAGGTACTCTGCTCTTTTCTGTTCTTTTATCATTCTGTCGTTTTTCCCCATCCTGCTCATAGTGAACGGCATATTTCTTTACCTCTGCCAGAGTTGCTGTTCCCTACCCTACTAGAGTCTTTTTTATGGTACGACTTATCTCTGGGCGCATTCCACTGAGGAAAGCTATTTTCAGTTGTTGGTGATATGCTGTATCGTTCCCCTGGGCTACTGATGGCTCTATTAACCCACTGTTGGCATTGAAAACATATTTCAGCCTCTCTAGGTACTGACTTATGGTCTCACTGTCTCCCTGCTTACATTCGTGGACCTTGGAAAAATCGGCATGTCGGTGATAGTGTTCCCTCAGATTATTACACAGCTGTGCTATTTTGTCGGCATATGGCCCATCTGCTGCCCAGGGCAATACCACCAAATCATTATGTCCAGGTACCCACTGTCCCCGGACTGCTGCCCAGTCCTTCCCCACCAGCTGTCTTACTGCTCTCTCAATCTCCCCTGTGTCTAGCTTAAAGCTGGCTGCTAGACCTTCCAGATCTCTTCTGAACCCTTCTATACCTGTTTTAGGATGCACTACACCTTCTACGGCTCGGACCACATCTCTCTGTGTCCATGCCCTGTATACATCCAGAGTGGCCAGTGCCCCATCATCCCCAGCCCGTGGGTTTGGCAATGCTATCATAGGGTACTGGCCACTCTCCCCATCCTCCTCTATCCATTCTGAATCTCCCTGGCTTCTTTCTCTCCCTGGACTCTGATTATGGGGATCCAGTCTACTGAGGGCCTTAGGTCTTCCACACTTATGTCCTAGTCCCCGTCTATCTTTTTCCCATTCTTGGGTTAATTTTCTGAACTCTCTATCCTCACTCTTTCTCCTTACTAGCTTAGTACTCTCCTCTCTCAACTTCAGTAGTTCCTCTCTCTCCTTTCGCTGTTCTTCCAGCAGCCTTCTCAGGGCTTTGACTGTCCTGTCCTCTTCACTATCTTCATGTCTATGTTTTACCATTAACTATAGCTTTTCTACATCTAAACGTCCATTAAGTTCGTACTTCTTTCTCCATTTTGGGCCAAAATAAATGTTCCTTTTATCCTTGGATTCCATATACCTCTCATCCCCAGTTAATTCCGGGACCTCCTTTGAGGATTTACCACCCATGTTATTCAATTACCTTCCTTGTTATTATGCTTATTCTCACAATCTATGTGTGTGCTTTTACTGTTTTTATACTTAAATCTTACAATCTATATATTTTAACTTGTCCCAGACTACTTCCCATATTCCTCTAATAGTCCCAGATGACTTCCCATATACCCCTAATAGTCCCAGACTATTTCCCATATATTTTGAATAGTCCCAGACTACTTTCCATATATTTTTAATAGTCCCAGACTACTTCCCATATACCCCTAATAGTCCCAGACTATTTCCCATATATTTTTAATAGTCCCAGACTACTTCCCATATTCCTCTAATAGTCCCAGACTATTTCCCATATATTTTTACTAATCCCAGACTACTTCCCATATTCCTCTAATAGTCCCAGACTATTTTGATACGGGGTAGTTTCTTTTGGTAATGGCCTCAACTACCTTGAGACATTGCGGACCCAATTTTGTTCAATACTCAGCCCCCCGTTTTATATTTATCTAGATACTTTGTTACTTTTGAACTTTCTCTATATAAACTTTTTTTTAAACGGTATACTGAATATGAATCCTCCTGGACTTTAGTAATTATCACCTTACCTACACAAGATTTATACCGATGTATACGTCTAATGCAAGTTTAGATCCTACCCCCAAAATCCATGAATAAAGACTACTGACCTTATTCTTGCAGCTAAAAATTAAATGTAGGTTGGATCTTGTCACCACCTCTGTCGTGTACCAGTTCACCACTGGCCTGAAATAAACCCTCAATTCAGAGGTCAGGTCTTTGTCTTACGGATCCTGGATCCACCCGTGCACAGTTTCCAGCAGTTCCTTGGGACGACAGAGGCAGGTATTGAGATCCGGCTCGAAGGACCAAGTTGTCACGAGAATTTTCATCCCAATGTTATTAACTCAAAACTCACTATATGCTTTGACCAATTCCCCGGGGGTTGTAAGGCCCCGGTTAATAGAAGAATTCGACAAAGTCCCAGAAGTCAGCAAAAGGTTAGTTCTTTATTGAGAGAGCTCTTAATATCATACAATGTACACAGCCTTTTATACCTAACATTTGGTCATAACATACGTCATACTCCTTACAAATGCCCCTCCTCTTCTTTAACCTGTCTGGGATAGGGGGCAGTATTTTCACGGCCGGATAAAAAACGTACCCGATTTAAACTGGTTACTACTCTTTTCCAGTATATTCGGATATAAAATACTCCAAAGTTTCTAAAATTGTTTGAATGGTGTCTGTGAGTATAACAGAACTCATAGGGCAGGCCAAAACCTGAGAAGATTCCATACAGGAAGTGCCCTGTCTGGCCCATTCTTCTGCTTCTGTGGCATCTCTATTGAAAGTACAGCATCTCTGCTGTAACGTGACAATTTCTAAGGCTCCCATAGGCTCTCTGAAGGCACCTGAAAGTGGACCGAGATCTCTGCTGTCTCTGGGCAGGGTCCAGCAGCTCTGTTTGTGAGTGGTCAGGCTGGTGGCTCAGAGACAGGAGATGCGCGGCCCCGAGAAGTGGCCATGTTTTTCTTTCAGCCTTTGAACGAAAACAACGACGCCCGGTTGGAATATTATCGCTATTTTATGAGAAAAATAGCATAAAAATTGATTTTAAACAGCGTTTGACATGCTTCTAAGTACGGTAATGGAATATTTTGAATTTTTTTGTCACGACATACATCATATGAATCACATAAAGTCATATGTTTGAGAAATTGAAGTAATAGCATTTTTAAGGTTTTTCGTATTTCGCGCCACTCGATTCCACTGGCTGTTGACTAGGTGGGACGATTTGTCCCACATACCCGAGAGAGGTTAACCTGTCTAGGCGATGGTCAACAGCCAGTGGAATCGTGTGGCGCGAAATACAAATACCTCAAAAATGCTATAACTTACATTTCTCAAACATATTACTATTTTACACCATTTTAAAGACAAGACTCGTTAATCTAACCACATTGTCCGATTTCAAAAAGGCTTTACAGCGAAAGCAAAACATTAGATTGTCAGGAGAGTACCCAGCCAGAAATAATCAGACACCCATTTTTCAAGCTAGCATATAATGTCACAAAAACAAAACCACAGCTAAATGCAGCACTAACCTTTGATGATCTTCATCAGATGACACTCCTAGGACATTATGTTATACAATACATGCATGTTTTGTTCAATCAAGTTCATATTTATATCCAAAAACCAGCTTTTTACATTAGCATGTGACTTTCAGAACTAGCATACCCACCGAAAACTACCGGTGAATTTACTAAATTACTCACGATAAACGTTCACAAAAAACATAACAATTATTTTAAGAATTATAGATACAGAACTCCTTTATGCAATCGCGGTGTCCGCTTTTCGGTGAAAGCACATTTTGCAATATTCTGAGTAGATAGCCCGGCCATCACAGGCTAGCTATTTTGACACCTACCAATTTTGGCACTCACCAAACTGAGATTTACTATAAGAAAAATTGGATTACCTTTGCTGTTCTTCGTCAGAATGCACTCCCAGGACTTGTACTTTACACCCAATGTTGTTTTGGTTCCAAATAATCCATAGTTATATCCAAATAGCGGCGTTTTCTTCTTGAGTTCAAGACACTATCCGAAGGGTGATGAGCTGGCGCGTATCGTGACAAAAGATTTCAAAATATTCCATTACCGCACTTCGAAGCATGTTTAAAATCAATTTTTATGTGATTTTTTCGTAAAATAGCGATAATATTCCGACCGGGAGACATTGTTTTCGTTCAAAGACTGACAGAAGAAATGGTGTCTTGATGTGCACGCGCGCACCCGTGTCATTGTTCTCAGATCGACCACTATCCAAATGCGCTACTGTTTTTAGCCCAGGGACTGCAGTCAACATTCAACATTCTGGCGCCTTCTGAGAGCCTATGGGAGCCTTAGAAAATGTCACGTTACAGCAGAGATCCTCTGTTTTCGATAAAGAGGCTATAGAAGGCCAAGAAATGGTCAGAGGGCACTTCCTGTATAGAATCTTCTCAGGTTTTGGCCTGCCATATGAGTTCTGTTATACTCACAGACACCATTCAAACATTTTTAGAAACTTTAGGGTGTTTTCTATCCAAATCAAACAATTATATGCATATTCTAGTTTCTGGGCAGGAGTAATAACCAGATTAAATCGGGTACATTTTTTTATCCGGCCGTGAAAATACTGCCCCCTATCCATAACAGATTAACAAACCTCCAAATGAGCTTCAATGCCATTCAATGCAATACCAAACTCCTTCTGTGGCCACCAACTGCTCTTAATTGCTAGTAAAATTAAATGCATGCTCTTCAACCAATCTTCTCTGCACCCGCCGCCTGACTAGCATCACTACTCTGGACGATTCTGACTTAGGTATTTGTTGTTGTCCACATATTCTAAGTGTCTGGTAAACTCTCCTTCCAGACTCATATTAAGCATCTCCAATCCAAAATTAAATCTAGAATCGGCTTCCTATTTCGCAAACAAAGCCTCCTTCACTCACACTGCCAAACATACCCTAGTAAAACTGACTATCTTATAAATCCTTGACTTCGGCGATGTCATTTTCAAAATAGCCTCCAACACTCTACTCAGCAAACTGGATGCAGTCTATCACAGTGCCATCCATTTTGTCACCAATCCCCATGTAGCACCCACCACTGCAAACTGTATGCTCTCGTCGGCTGACCCTCGCTACATATTCGTCGCCAAACCCACTGGCTCCAGGTCATCTATAAGTCTTTGCTAGGCCGCCTTAACTCAGCTCACTGGTCACCATAGCAGCACCCATCCATAGCACGCACTCCAGCAGGTATATCTCACTGGTCATCCCTAAAGCCAACACCTACTATGGCCGACTTTCCTTCCAGTTCTCTGCTGCCAATCACTGGAACAGGAAAAAAATGTATGAAATGTATGCATTCACTACTGTAAGTCGCTCTGGATAAGAGCGTCTTCTAAATGACTAAAATGTAAAAAAATGGAAGGAATTGCAACAATCGCTGACTTTAAAGACTTATATCTCCCTCACTAACTTTAAGCATCAGCTATCTGATCAGCTTACCGATCGCTGCAGCTGTACACAGCCCATATGTAAATAGCCCATCCAACTGCCTACCTCATCCCCATGTTTTTATATACTTTTTCTTCTCTTTTGCACCCCAGTATTTCTACTTGCACATCATCTGCACATCTATCACTCCAGTGTTAATTTGCTAAATTGTAATTACTCTGCTACTATGGCCTATTTATTGCCTTACCTCCTTAATCCATTTGCACACACTGTATATGGATTTTTCTGTCGTGTTATTGACTGTACGTTTGTTTATCCCACTTGTAACTCTGTCGTTGTTTGTGTCGCACTGCTTTGCTTTATCTTGGCCAGGTCGCAGTTGTAAATGAGAACTTGTTCTCAACTGGCCTACCTGGTTAAATAAATAAATAAAATCTGAACTTTATTGACAACACCCAAATGGATACTGTCATTAACGCAGTTCTTCAATAATTACACATAATTCTTAATGCTTTAGCAAACATTTTATTAAACAGGACATTCAAAAATATCCTTACAATTATAATTCAAAGTAGTGTGAAATGAACTCATCATCAACCTGGAAATGGAGGTTACTCCCCTGAGTTTCCCCCATTCACATTCAGAATACATTGTGAAAAACTAAAATCTTTGCTCACCATTTTTGCTCCAGGCAGATATAGTACATCCGTAACTATCGGTTTCCTCATTAGCAGGGAGGAGTTTCTGCAATCAAATTGCCCTCGTGCTGCAATTTTAGAAAACACAGAAAGGGGCCTATATTGGAGACCAAAAGTCGTCTGGCACACTGCTTAGAGTTTCAACAACATGAATAACTTATTTCTAGCCTACAATCTTAGATGTTACTACTAATGTGAAAACAAGACAAAATATGACCATTCTTGCTCATTTTAAGGCAAATATCAAATAATTTTAACATTCATTACAGACGTCAATTGTTGTCCAACATCATGGCTCCGCTGTTGGCATCACCTTTTACAGTGGATTACCGCTGTTGTGGGCCTTTAATCATCTGTCTGACTTTGTTGTTCACACAGGGGAGATATGGGACTATCGTGGATCCTCTGGGGAGCCTCAACACCCTCATGATGCTGAAGAGGCAGAGAAGAGTCTCTCCACATCAGAACACCTCAATAAACACCTGCAGACATCCACAGGGAAGAGAACTCACTGCTGCTCTGACTGTGGGAAGAGATTCACCTCATCAGGCATTAAAATTCATCAGAGAATCCACACAGGAGAGAAACCTTATAGCTGTGGTCAATGTGGGAAGAGTTTTGCTGCATTGAGCACTCTGACTCTTCACCATAGAACACACACAGGAGAGAAATCTTATATCTGTGGTCAATGTGACAAGAGATACTCTGATAAAAGATCTCTGATCAAACATCAGAAAATACATGAAGGAGTTGTTTCATGATATCAATGAAATGATGTCACAATGTAGAATGTTTTAACATTGTAGAAGGAGTATTTTAATGATGTCACAATGTAGAACCCTAAACGTTTGTCCCCTGTTCTATTGATTTCAACATGATATGGATATTAGCCTCAGGGGGAAAATCCAGTCTCTGAAATGGAAGAGTACTATTTATGAGATTTAACAAAAAGTGACTAACAAAAGAAAGAGTTGTGTTACACTTACCATGTTGCTGACCCACTTGAATCAAAATGCAACACTTCAAAATGTAGCAAGCTGTTTTCTACAAATTGTCCTCTAACCAGTGATGTACACATTATTCCCAGATTCCATGTGGTTTTTGAGCTGTTCGTTTTAACAGGATGTGTAATCTCATCTTCCTCCTTTCGCACAATTGATTGCCAGCAGCATAACACCCTGCATCCCACTGCTGGCTTGCTTCTGAAGCTAAGCAGGGTTGGTCCTGGTCAGTCCCTGGATGGGAGACCAGATGCTGCTGGAAGTGGTGTTGGAGGGCCAGTTGGAGGCACTCTTTCCTCTGGTCTAAACAATATCCCAATGCCCCAGGGCAGTGACTGCCCAGTGTAGGGTGCAGTCTTTCGGATGGGACGTTAAACGGGTGTCCTGACTCTCTGAGGTCATTAAAGATCCCATTGCACTTATTGTAAGAGTATGGGTGTTAACCCCGGTGTCCTGGCTAAATTCGCAATCTGGCCCTCCTCTCCCCTGTAACTATTCCCCAGGTTGTTGCTGTAAATGAGAATGTGTTCTCAGTCAACTTAACTGGTAAAACAACGGTAAAAAGAAAAAAAAATCCACATGATATCGATGAGTTATGACAAATAAGTGTTGTGTTCCTTTGTTTAGGGACCCCTAAATTTAAATGTATCAGTCCAAAATGTAGCTGACTGTCTTCTGCAGGTTGTCCTCTAACCAGTGAGGTAAAATATATCTCCCATTTCCATGTGTTTTTTTAGTTATGTTAGTTTCAACAGCACGTACAACCTGATTTCCCCCCTAATGGATATCAGTGATTTATTGCTACTTGTCAAAACAACAGTGTTTCTGGTGCTTGTACAGTTTTATAAGGTGCTTGTTTTAAATAATACAAGTAATATAATTATTGTGGCAGATGTTTGTGTATATAGCACATGTTATGTTTAGGTTTTCAATTTATCACAAACTGTTTCTGCATATTGGTTATTGATTTGGACACGTTAAAACTGTTTTGACATTGGGGATATCCCATCTAGCAAAATGACGTTGAAAATATGACTATGCAATCAAATATTTACATTTCATGTAACATTTAGTAGTGATAATTATTTATGCAACCAACTGACAATTTTTTTGGTGCAATTATAATGACATTGTTGCCCTGTTTTTAGAATATCAGGGTTCATTCTCAGATGTGCCAACACAAATGTACTAGAGCATGACATTGGGGACTGGGCCCCGTTCCAACAACATGCCTATCTAGTGAACCCTGAATAGAGAGAGAAGCTCCGCAGTGAGGTGGAAAGTTACTACGGATATTGCAGGAGTTTCCTCTTGAAATCAGACATGTCTGTGGTAAGGACAACTTGGTTGCTGATTGTCTCAAGGGTGGGCAGTCAAGAAGATTAGTTTTTTTGCGTTTAGCTAGTGCGTTGCTATAGATCACAATTTATTTTGACTGCACGTTTTTCCGTGTCGGAGATGAGTTTTGTTTGGGCTCGTTCCAAGGGGATGAGAGTTCTAGAAGCTAGGGAGTTTTAGGAAGATGAGAGTTCTAGAAGCTAGTGGGGAGAATATATATATTTTTTCTTGTTTATAGTTGTTGACAGCCAGTAGACACCATGTTTATATTGGTGAAGGTGAAGCATTGTAGTTGATTATAATGTGAAATAGAAGTTATTTTCAACTAGTGGAAAAATGAGGAAGGGAAGTGCTACTAAGGTACACAATAGTAAATGTTGGTAGACAGAAGGTGCTCTTTGGTAAAAGGGGGTGAGTTGGTCATCAAAAAGAAAGGAGGACCAAGGCACTCTTCATATAATAGATTAAAATGCCTTTATTAGTATGGCAGGTTCAATAGAAACAATGTTTTAAAAAAAATCCAACGCGTTTCGGCTGCATGGCCTTCGTCAGGGAGTACAAAGAAATGATACAATGTCCTCTTTTTAACAGCTTTTCCAATCAGCCCTAATTGGAGAGGGAGTGGTTACAAAATTGATTGGACACACCTAGTAAGCAATAGTATACACATTAAAAAGTGAAACACTGTGGCTGTGTCATCACAAAAAAGGAAAGATAATACAACTCCAAGCTAGAGGCACTAGAACACCCAGCAAGGTAGTTCCAACCCTAAACATGTCTGGGAGAGAAGTCAAGAACAAGAAAGCAATCTATTCCCTAGTACACTTGAACCCAACAAAACATGAACAACAGTCTAAACATAGCTGAGGGCAATTGAGAAGAAAGACCACTAGATGACAGCAAATGGACCTATCACAACCCTACAGGAATGGACCTATCACAACCCTACAGGAATGGACCTATCACAACCCTACAGGAAGGGTGAGAAATCCATATCTTCATGTAAACCAGGGTATTTAGTGGCTTGTAGTTTGTAAATCCATATCTTCATGTAAACCAGGGTATTTAGAGGCCTGTAGTTTGTAAATCCATATCTTCATGTAAACCAGGGTATTTAGTGGCCTGTAGTTTGTAAATCCATATCTTCATGTAAACCAGGGTATTTAGTGGCCTGTAGTTTGTAAATCCATATCTTCATGTAAACCAGGGTATTTAGTGGCCTGTAGTTTGTAAATCCATATCTTCATGTAAACCAGGGTATTTAGTGGCCTGTAGTTTGTAAATCCATATCTTCATGTAAACCAGGGTATTTAGTGGCCTGTAGTTTGTAAATCCATATCTTCATGTAAACCAGGGTATTTAGTGGCTTGTAGTTTGTAAATCCATATCTTCATGTAAACCAGGGTATTTAGTGGCTTGTAGTTTGTAAATCCATATCTTCATGTAAACCAGGGTATTTAGTGGCCTGTAGTTTGTAAATCCATATCTTCATGTAAACCAGGGTATTTAGTGGCCTGTAGTTTGTAAATCCATATCTTCATGTAAACCAGGGTATTTAGTGGCCTGTAGTTTGTAAATCCATATCTTCATGTAAACCAGGGTATTTAGTGGCCTGTAGTTTGTAAATCCATATCTTCATGTAAACCAGGGTATTTAGTGGCCTGTAGTTTGTAAATCCATATCTTCATGTAAACCAGGGTATTTAGTGGCCTGTAGTTTGTAAATCCATATCTTCATGTAAACCAGGGTATTTAGTGGCCTGTAGTTTGTAAATCCATATCTTCATTTAAACCCGGGTATTTAGTGGCCTGTAGTTTGTAAATCCATATCTTCATTTAAACCCGGGTATTTAGTGGCCTGTAGTTTGTAAATCCATATCTTCATGTAAACCAGGGTATTTAGTGGCCTGTAGTTTGTAAATCCATATCTTCATGTAAACCAGGGTATTTAGTGGCCTGTAGTTTGTAAATCCATATCTTCATGTAAACCAGGGTATTTAGTGGCCTGTAGTTTGTAAATCCATATCTTCATGTAAACCAGGGTATTTAGTGGCCTGTAGTTTGTAAATCCAAAAACTTTCCCTTTGGTTTAACTGTTTAAGACGGTCCCCTTTTCTAATAGAGGCCGGAATGTGATCAATACCCACAAAATACAGTACTGAAGCAGAGAACATTAAAATAATCATTCAAAATAATTGGGGAATTATCCAAAGTGATACTCTACTACGCCAAGTCTTTCCTGAGCCACCAGTCATAAGCTTTAAAAGATGTCCTACCCTAAATGATAAATTAGTACACAGTTATCTTCCGGGTGACTCTCAAAAAACTTGGCTTGACCACAAACCCAAGGGCTCTTTTAAATGTAACCACTGCAGAAATATTGCACAGAAAAAGTATTTTGTAGACACAGCTTCCAAAATGGAGTATTACGTCAAGCATTTCATTAACTGCAAAACCACTCATGTCATCTATAGATTGGAATGTCCACAGTGCAAGGTGTTCTACATTGGACGGACAAAGAGACGCCTTCAAGACCGCCTAGCGGAACACAAGTACGCCATACGGGTAGGCAATGACGACTACCCCATGGCAAGGCACTATAAGTCCTTACACCAAGGCAACCCTGCCTCCCTCTCTTCGCCCCAACCCGGGCTCAAACCAGGGACCCTTGCACACATCAACAACTGACACCCCACGAAGCAACGTTACCCATCGCGCCACAAAAGCCGCGGCCCTTGCAACGCAAGGGGAAACCCTACTTCAAGTCTCAGAGCGAGTGACGTCACCGATTGAAACACTATTAGCGCGCACCACCGCTAACTAACTAGCCATTTCACATCGGTTACACCTACAAGCTGTGGGTATTGATCACATTCCGGCCTCTATTAGAAAAGGGGACCGTCTTAAACAGTTAAACCAAAGGGAAAGTTTTGGGATTAAATATTTATGTCCCCTTAGTGGTTCATCACGTCAGCAAAAGGGAATATGTTCCATTTATGTTTATTTAGTGCAAATTGTCCACTGGTATTGCTGTATGAAAGTGAATTTCCCCCCAGGCATACATACATGTTCTTTGTTATTACCCGAGCCACTGCCTGTTCACCCTGCTATCATTCAGAAGGCGAGATCAGTACAGGTGCATCAAAGCTGGGACCGAAAGACTGAAAAACAGCTTCTATCTCAAGGCCATCAGACTGTTAAACAGGCATCACTAACACAGAGAGACTGTTAAACAGCTTCTATCTCAAGGCCATCAGACTGTTAAATAGCACAGAGAGGCTGCAGCCTACATATAGACTTGACATCATTGGCCACTTTAATAAATGGAACACTAGTCACTTTAATAATGTTTGCATATCATTTCTCATCTCATATGTATTAACTGTATCTCAGTCTATGCTGCTCTAGTAGTACTATACTAGTATAGTATGTTGTACCGAAGTTGACTTTAATAATGTTTACATATCATTTCTCATCTCATATGTATAAACTGTATCTCAGTCTATGCTGCTCTGACATTGTTTATCCATATATTTATATATTCCTAATTCCATTCCATTCCTTAGATTTGTGTGTATTAGGTATTTGTTGTGAAATTGTTAGATATTACTTGTTAGATATTACTGCACTGTGGGAACTAGAAGGACAAGCATTTCACTACACCTGCAATAACATCTGCTGAACACCTGTATGTGACCAACAACATTTGATTTATTATGAAGGTAATTTGTGTCAAATTTACTTTTCCCCTCATTCACCCCACCTCTTTACATTGCTTATGCATATTCAGTGGCCTGACTGCGTCCAGACTATGTCAAAGGCCCATCCTGGTAGATCTGAACCTAATGCAGCTTGGAGTGATCAGATGACAGAAGTCACATTTAGGTGCCAGGTGTAACTGAGGCTGTAGATGCTACATATCCATTACTTTGAGTGTTGTATATAATATGACTAAATGTGTTTCTGTGTTGCAGGGGCAGTCAATAAATGGAACAGCAAGGCCACAGAACATGACATAAGCAGAGCTGTGGGAGACCACCTCAAGCCCCTGGTAGAGCCGGGGGTGGTGTTTACCACTCCACCACGCCTTCAGCAGGCTGGAAAAGTGGGATTGATACAGTTTTTCATACTAAGGTGGACCAAGAGTCTGTTGATTGGTCGGTCATAGGGTTCATTAGTTTTGCAATATGTTCAAATCAAATCAAGCTTTATTTATACAGCACATGTCAGACATGGATGCAACACAATGGCTTCACAGGAAAAAACTATGAAAATAATCAGAAATATTTAGTACACAAATATGAGGATAAAAAACAATAATAACAACTGAAAGACTAATGAGCATTGTAAGGAAATGCCATTGATTAAAATATCAACAATATGATGCAATATCCAACCCAAAATATAACTTGTTTTTTAGGAGGGGCTCTGAAAGACACTATGGGGGTGTCCACTGGAAGTTGACTAGTAACAACAACTGGGACCTAAAAGACACCCACCATGAGACCCACTAAATCTGCCCAAGAAGAGGAAAACAAAAGAAAATCCCACACCAAACTTAAAGACAGGAAGTAAACCAAAAAGGTGGAGCAACTAAAGGTGTTGACTCTCCACATGTATCAAGACAACTGGAGCACTGGGCCAGACAAAACTGCAATCAAATTGTCACATGCGCTGAATACAATAGGTGTAGACCTAACAGTGAAATGCTTACTTATGAGCCCCTAACCAACAGTGCAGTTTTTAAAAAATACAGAAAAGAATAAGAGAAAACTCATCTCCAACACGGAAAAACGTGTCAAAATAAATTGTGGTAACACTGGTTAAATGCACAACACAAGTCTTTTTGACTGCCCACCCTTGAGACAATCAGCAACCAAGTTGTCCTTACCACAGACATGTCTGATTTCAAGAGGAAACTCCTGCAATATCTGTAGTAACTTTCCACCTCACTGCGGAGCTTCTCTCTCTTTTCAGGGTTCACTAGATAGGCATGTTGTTGGATCGGGGCCCAGTCCCCAATGTCATGCTCTAGTACATTTGGGTTGGCACATCTGAGAAGGAACCCTGATATTCTAAAAGCAGGGCAACAGTGATGCATTTACATTTAGGGGTCGCTAAACAAAGGAACGAAACACTTGTCATCACTCATCGGTATCATGTTGAAATCAATTGTGCCGAGAGGAGGGAAATGAGGTTGCACGTCCTGTTAAAACTAACAGCTCAAAAACCACACAGAATCTGGGAATAATGTGTACATCACTGGTTAGAGGACAAATTGTAGAAAACAGCTAGCTACATTTTGAAGTGTTGCATTTTGATTGAAGCGGGTCACCAACGTGGGAAGTGTAACACAACTCTTTTTTTGTTAGTCACTTTTTGTTAAATCTCATAAATAGTAACTCTTTCATTTCAGAGCCTGGATTTTCCCCCTGAGGCTAATATCCATATCATGTTGAAATCAATAGAACAGGGGACAAACGTTTAGGGTTCTACATTGTGACATCATTAAAATACTCCTTCTACAATGTTAAAACATTCTACATTGTGACATTAATTAATTGATATCATGAAACAACTCCTTCATGTATTTTCTGATGTTTAGTCAAATATCTTTTATCTGAGTATCTCTTCCCACATTGATTACAGCTATAAGGTTTCTCTCCTGTGTGTGTTCTCTGGTGCAAAGTCAGCTGGCTTGATGTAGGAAAACTCTTCCCACATTGATTACAGCTATATGTATTCTCTCCTGTGTGTGTCCTATGGTGTACAGTCAGATAGTCAGATCTAGTAAAACTCTTCCCACATTGATCACAGCTATAAGATTTCTCTCCTGTGTGCGTTCTCTGGTGTTTAGTCAGATGGTCAGATCTAGTAAAACTCTTCCCACATTGATCACAGCTATAAGATTTCTCTCCTGTGTGCGTTCTCTGGTGTTTAGTCAGATGGTCAGATCTAGTAAAACTCTTCCCACATTGATCACAGCTATAAGGTTTCTCTCCTGTATGTGTTCTCTGGTGCACTGTCAGAGATGTAGATTGAACAAAACTCTTCCCACATTGAGTACAGCTATAAGGTTTCTCTCCTGTGTGTATTCTCTGGTGTGATATGAGGCTGGTTGACCGAGTAAAACTCTTCCCACATTGACCACAGCTATAAGATTTCTCTCCTGTGTGGATTCTCTGGTGAATTTTAATGCCTGATGATGAGGTGCATCTCTTCCCACAGTCAGAGGAGCAGTGAGTTCTCTTCCCTGTGGATGTCTGCAGGTGTTTATTGAGGTGTTCTGATGTGGAGAGACTCTTCTCTGCCTCTTCAGCATCATGAGGTTGTTGAGGCTCCCCAGAGGATCCACGATAGTTAAATATCTCTCCTGTGTGAACAACAAAGTCAGACAGATGATTTAAAGGCCCACAACAGCGGTAATCCACTGTAAAAGGTGATGCCAACAGCGTAGCCATGATGTTGGACAACAATTGACGTCTGTAATGAATGTTAAAATGATTTGACAATTGTCTTAAAATGAGCAAGAATAGTCATATTTTGTCTTGTTTTCACATGAGTAGTAAAATCGATGATTGAAGGCTAGAAATAAGTTATTCATGTTGTTGAAACTCTAAGCAGTGTGCCAGACGACTTTTGGTCTCCAATATAGGCCCCTTTCTGTGTTAGCTAAAATTGCGGCACGAGGGCAATTTGATTGCAGAAAGTCCTCCCTGCTAATGAGGAAACTACTAGTTATGGATGTAGTATATCTGGTAATGAGGAAACCACTAGTTATGGATGTAGTATATCTGGTAATGAGGAAACCACTAGTTATGGATATAGTATATCTGGTAATGAGGAAACCACTAGTTATGGATGTAGTATATCTGGTAATGTGGAAACCACTAGTTATGGATGTAGTATATCTGGTAATGAGGAAACCACTAGTTATGGATATAGTATATCTGGTAATGAGGAAACCACTAGTTATGGATGTAGTATATCTGGTAATGAGGAAACCACTAGTTATGGATGTAGTATATCTGGTAATGAGGAAACCACTAGTTATGGATGTAGTATATCTGGTAATGAGGAAACCACTAGTTATGGATATAGTATATCTGGTAATGAGGAAACCACTAGTTATGGATATAGTATGTCTGGTAATGAGGAAACCACTAGTTATGGATGTAGTATATCTGCTAATGAGGAAACCACTAGTTATGGATGTAGTATATCTGGTAATGAGGAAACCACTAGTTATGGATGTAGTATAACTGCTAATGAGGAAACTGCTAGTTATGGATGTAGTATATCTGGTCATGAGGAAACCACTAGTTATGGATGTAGTATATCTGGTAATGAGGAAACCACTAGTTATGGATGTAGTATATCTGCTAATGAGGAAACCACTAGTTATGGATGTAGTATATCTGCTAATGAGGAAACCACTAGTTATGGATGTAGTATATCTGCTAATGAGGAAACCACTAGTTATGGATGTAGTATATCTGGTAATGAGGAACCCACTAGTTATGGATGTAGTATATCTGGTAATGAGGAAACCACTAGTTATGGATGTAGTATATCTGGTAATGAGGAAACCACTAGTTATGGATGTAGTATATCTGGTAATGAGGAAACCACTAGTTATGGATGTAGTATATCTGGTAATGAGGAAACTACTAGTTATGGATGTAGTATATCTGGTAATGAGGAAACCACTAGTTATGGATGTAGTATATCTGCCTGGAGCAAAAATGGTGAGCAAAGATTTGAGTTTTTCACGATGTATTCTGAATGTGAATGGGGGAAAACTCAGGGGAGTAACATCCATTTCCAGGTTGCTTATGAGTTCATTTCACACTACTTTGGATTATAATTGTAAGGCTCGTTTGAATGTCCTGCTTAATATAATGTTTGTGTCGTCATCGCAAATCAACCACTTTGTACTTAAAAAACACTTCAACCAGTAAAATGCTCTTTGGCTTTTTCATCAGCCTGACAATGAGGGTTTGTACAGTGTTTTCCCAATGGACCCATAACTTCACCTAACAACAAACATACCTATGTAATGAACGAAGAAGCACGTTGGTTGTTGTTGCATGACATACATAGTGTCCTCTAGGACCCATAACAATAACATAGACCTACTGTAGGACCCATAACAATATCATAGACCTACTGTAGGACCCATAACTTCACCTAACAATAACATAGACCTACTGTAGGACCCATAACTTCACCTAAGACTATATATAATTTAATATTTCAGGTGAAACAAGGAAACTAAAATGTCTTTGTCATGACATTTCATAACCTGATCACCAGATAATTTTGTGAATAATCCCACTAGGCTACTCTGTAATGTGTTGTCATTCTAAATGTCCTGAACAAAGGAAAATAGCTCTGTGTGTTGTACAATAGCCTATCCATCAAGGAACAGTTCTCTACACATTATGAGCTAAGTATCTCTGTGTCCAAACAGACTAACAAGACCCTACTGTAAATCAAGTAGACAATAACACTTTATAAACATCAATTTGTTAGGGATGTTGGATCCAACATGGAGCACGGCATAACTGTCTTTACCAGAGTAATGAATGAAGAAGCACTTTGGTTGTTGTTGCATGTCCTGATGTTTGTCATGTGACTGTCATTCAGAAAATGATTTCCTGGATCAGCTGATGATAGTTGAACATGTGACTAACTAAACAGCTACAGTATTATGAATTATGTGTAATTATTGAAGAACCACATTAATGACAGTATCCATTTGGGTGTTGTCAATAAAGTTACTATATATATATATATATATATATATATATATATATATATATATATATATATATATATATATATTACCTTTATTTAACCAGGTAGGCCAGTTGAGAACAAGTTCTCAAAATGGTTTGTGCCCCTGATTTATTAGATAGTACTCACTGTATTTACTGGTGTTAATCAGATCAATGTCCCTGTTTTATAAGATAGTACTCACTGTATTTACTGGTGTTAATCAGATCAATGTCCCTGTTTTATTAGATAGTACTCACTGTATTTACTGGTGTTAATCAGTTCTCCAGTCTTCTCTTCATCATTGACAGTAATTGACCCCTCTTCAGCCTTAATTCCAAAAACGTCTTCATCTTCTTTCACTTCATCCTCCACTCCAAAAACTGCATCTTCCTCCTCTTCTTTTACTGTAACATCCTCCTCCTCTTTCACTCTGAAGGCGTCTTCCTCTTCTTTCACTGTAACGTCTTTCTCTTCTTCTTTCACGGTAACAGCCTCACCCTCTACTTGTTTTTGTATTGTAACAGCCTCCTCTTCCTCCTCCTCTTTCACCAGAGCTTCTTTCTCCGTCCAGCAGACCTCTTCTTTAACAGGAGGAGAGTAGCTTAGTGAACTCATGGTCGGAGATAATAGCTAGTTAGCATTAGCGACTAGACTAGTGCTAATTTAACCAGCCAGCTAGTTGACTTACAACGTAAATATTAAATTTAATGGGGTAGCTAGTCGTTTCCACATAAGTATGTTTAAAGCAAAATGGCAATTAAACCAAGAAATTGTCCAAAGAACTTGAATGTTCCGACTTTGTCGGCTAGCGAGCTACCGAGGTGGCTGCAGTTGTTGAAGAAGCGTTCCGTCCACTAGATTATACGTCACACTAGAAACATCGCCTGAAAGACACATATCGCCATCTGCTGTCTGGAGGGAGGAAACGCAGTTGAGGAGGGAAAATTATTTTTATTCTTCATTGAATTATAATATTATAAAGCAGTTTAGGGAAACGTTTTTCCTCTCCATTAAATATGAATATTATATCAACACGTAAAAAGAGCAACAAGTGTTGTTTGATTAATTCAGATTTTTTCTGAGAATTTAAAACAAACTCTACATCTACTCCACATCTGTATTTCTGATTCAGTCAAATAACTAGATATCAAAATAAGCACCTAGTTATTGGTACCCTTGATAATGATGAGCAAAAATTACTGTATGAAATAAATAAATTAACTTTACCCACTACCAGGATATTTTAGCCCAAAACCTGGTTACCTCTCTGCTAGGAGGCTGAAACTTGGCCATAAGTGGATCTTCCAGCAAGACACATCAACATCCACGAAGAAATGGTTAATTGGGTACAAAATCAACATTTTCAATGGCCATCTCAGTCTTCGGACTTGAACTCCATTGAAAACCTGTGGTTTGAATTGAACAGGGCAGTCCACAAGACAGACTAAATTAAACAAGGACATGGAGAAAATCTGTATGGAGGAAATCCAACCCAATGTCCACCTGGTACACTGGCAGGGTCTGAATCCAACCCAATGTCCACCTGGCACACTGACAGGGTCTGAATCAAACCCAATGTCCACCTGGTACACTGGCAGGGTCTGAATCAAACCCAATGTCCACCTGGTACACTGGCAGGGTCTGAGTCAAACCCAATGTCCACCTGGTACACTGACAGGGTCTGAATCAAACCCAATGTCCACCTGGCACACTGACAGGGTCTGAATCCAACCCAATGTCCACCTGGTACACTGACAGGGTCTGAATCAAACCCAATGTCCACCTGGAACACTGACAGGGTCTGAATCAACCCAATGTCCACCTGGTACACTGGCAGGGTCTGAATCAAACCCAATGTCCATCTGGTACACTGACAGGGTCTGAATCCAACCCAATGTCCACCTGGTACACTGGCAGGGTCTGAATCAAACCCAATGTCCACCTAAAACACTGACAGGGTCTGAATCCAACCCAATGTCCACCTGGTACACTGACAGGGTCTGAATCAAACCCAATGTCCACCTGGAACACTGACAGGGTCTGAATCAAACCCAATGTCCACCTGGTACACTGACAGGGTCTGAATCAAACCCAATGTCCACCTGGTACACTGGCAGGGTCTGAGTCAAACCCAATGTCCACCTGGTACACTGACAGGGTCTGAATCAAACCCAATGTCCACCTGGCACACTGACAGGGTCTGAATCCAACCCAATGTCCACCTGGTACACTGACAGGGTCTGAATCAAACCCAATGTCCACCTGGAACACTGACAGGGTCTGAATCAACCCAATGTCCACCTGGTACACTGGCAGGGTCTGAATCAAACCCAATGTCCACCTGGTACACTGACAGGGTCTGAATCAAACCCAATGTCCACCTGGCACACTGACAGGGTCTGAATCCAACCCAATGTCCACCTGGTACACTGACAGGGTCTGAATCAAACCCAATGTCCACCTGGAACACTGACAGGGTCTGAATCAACCCAATGTCCACCTGGTACACTGGCAGGGTCTGAATCAAACCCAATGTCCATCTGGTACACTGACAGGGTCTGAATCCAACCCAATGTCCACCTGGTACACTGGCAGGGTCTGAATCAAACCCAATGTCCACCTAAAACACTGACAGGGTCTGAATCCAACCCAATGTCCACCTGGTACACTGACAGGGTCTGAATCAAACCCAATGTCCACCTGGAACACTGACAGGGTCTGAATCAAACCCAATGTCCACCTGGTACACTGACAGGGTCTGAATCCAACCCAATGTCCACCTGGTACACTGACAGGGTCTGAATCAAACCCAATGTCCACCTGGAACACTGACAGGGTCTGAATCAAACCCAATGTCCACCTGGTACACTGACAGGGTCTGAATCCAACCCAATGTCCACCTGGTACACTGACAGGGTCTGAATCAAACCCAATGTCCACCTGGAACACTGACAGGGTCTGAATCAACCCAATGTCCACCTGGTACACTGGCAGGGTCTGAATCAAACCCAATGTCCACCTGGTACACTGGCAGGGTCTGAATCAAACCCAATGTCCACCTGGTACACTGGCAGGGTCTGAATCAAACCCAATGTCCATCTGGTACACTGACAGGGTCTGAATCCAACCCAATGTCCACCTGGTACACTGGCAGGGTCTGAATCAAACCCAATGTCCACCTGGCACACTGACAGGGTCTGAATCCAACCCAATGTCCACCTGGTACACTGACAGGGTCTGAATCAAACCCAATGTCCACCTGGAACACTGACAGGGTCTGAATCAAACCCAATGTCCACCTGGTACACTGACAGGGTCTGAATCAACACAATGTCCATCTGGTACACTGGCAGGGTCTGAATTAAACCCAATGTCCACCTGGTACACTGGCAGGGTCTGAATCAAACCCAATGTCCACCTGGTACACTGACAGGGTCTGAATCAACCCAATGTCCACCTGGTACACTGACAGGGTCTGAATCAACCCAATGTCCACCTGGTACACTGACAGGGTCTGAATCAAACCCAATGTCCACCTGGTACACTGGCAGGGTCTGAATTAAACCCAATGTCCACCTGGTACACTGGCAGGGTCTGAATCAACCCAATGTCCACCTGGTACACTGACAGGGTCTGAATCAACCCAATGTCCACCTGGTACACTGGCAGGGTCTGAATCAACCCAATGTCCACCTGGTACACTGGCAGGGTCTGAATCAACCCAATGTTAAGGGGAGGGTAGATTGGTCAAGAGGGTGATGATTATTGTTGTTCTACTGCCTGATTGTTATGCAACAACACTGTTTACAAAAGCTTTGTTAAATCAGCACAACAGTTTTCAGTTGTGCTAACATAATTCCAAAAGGGTTTTCTAATGATCAATTAGCCTTTTAAAATGATAAACTTGGATTAGCTAACACAACGTGGCATTGGAACACAGGAGTGATGGTTGCTGATAATGGGCCTCTGTTCGCCTATGTAGATGTTCCATTAATAATCATCTGTTTCCAGCTACAATAGTCATTTACAACATTAACAATGTCTACACTGTATTTCAGATCAATTTGATGTTATTTTAATGGACAAAAAAAGTGTTTTTCTTTCAAAAACAAGAACATTTCTAAGTGACTCCAACCTTTTGAACGGTAGTGTTAATCCTTTTAGAATAAGGATGTAATGTAACAAAATGTGGAAAAAGTGAAGGGGTCTGAATACTTTCCGAATGCACTGTATTGTTACACCATGTAGCAGCAGTATAGACCTAGTCTGTTCATTATATACATCTACATGATGTATTGTTACACCATGTAGGAGCAGTATAGACCTAGTCTGTTCATTATATACATCTACATGATGTATTGTTACACCATGTAGGAGCAGTATAGACCTAGTCTGTTCATTATATACATCTACATGATGTATTGTTACACCATGTAGGAGAAGTATAGACCTAGTCTGTTCATTATATACATCTACATGATGTATTGTTATACCATGTAGGAGCAGTATAGACCTAGTCTGTTCATTATATACATCTACATGATGTATTGTTACACCATGTAGGAGCAGTATAGACCTAGTCTGTTCATTATATACATCTACATGATGTATTGTTACACCATGTAGGAGCAGTATAGACCTAGTCTGTTCATTATATACATCTACATGATGTATTGTTACACCATGTAGGAGCAGTATAGACCTAGTCTGTTCATTATATACATCTACATGATGTATTGTTACACCATGTAGGAGCAGTATAGACCTAGTCTGTTCATTATATACATCTACATGATGTATTGTTACACCATGTTGGAGCAGTATAGACCTAGTCTGTTCATTATATACATCTACATGATGTATTGTTACACCATGTAGGAGCAGTATAGACCTACAGTAGCTGGCTACTTATTTATATGTTGTTTGACTGAATGAAACTGCCTTAAATGTGCTGTAGTAAACATGTTTTATTCTCACTAATGAACCAACACATTCCTGTCTTTGTATGTCTCAATATAATAGTATTATTTAATTAAATCCATGTAAAATAATCTTTGACTGAATATAAAATGTGATCCTCAACTGCGTTTCCCTCCAGTCAGAAGACGGCGATGTGCGTCTTTCAGGCGATTCTGCAGCGTGACGTATAATCTAGTGGACGGTTCTTCATAAACAGCTCGTCAACCACCTCGGTAGCTTGCTAGCCAACATAGCCGAAAGATTCAAGCTATTTATACGCTTTCAGTCTATATTAGCTACTGTGTTTTAGACACACTTCTGTCGTATCTACTTGTTAACCTATTTAATTTAATATTATGTTCTTTTTTTATTAGTCAGCTATAGTAGCTGGCTGGTTAAGTTAGCATTAGCCTAGTCGCTCATGATAGCTAGCTAGCTAACATCCCCGAACATGAGCTCCCTAAACTACTCCCCTCCTGTTAAAGAAGAGGAGGTCTGCTGGACGGAGAAAGAAGCTCTGGGGCTGAACATTGTCGTGAAAGAGGAGAAGGAAGAGGAGGATCTTACAGTAAAACAAGAAGTAGAGGGTGAGGCTGTTACAGTGAAAGAAGAAGAGAAAGACGTTTCAGTGAAAGAAGAAGATGTGTTCAGAGTGAAAGAGGAGGAGGATGTTACAGTAAAAGAAGAGGATGTTACAGTAAAACAAGAAGTAGAGGGTGAGGATGTTACAGTGAAAGATGAAGAGAAAGACGTTACAGTTAAACAAGAGGAAGAAGAGGATGATGCTGTTTTTGGAGTGAAGAAGGAAGGAGAGATTACTGTCACATTGGAAGATGAAGAGGAGGAGACGGGAGATCTGAGTAACACCAGTAAGTACCGCCTTCAATTAGTTTTTAACTTTGGATATTCGGAGTTGGCTCGTCAATACCTCTTCAACGGAGGGTCCTGGGATGATGACTGATATGTCTAGAATCAGACGACGTAGAGACAAGCTACCCCTTGTTTTCTCCGTTCCGTTTCCAAAAAGTGACTTAACATATATATTTGAGGAGGGTCTATCTGCTGACCGCAGACTGGGGGGCCACGGCATGTAGTGATTTTAATGTAGTGATGTTTTACTACACACCGTGCCCCCCAATAGAGCCATGTGAGAGTTGGGTTGGCTACACCAAAGATTATGGATATACTGACAAGATGTCTCACCGTCCTGACAAGGGGAGTCGTTGTCCACAAAGCAGCATTGTGGGTTGTCTCGCTCCCGCCTATCCTGTCTTTGGATTGGTGGATACATCTTATTATTGTAATCTATTGTTTATATTCTATGAGGGTTGTTGACGTCAACCGCCTGTATTCAATGGAGAGAGATGCTAAGCTACTAGCATGAATATGCATAGCGATCTGGAGACAACTCCAATAGTGTTTTTATCAAAGTTGTCGGTATGTCACGTGTCCACGTAACAACTTAATCATTACGAAACTTCTGTTAGATCAAGTAAACCTCACGTAGCAAATAAGCCATTCATTTTGTTGTTGACCAAATTCAACACTTTCCACATTGGGTTGATAATTGTTTCCACTTGGATACAACCAACTGTAACCTACTGGCATGACCTAGAGAGATACAACCTACTGTAACCTACTGGCATGACCTAGAGAGTTACAACCTGCTGTAACCTACTGGCATGACCTAGAGAGATACAACCTACTGTATTCTTTCTACCAATAGATTGGTTGAAATTTTATGACGTGTATTTGTTCATATAGACACACCCCATGTGTTTAATAAAATCAACTGTATGTGCAGAACTTAAATTGAACTGATGCTTTAAGCGTTTGATTAAATAATTAACACACACAAATGACTTGAGGAAGCCAGAGGTCAATATAACCAGAAGAAAATAACCAATTCCCCACCTGCTGCTGGCCTTCGTTAATTCTGACATTATGCTCCTGAAGTTTCCGGTAAAATAGGCAAACTTTTTCCATTTCCTTTTGAAGTGCCAATTTATCTTACCATTTCTACCGATCTGCGTGCCAGTTATGAACGAGTTACAACACCTGTTTGGCTCCGCCACTTCCTGGGTCGGTGAAGTGAGGTATTAAATTTAAGGATTAAATCATTTAAGGAATATATCCGAGTCTCACGCTCATCACCTGTGGAATGCGGGGCTTCCAGCGAGGTGTGGATTTAATAGTATGTTGTACCTAGTTTCCCTCCTTCAGGGAACAGTAGTTATAGTCATAACGTGTGGATTTAATAGTATGTTGTACCTAGTTCCCCTCCTTCAGGGAACAGTAGTTATAGTCATAACATTAAGCTTGTCATATGATGAACTTTAACTTATATACTGGATCTTGCTGTCGGACAGTTTTTTGTATTCAGATCTCTGAAATGCTCTCTAACTACGTAACATTTATTGTCTCCTTATATTACGCTGGGAAAACAGTTTTCATGGGCACAGAAATCCTAAATCATTTCAGTTTACTAAATCCAATGGTTCTAATCGAGAGTCACCTTAACTTTATTGACAACTCCCAAATGGATACTGTCATTAATGCGGTTCTTAAATAATTACGCATAATACTTAATACTGTAGCTGTTTAGTTACAGTCACATATTCAACTATCATCAGCTGATCCAGGAAATCAGTAAAGACAGTTATGCCGTGCTCCACGTTGGATCCATCATCCCAAACAAATCGATATTTATAATGTGTTATTGTCTACTTGATTTACAGTAGGGTCTCGTTAGTCCGTTTGGAAACGGAGATACTTAGCTCATAATGTGTAGAGAACTGTTCCTTGGTGGATAGGCTATTGTACAACACACAGAGCTATTTTCCTTTATTCAGGACATTTAGAATGACAACACATTACAGAGTAGCCTAGTGGGATTATTCACAAAATGATCTGGTGATCAGGTTATGAAATGTCATGACAAAGACATTTTAGTCTCCTTGTTTCACCTGAAATATTAAATGATTTATAGTCCTAGGTCTATGTTGTTGTTAGGTGAAGTTATGGGTCCTACAGTAGGTCTATGTTATTGTTAGGTGAGATTATAGACCATTTTGGCGTGGACAAAATCTCATTGTCAGGCTGATGTCAGGCTGATGGAAAACTAGCCAATGATCATTTTACTGGTTGAAGTCGTTTTTAAATATAAAGTAGTACATTTTCGACAATAACACAAACATTATATTAAATCAGGACATTCAAACGAGCCTTACAATTATAATCCAAAGTAGTGTCAAATGATGATAATAATAATAATCATAATCAACCTGGAAATGGAGGCGATATTTGCTGTCAGCCTATGAGAACTCCCCTGAGTTTCCCCCACGGTGGTGAAGTAGTGAATAGACACAGAGCTTAATGTGAGTTTCCTTGAGTAGCACTCCTGATCTAGTGCTGTAATATTCAGAATACATTGTGAAAACTAATCTTTGCTCACCATTTGTTAAATATATTTTTTTTTTCACCCCTTTTTTCTCCCCAATTGGTACTTACAGTCTTGTCTCATCGCTGCAACTCCCATACGGACTCTGGAGAGGCGAAGGTCGAGAGCCATGCGTCCTCTGAAACACAACCCAACCTAGCCGCGATGCTTCTTGACACAATGCCCATCCAACCCGGAAGCCAGCAGCACCAATGTGTCGGAGGAAACACCGTACACCTGGCGACCTGGTCAGCGTGCACTGCGCCCGGCCCGACACAGGAGTCGCTAGTGCGCGATGAGACAAGGATATCCCTGCCGGCCAAACCCTCCCCTAACCCGGACGACGGTGGGCCAATTGTGCGTCGCCCCATGGGCCTCCCGGTCGCGGCCGGCTGCAACAGAGCTTGGACTCGAACCCAGATCTCTAATGGCACAGCTTAGGCCACTTGCTCACCATTTTTGCTCCAGGCAGATATACTACATCCATAACTAGCGGTTTCTGCATTAGCAGGGAGGTGTTTCTGCAATCAAATTGTGTGTGCATCGCCCTTGTCGCAATTTTAGGTGTTGGCTTTGGGGGTGACCAGTGAGATATACCTGCTGCTGTGATGTGATGCTGGACGGGCGAGCAGGTGCGGGCAGTGATAGATTGAATAGCATGCATTTAGTTTGGAAGGAGCCATGGAAGGAGAGTTGTATGGCATTGAAGCTCGTTTGGAGGTTAGTTAACACAGTGTCCAAAGAGGGGCCAGAAGTATACAGAATGGTGTCATCTGCGTAGAGGTGGATCAGAGACTCACCAGCAGCAAGAGCGACATCATTGATGTATACAGAGAAGAGAGTCGGCCCGAGAATTGAACCCTGTGGCACCCCCATAGACTGCCAGAGGCCCGTACAACAGGCCCTCCGATTTCACACACTGAACTCTATCAGAGAAGTAGTTGGTAAACCAGGCGAGGCCATCATTTGAGAAACCAAGGCTGTCGATTTTTCCAATAAGAATGTGGTGATTGACAGAGTCGAAAGCCTTGGCCAGGTCGATGAATACGGCTGCACAGTAATGTCTCTTATCGATGGCGGTTATGATGTCGTTGATGTAGTTAGTATGCCAAAAGTTCCCGGATGTCGTACTAAATTCGCCAAAATACGACGTATACACGCAGTACTTTAGGGCCCATAATGCAATTCTTCATGAAATGGACGTAGCTTCACAACATTTTCAGATTTGAAGAAAATGGCGGAAAATATGCAGCCGAAGTCCAACGAGAGCCGATACAAATTCATTGCTTTAACTAATTATGACAAATGTTAAGAACATGTTAAGCAATGTAATAAAGACATTTCTTTTCAAGTAAGTTACCTTACACAATATTTTGGCTGACAATTTGCTTGCATGTTATTACAGCAGTATGTACCGGCATGTTAAAACCTCTCTGGGGTAGGTGGGACGCTACCGTCACACCTCGCCAACAGCCATTGAAATAGCAGGGCGCCAAATTCAAAACAACAAAAATCTCATAATTCAAATTTCTCACACATACAAGTATTATACACCATTGTAAAGGTACACTTCTCATTAATCCAACCACAGTGTCCGATTTCAAAAACACTTTACGGCGAAAGATTATGTTAGGACACCACCTAGACAAGAAAAACCACACAGCCATTTTCCAAGCAAGGAGAGGCGTCACAAAAACCAGAAATATAGCTAAAATTAATCACTAACCTTTGATGATCTTCATCAGATGGCACTCATAGGACTTCATGTTACACAATATATGTATGTTTTGCTCGATAAAATTCATATTTATATCCAAAAACCCCATTTTACATTGGCATGTAATGTTCAGAAATGTTTTGCCTCCAAAACCCCCGATGAATGAGCACATCAATTTACAGAAATACTCATCATAAACGTTGATAAAATATACAACTGTTATGCATAGAATTAAAGATATACTTCTCCTTAATGCAACCGCTGTGTCAGATTTCAAAAAAGCTTTACGGCGAAAGCACACTTTGCAATAATCTGAGTACAGCGCTCAGACACCAAAACAAGCCATACAGATACCCGCCATGTTGTGGAGTCAACAGAAGTCAGAAATACCATTATAAATATTCACTTACCTTTGATGATTTTCATCGGAATGCACTCCCAGGAATCCCAGTTCCACAATACATGTACGTTTTGTTCGATAAAGTTCATGTTTATGTCCAAATACCTCCATTTTGTTCGCGCGTTAGGTTCACTATTCCAAATGCAGAAGGCGCGCGCACTAAAGTCCAGACGAAAAGTCAAAAAAGTTATATTACAGTTTGTAGAAACACGTCAAACGATGTGTAGAATCAATCTTTAGGATGTTTTTATCATAAATCTTCAAAAATATTCCAACCGGATAATTCCTTTGTCTTCATAAAGGAAAGAGAACTGAGCTTGTGCTCATGGCTGCGTGCGTAACTAAAATAATGGCTGACGGCCAGACACCTGACTCAATCAGCTCTTATTCTTTCCCCATTCACAGTAGAAGCCTGAAACAACATTCTAAAGACTGTTGACATCTAGTGGAAGCCTTAGGAAGTGCAATATGACCCCATAGACACTGTATATTGGGTGTTAGATAGGCAATCACTTGAAAAACTACAAACCTCAGATTTCCACACTTCCTGGTTGGATTTTTCTAAGGTTTGCCTGCCATATGAGTTCTGTTATACTCACAGACATTATTCAAACCGTTTTAGACACTTCAGTGTTTTCTATCCAAATCTACTAATTATATGCATATTCTAGCTTTTGGGCCTGAGTAGCAGGCAGTTTACTCTGGGCACGCTTTTCATCCGGACGTGAAAATACTGCCCCCTACCCCGATGAAGTTAACCTCTATGGGCTAGGTGGGACGCAAGCGTCCCACCCGTGGTGCACTCCATCAACTGCAGGTGCATTTCAAGAGCGGCAAATTTGAATCCAAATAAATGTCAAAATTCAAATTTTTCAAACATACAACTATTTTACACCCTTTGAAAGATAAACATCTCCTTAATCTAACCACGTTTTACGATTTCAAAAAGGTTTTACGGCGAAAGCATAAATTTAGAGTATGTTAGGACAGTACATTTACAAGAGTTGTGTGTAATGTTTTGTCAATTCAAAGACAGGGTCACCAAAACCATAAAACCAGCTAAAATGATGCACTAACCTTTTACAATCTCCATCAGATGACACTCCTAGGACATTATGTTAGACAATGCATGCATTTTTAGTTCTATCAAGTTCATATTTATATCCAAAAACAGCGTTTTACTATGGCATTGATGTTGAGGAAATCGTTTCCCTCCAATAACCGGCAGTCAAGTCAGCACCACAAATTAAATAATTAAAATTAGAAAACATTGGTAAAATATTATATTGTCATTTAAAGAATTATAGATTTACATCTGTTGAACGCAATCAACTTGCCAGATTTAAAAATAACCTTACTGGGAAATCACGCTTTGCAATAATCTGAGCACTGCGCCCAGAAAAATACGCGTTGCGATACAGACTAGCCGTCATGTTGGGGAGATCTAAAATCAAAAATACTATGTAAATAATCCATTACCTTTGATTCTCTTCATCAGATGTCACTTCCAGGTATCACACGTCCATAACGAATGTATTTTTGTTCAAAAAAGCTCATCATTTATGTCCAAAAATCTCCGTCTTGTTAGCACATGATCTAAGCCCGCCGGACTTCACTTCATGAACGAGGGGAAAAAATATATTTACGTTCGTTCAAACATGTCAAACGTTGTATAGCATAAATCATTAGGGCCTTTTTTAACCAGAACATGAATAATATTCAAGGTGGACGAATGCATTCTCTTTTATAACGTATTGGAACGAGGGTACCCAACATGAACTCGCGCGCCAGGTGTCTAATGGGCCATCATCGTTCCATGGCTCTTGTTCGGTCAGATCTCCCTCCAGAAGACTCAAAACACTTTGTAAAGGCTGGTGACATCTAGTGGAAGCAATAGGAAGTGCCAAAATATTCCTCAGCCCCTGTGTTTTTCAATGGCATAGGTTTAAAGGTAATACAACACATCAGGTATCCACTTCCTGTCAGAAAATGTCTCAGGGTTTTGCCTGCCAAATGAGTTCTGTTATACTCACAGACACCATTCAAACAGTTTTAGAAACTTTAGGGTGTTGTCTGTCCATATATAATAAGTATATGCATATTCTAGTTACTGGGTAGGATTAGTAACCAGATTAAATCGGGTACATTTTTTTATCCAGCCGTGCAAATACTGCCCCCTAGCCCCAACAGGTTAAGCATTTCCAATCCAAAATGAAATCTAGAATCAGCTTCATATTTCGCAACAAAGCCTCCTTCACTCACGCTGCCAAACATACCCTCGTTAAACTGACTTTCCTGCCGATCCTTGACTTCGGCGATGTCATTTTCAAAATAGCCTCCAACACTCTACTCAGCAAACTGGATGCAGTCTATCACAGTGCCATCCGTTTTGTCACCAAATCCCCATATACCACCCACCACTGCGACCTGTATGCTCTCGTTGGCTGGCCTTCTCTACATATTCGTCGCCAAACCCACTGGCTCCAGGTCATCTATAGGTCTTTGCTAGGCCGCCTTCACTCAGCTCACAGGTCACCATAGCAACACCCACCCATAGCACGCACTCAAAGAGGTATATCTCACTGGTCATCACCAAAGCCAACACCTACTTTGGACACATTTCTTTCCAGTTCTCTGCTGCCAATGACTTGAACGAATTGCAAAAATCGCTGAAGTTGGAGACATATATCTTCCTCACTAACTTTAAGCATCAGCTATCTGAGCAGCTTACCGATTGCTGCAGCTGTACACAGCCCATCTGTAAATAGTCCATCCAACTGCCTACCTCATCCCCATGTTTTTATTTACTTTTTTGCTCTTTTGCACACCAGTATTTCTACTTGCACATCATCATCTGCACATCTATCACTCCAGTGTTCATTTGTTAAATTGTAATTACTTCGCTACTATGGCCTATTTATTGCCTTACCTCCGTACTCCATTTGCACACACTGTATATAGATTTTTCTATTGTGTTATTGACTGTATGCTTGTTTATCCCATGTGTAACTCTGTGTTGTTTGTGTCGCACTGCTTTGCTTTATCTTGGCCAGGTCGCAGTTGTAAATGAGAACTTGTTCTCAACTGGCCTACCTGCTTAAATAAAGGTGAAAAACAAAATGTAATAAAAAATACATTTAAAAAATCATAACTTTATTGACAACACCCAAATGGATACTGTCATTAACTCGGTTCTTAATACTGTAGCAAACATTATATTAAGCAGGACATTCAAGCGAGCTTTACAATTATAATCCAAAGTAGTGTGAAATGAACTCATAAGCAACCTGGAAATGGAGGTTACTCCCCTGAGTTTTCCCCCATTCACATTCAGAATACATTGTGAAAAACTAAAATCTTTTCTCACCATTTTTGCTCCAGGCAGATATACTACATCCATAACTAGTGGTTTCCTCATTAGCAGATATACTACATCCATAACTAGTGGTTTCCTCATTAGCAGATATACTACATCCATAACTAGTGGTTTCCTCATTACCAGATATACTACATCCATAACTAGTGGTTTCCTCATTACCAGATATATTACATCCATAACTAGTGGTTTCCTCATTACCAGATATACTACATCCATAACTAGTGGTTTCCTCATTAGCAGATATACTACATCCATAACTAGTGGTTTCCTCATTACCAGATATATTACATCCATAACTAGTGGTTTCCTCATTACCAGATATACTACATCCATAACTAGTGGTTTCCTCATTACCAGATATACTACATCCATAACTAGCGGTTTCCTCATTAGCAGGGAGGAGTTTCTACAACCAAATTGTGTGCTTTGCCCTCATGCAGCAATTTTAGCAAACACAGAAAGGGGCCAATATTGGAGACCAAAAGTCGTCTGGCACACTGCTTAGAGGTTCAACAACATGAATAACTTATTTCTAGCCTACAATCTTAGATGTTACTACTAATGTGAAAACAAGACAAAATATGAATGTTCTTGCTCATTTTAAGACAATTGTTAAATCATGTTAACATTCATTACAGATATCAATTGTTGTATAACATCATGGCTCCGCTGTTGGCATCACCTTTTACAGTGGATTTCTGCTGTTGTGGGCCTTTAATCATCTGTCTGACTTTGTTGTTCACACAGGAGAGATATGGGACTATCGTGGATCCTCTGGGGAGCCTCAACACCCTCATGATGCTGAAGAGGCAGAGAAGAGTCTCTCCAGATCAGAACTCCTCAAGAAACACCTGCAGAGATCCACAGGGAAGAGAACTCACTGCTGCTCTGACTGTGGGAAGAGATTCACCTCATCAACAGGCATTAAAATTCATCAGAGAACACACACAGGAGAGAAACCCTATAGCTGTGATCAAAGTGGGAAGAGTTTTGGTCAATCTAGCAATCTGACAGTGCACCAGAGAACACACACAGGAGAGAAACCATATAGCTGTGATCAATGTGGGAAGAGTTTTACTGAGTCTGGGGGTCTGATATTACACCAGAGAAGACACACAGGAGAGAAACCTTATAGCTGTGATCAATGTGGGAAGAGTTTTGGTAAATCTAGCAATCTGACATCACACCAGAGAACACAGACAGGAGAGAAATCATATAGCTGTGATCAATGTGGGAAGAGATTTGGTCAATCTGGCCATCTGACATCACACAAGAGAACACACACAGGAGAGAAATCTTATAGCTGTGATCAATGTGGGAAGAGTTTTGCTGATTCTGGCTCTCTGACTCAACACCAGAGAACACACACAGGAGAGAAACCTCATAGCTGTGACCAGAGATAATCTGATAAAAGATCTCTGATCAAATATCAGAAAATACATACATGAAGGAGTTGTTTCATGATATCAATGAATTAATGTCACAATGTAGAATGTTTTAACATTGTAGAAGGAGTATTTTAATAATGTCACAATGTAGAACCCTAAACGTTTGTCCCCTGTTCTATTGATTTCAACATGATATGGATATTAGCCTCAGAGGGAAAATCCAGGCTCTGAAATGGAAGAGTACTATTTACGTGATATAACAAAAAGTGACTAACAAAAAAAGAGTTGTGTTACACTTACCATGTTGGTGACCCACTGGAATCAAAATGCAACACTTCAAAATGTAGCCAGCTGTTTTCTACCAGTTGTCCTCTAACCAGGGATGTACACATTATTCCCAGATTCTGTGTGGTTTTTGAGCTGTTAGTTTTAACAGGACGTGCAACTTCATCTCCCTCCTGTCACACAAATGATTTTAGCATGATATCGATGAATAAGTGTTGTGTTCCTTTGTTTAGCAACCCCTACATTTAAATGCATCACTCCAAAATGTAGCTGACTGTCTTCTGCAGGTTGTCCTCTAACCAGTGAGGTAAAATATATCTCCCATTTCCATGTGTTTTTTTAGTTGTGTTAGTTTCAACAGCACGTACAACCTGATTTCCCCCCTAATCGATATCAGTGATTTATTGCTACTTGTCATAACAACAGTGTTTCTGGTGCTTGTGCAGTTTATAAGAAGCTTGTTTAATAAAAATACAAGTAATATGATTATTGTGGCAGATGTTTGTGTATATAGCACATTTTATGTTTAGATTTTCAATTCATCCCAAACTGTTTCTGCATTTTGGTTTTTGATTTGGACACGCCCACCAGACATTATTTCCTAAAGGACTTAATGATGAAATGCCTATGTATTTTATGTTGTGATTCTGAACTTGAAATATTTCCCTATTTAAGATAATTCTGATGCTTTTCGTACGATGTACCCAATGATTAATGAAAACTTGTCCTCATTGTGGTTTTATTTAATGCGTCTTATTTATACACTGTAGTGTTTGTGAAATGCTTGTTATGTTTGGTAGCACTTATTTATTTGTCCTTTGCCTCCAACCCCTTTCCATGCATGGAAAATATCCCACCCAGCAAAATGTAATTGAAAAGATGTTGAAAATAAGACTATGCCCAACATCCAATACACATTCAGTTTTAGTTGAAAGTGAAAGTTGAGAAGATGTAGTTTTTTTCATTGACTTGAAAACAACTTAAATTCAACGTCCTTGCAGCCTATACACATTGACTCAGTATAATAAATTGGTCTATAATCAATTGTATTAACAATCCTACATCACTCCAGCATTTATTGACAACATTCAAATTCTAATTGTCTTTATTCCACTACTGAAGAAGCATGACTCAAATCACCTCATATTTCAAACATTCAGCCTGACAAAAGATACGTGTTTTATTATTCCATGCCTCACCATTAAGTTAATTATTGCCAATACATATTAACAAAGGGGTGTACATTTGGTTTGATATTTCATATTTACAATTAATGTAACATTTAGTAATCAATGATTTATGCAACCAACTGACAATTTTTGGGTACAATTATATTGACGTAATATCAGGGATAATTTTATAATGTAATTTTATAATATCAGGGATCATTCTCAGATGTGCCAACCCAAATGTACTAGAGCATGACATTGGGGACTGGGCCCCGTTCCAACAACATGCCTATCTAGTGAACCCTGAAAAGAGAGAGAAGCTCCGCAGTGAGGTGTGGAAAGTTACTATGGATATTGCAGGAGTTTCCTCTTGAAATCAGACATGTCCGTGGTGAGGACAACTTGGTTGCTGATTGTCTCTGGGGTTGGCAGTTAAAAAGATTTGTGTTTTGCGTTTAACCAGTGTGTTACCATGGATCACATATTATTTTGACACGTTTTTCCGTGTTGGAGATGAGTTTTATCTCTTATTCTTTTCTGTATGTTTTTGAAACTGCACTGTTGGTTAGGGGCTCGTAAGTCAGCATTTCACTGTTAGGTCTGTTGTATTCGGCGCAGTACAATTTGATTTGAGTTTTGTTATACGGCATGTTTTTCCGTATTTGAGATGATTTTTGTTTGGGCTCGTTCCAAGGGGACGAGAGTTCTAGAAGCTAGTGAGTTTTAGGAAGACGAGTGTTCTAGAAGCTAGTGAGTTTTAGGAAGACGAGTGTTCTAGAAGCTAGTGAGTTTTAGGAAGACAAGTGTTCTAGAAGCTACTGAGTTTTAGGAAGACGAGTGTTCTAGAAGCTAGTGAGTTTTAGGAAGACGAGTGTTCTAGAAGCTAGTGAGTTTTAGGAAGACGAGTGTTCTAGAAGCTAGTGAGTTTTAGGAAGACGAGAGTTCTAGAAGCTAGTGAGTTTTAGGAAGACGAGAGTTCTAGAAGCTAGTGAGTTTTAGGAAGACGAGAGTTCTAGAAGCTAGTGAGTTTTAGGAAGACGAGAGTTCTAGAAGCTAGTGACTTTTAGGATTCTATAGACAGAAAAAGGAGAAAAAAATAGTACGATTGTATATTATTATTTAGAAATACGTGTTTTTTCTTGTTTTTAATTGTTGACAGCCAGTAGACACCATGATTATATTGTAGAAGGTGAAGCATTGTAGTTGATTATAATGTGAAATGGAAGTTGTTTTCTGTTGATGGTGAGCAAACTTGTCCAACAAAATATAGGATATATTTGTTGTCTTAAGGTGTTACAGGCTTTGGTTTTTCCATTTATGTTTTGAGGTTGGACTTTAGCACGTGGGAAAGGGGGATACCAAGTCAGTTGTACAACTGAATGCATTCAACTGAAATGTGTCTTGGGTGCACTGATTGGTGTCACCTCGTTAGTCAGTATGTGTTACACCTGTGCTGGCTTGTCCATCTCGTTAGTGGGAAGGTGTTTCACCTGAGCTGGTCCAGGTTCTATTTAAGAGTGTCTGGCCCAGTGCTCCAGTTGTCTTGATACATGTGGAGAGTCAACACCTTTAGTTGCTCCACCTTTTTGGTTTGCTTCCTGTCTTTAAGTTTGGTGTGGGTTTTTCTTTTGTTTTCCTCTTCTTGGGCAGATTTAGTGGGTCTCATGGTGGGTGTCTTTTAGGTCCCAGTTGTTGTTACTAGTCAACTTCCAGTGGACACCCCCATAGTGTCTTTCAGAGCCCCTCCTAAAAAACAAGTTATATTTTGGGTTGGATATTGTATCATATTGTTGATATTTTAATCAATGGCATTTCCTTCCAATGCTCATTAGTCTTTCAGTTGTTATTATTGTTTTTTATCCTCATATTTGTGTACTAAATATTTCTGATTATGTTCATAGTTTTTTCCTGTGAAGCCATTGTGTTGCATCCATGTCTGACATGTGCTGTATAAATAAAGCTTGTTTTGATTTGAACATATTGTAAAACAAATTAACCCAATGACTGACCAATCAACAAACTCTTGGTCCACCTTAGTATGAAAAACTATCAATCCCACTTTTCCAGCCTGCTGAAGGCGTGGTGGAGTGGTAAACACCACCCCCGGCTCTACCAGGGGCTTGAGGTGGTCTCCCACAGCTCTGCTTATGTCATGTTCTGTGGCCTTGCTGTTCCATTTCTTGACTGTCCCTGCAACACAGAAACACATTTAGTCATATTATATAAAACACTCAATGTAATGGATACGGAGCATCTATGGCCTCAGTTACACCTGGCACCTAAATGTGACTTCTGTCATCCGATCACTCCAAGCTGCATTAGGTTCAGATCTACCAGGATGGGCCTTTGACAAAGTCTGGACATAGTCAGGCCACTGAATATGCATAAGCAATGTAAAAAGATGGGGTGAATGAGGGGAAAAGTATATTTGACACAAATGACCTTCATAATAACAAAGAACAAATGTGTGTGTCTGAGGGGAAATTAACTTTCATACAGCCAAAAGGGTTGAGAAATTACACCAATATCAGTGGACAATTTGCACTAATGTAAATAAACATAATGATGGAACATATTACCTTTTGCTGACGTGATGAACCGCTAAGGGGACATAAATATTTACCATCTAAACCATGTGTGACCTCTCACCTCTCTGGCTGTAGAAGTGTTCTGCCTAACCAGTCCCTCAACAGCACTCTGACTGAGCTCCACCCTCACTGGGTCTTCAGAGGAGAGGAAGGCTGAGTAGGGATGGAAGGATCAGTCAGTCAATAAAGTGTAGAGCTGCTGTCTATGCTGTCTGACAAAATCACAATTTTAGTAGTTCATTAAAGTAAATAAGGCTTTATGACTGCTGAATACCAACTATCAATCACTTAGATCATGTATTTTCAGGTAGAGATACATCCTTGGGATGTCCCTAGCCCGTTGAAGTTGACATTTAAAATGGTTAAGGTAGGGGTTAAGGTTAGGGTTTAGGGTAGGGATGTCCCAAGGATCCCAGATAGCATTGACCATTGTGCATTCTTCTGTCTCTTTTACATAGCAGGTGATGAGTTCTGACTTCTGAACTTGAAAATATTAAATATCCTTATTATGTGAAATTGAATGAAACAATAATGTATGTTGATGGTCATATAATGTACAATATTCCATGATGTTTCTATATGATAACAATACATTAATATATTTAATATGATGTACAATATTCCATGATGTTTCTATATGATAACAATACAGTAATATATTTAATATGATGTACAATATTCCATGATGTTTCTATATGATAACAATAGAGTAATATATTTAATATGATGTACAATATTCCATGATGTTTCTATATGATAACAATAGAGTAATATATTTAATATGATGTACAATATTCCATGATGTTTCTATATGATAACAATACAGTAATATATTTAATATGTCATATTTTTTAACAATTTCACTAATTCATTTTAATGAACTTAATCATTATGACACACCCCTCACTATTGTCATTGGTTGCACTAATTGCACTGTTTGTCTACATAACCTGGTTCAAGTATTGATGACATCACCCTGAGGAAGGCACAGTGATGCTGAAACGTTGGTAAATACCCAATAAATTGCTGGGAGTTTATACATGGAGTGTGCGACTTTATTTATTTTGATAGTTTATAGTTTATTCGCCGTTAGTCAGCACCTCCTCACAAACTATTTTTCTGGGTGTGCGCCAGCTCATGTTTTTTAACCTGTTAGGGGTAGGGGGCAGTATTTACACGGCCGGATAAAAAACGCCCCTGATTTAATCTGGTTATTACTGCTGCCCAGAAACTAGAATATGCATATAATTGGCTTTGGATAGAAAACACCCTAAAGTTTCTAAAACTGTTTGAATGGTGTCTGTGAGTATAACAGAACTCATATGGCAGGCAAAAACCTGAGAAGATTCTGTACAGGAAGTGCCCTCTCTGACCATTCCTAGGGCTTCTTGACTCTCTTTATTGAAAACTTAGGATCTTTGCTGTAACGTGACACTTCCTACGGCTCCCATAGGCTCTCAGAACTCGGGAAAAAGCTGAATGATGTCTTTGCAGCCCCTGGCTGAAAAACATTAGCGCCTTTGGTAAGTGGTCTATCAGAGGACAATGAGACTGAGGCGCGTGCACGAGGCGACCCCATGTTTTTATTTTCTCTGTCTTTGAACTAAACACGCTTTCCCGGTCGGAATATTATCACTTTTTTACGAGAAAAATGGCATCAAAATTGATTTTAAAG
This sequence comes from Salmo salar, assembly GCF_965601325.2. Lineage (NCBI taxonomy): Eukaryota > Metazoa > Chordata > Actinopteri > Salmoniformes > Salmonidae > Salmo > Salmo salar. Next base: position 1,208,140 of record NW_027675407.1, read on the forward strand.
AGCGGTTGACATGCTTCGAAGTACGGTAATGGAATATTTAGAAATGTTTTGTCACGAAACGCGTTGGGCGCGTCACCCTTATTTACCCTTCGGATAGTGTCTTGAACGCACGAACAAAACAGAGGATATTTGAACATAACTATGGATTATTTTGAACCAAACCAACATTTGTTATTGAAGTAGAAGTCCTGGGAGTGTATTCTGACGAAGAACAGCAAAGGTAATAACATTTTTCGTATAGTAAATCTGACTTTGGTGAGGGCTAAACTTGGTGGGTGTCTAAATAGCTAGCCCTGTGATGCTGGGCTATCTACTCAAAATATTGCAAAATGTGCTTTCACCGAAAAGCTATTTTAAAATCGGACATAGCGAGTGCATAAAGGAATTCTGTATCTATAATTCTTAAAATAATTGTTATGTTTTTTGTGAACGTTTATCGTGAGTAATTTAGTAAATTCACCGGAAGTGTTCGGTGGGAATGCTAGTTCTGAACGTCACATGCTAATGTAAAAAGCTGGTTTTTGATATAAATATGAACTTGATTGAACAAAACATGCATGTATTGTATAACATAATGTCCTAGGATTGTCATCTGATGAAGATCATCAAAGGTTAGTGCTGCATTTAGCTGTGGTTTGGGTTTATGTGACATTATATGCTAGCTTGAAAAATGGGTGTCTGATTATTTCTGGCTGGGTACTCCGCTGACATAATCTAATGTTTTGCTTTCATTGTAAAGCCTTTTTGAAATCGGACAGTGTGGTTAGATTAACGAGAGTCTTGTCTTTAAAATGGTGTAAAATAGTCATATGTTTGAGAAATTGAAGTAATAGCATTTCTAAGGTATTTGAATATCCCGCCACGGGATTACACTGGCTGTTGCGTAGCCCAGAGAGGTTTTTTAAGGGTAGGTAACAACACACCCGCCACGCTGATCCTCAACACAGGGGCCCCTCTGGGGTGCTGCTCAGTCTCCTCCTGTAGTCCCTGTTCACTCATGACTGCACTGCCAGGCACGACTCCAACACCATTATTAAGTTTGCCCATGCCACAATAGTGGTAGGCCTGATCACCAACAACGATGAGACAGGGAGGTCAGGAGGTCAGAGACCTGGCCGTGTGGTACCAGGAAAACAACCTCTCCCTCAACGTGATCAAGACAAAGGAGATGATTGTGGACTACAGGAAAAGGAGGACCGAGCATGTCCCCATTCTCATCAATGGGGCTGTAGTGGAGCAGGTTGAGAGCTTCAGGTTCCTTGGCGTCTGCATCACTAACAAACTATCATGGTCCAAGCACACCAAGATAATCGTGAAGAGGGCACGACAAAACCTATTCCTCCTCAAGAGACTGAAAAGATTTAGCATGGGTCCTCAGATCCTCAAAAGCTTCTACAGCTGCACCATCGAGAGCATCCTGACTGGTTGCATCTCTGCCTGGTATGGCAACTGCTCTGCCTCCGACCGCAAGGCACTACAGAGGGTAGTGCGTACAGCCCAGTACATCACTGGGGCCAAGCTTCCTGCCATCCAGGACCTCTTTACCAGGCGGTGTCAGAGGAAGCCCCCCCCCCCCCACTCTCTGTTATCATCTATGCATAGTCACTTTAATAACTCTACCTACATGTACATATTCACCGTCTCACCTCATACTGTATTGGAGCAGCAGCAGCTGACTGCCCGGTTCAACATCAGTTCACGTCTCACCTCATACTGTATTGGAGCAGCAGCAGCTGACTGCCCAGTTCAACATCAGTTCACCGTCTCACCTCATACTGTATTGGAGCAGCAGCAGCTGACTGCCCAGTTCAACATCAGTTCACCGTCTCACCTCATACTGTATTGGAGCAGCAGCAGCTGACTGCCCAGTTCAACATCAGTTCACCGTCTCACCTCATACTGTATTGGAGCAGCAGCAGCTGACTGCCCAGTTCAACATCAGTTCACCGTCTCACCTCATACTGTATTGGAGCAGCAGCAGCTGACTGCCCAGTTCAACATCAGTTCACCGTCTCACCTCATACTGTATTGGAGCAGCAGCAGCTGACTTGATCGTTGATACTAATCATCATGTTTGAATCTGAGAGTAAATAGAGCCGACTACACTCTAAAAATGAAGGGTTCAACTGGAGTTGTTCTCAGATCCCCTAAGAACCGTAGGGTTCTTGGTCAATGAAAAACAGCCCCAAAAGGTTCTTCAAAGAACTTGTTAGATGGTGGGTTCATCGAGGAACCTCCGTTGTTGCTGGACTTCTTCCGGGAACTTCGCAATTACAACTGAAAACGATGGTGACAAGTTTGGATGCGACAACAGTTAAAAAGGTTACGTTGGGTTGATGTTTGGCTCTGAATATGTCTCGAAATAATGTATTATAATAATATAACATACTAATAATGAATAACGAAGACAATGATAGTTTTCTGTGAATATCTTCCATAACGTTACTATAGTTAATTAACGTTAATATTAGAAAGCCGGGTTTGACCGTCGGCGTTGTATGAGCTACAGTACAGTACCGTTAGCTAGCTAACGTTATGTCCTAACTAGGCACAACTAGGTTTGGATTATTTCCTCAACTATATTCTTTCCCATATATTGTATATCGTTTCCATAAAGCCAACATGGCTTTACACTCATTAATGTAAGTTTCCAATCAAGAGCAGTTCTCACTTTTGTGATAATGAACTAGCTAACGTTAGCTTCGTTAACTAACTAACTAAGGACGGTGACCTGTCCAGACGAGATGTTACAACGAACTGAATCGTCAATGGAGGTCTTCCTCTTTATATAGCCTGCTACAGCATGCAATACTATTAACTCACAAGGGGGCATAACGTTACATGTACAATACTACACACTCAGAGCCTACTGCCTCGGCCCTGTTTACGCCTCCAAGGTGCCCCCCCTCACACAGAAATACACACTCAGAGGATTTTCTAAAAACTGCACCATTTACCCAGGTCATCAGGAGCGGTCACCAAGTGAAGATTCACATCCCCATCGCCAAATGTGGTGGTTAATTTCTTTCATATCAAATGAGACAAACTTATCACACAAGTCAGAGTTATACTAAAACTAAATCTTTATTCACTTAATAATAAGGGAGCAGGTCAATACAACACACACATATAAAGTGAATCAATTGAGTGCTCTACGATAATGATGGCTGGTCGACGAATCACCCCCAGATGATTCGTTGAGAACCACGATACAAAAGTACAAAGGTATTTTAAAGCCAAGATACACCCCTTTCAACCTACATGACAAACAACAGATGAATAGAATGGGTCACAAGCTTAAGATTTGTATGCAAGATGCTTATAATTCTCAGCAGACAGTATCTGCTGTAAAAACAGTACTCTTTGTGTAGAGACCAGGGTCTGGCCCTGGGGTCATCTCTCCCTGGTACCATATAGAACAGAAACATTAACTCATGCTCTGGAATGCGGTCTCTTTAGGTTTTATCACCCAAAAGACATTGTAAATCTCCTGTCAGTGTTTTCTCCCAGAGGCCCATCCTCAGTAGAACACACAGACACAATAGTTATAAGAACCCTCTATTCTGTTGCATAAAACAACCATTTGTTGCAATAAAAGTATTATAACATAATCTTGCAATTTTGCTCTCACAGTGTCCACTGGAAGTTGACTAGTAACAACAACTGGGACCTAAAAGACACCCACCATGAGACCCACTAAATCTGCCCAAGAAGAGGAAAACAAAAGAAAAACCCACACCAAACTTAAAGACAGGAAGTAAACCAAAAAGGTGGAGCAACTAAAGGTGTTGACTCTCCACATGTATCAAGACAACTGGAGCACTGGGCCAGACACTCTTAAATAGAACCTGGACCAGCTCAGGTGAAACACCTTCCCACTAACGAGATGGACAAGCCAGCACAGGTGTAACACATACTGACTAACGAGGTGACACCAATCAGTGCACCCAAGACACATTTCAGTTGAATGCATTCAGTTGTACAACTGACTTGGTATCCCCCTTTCCCACGTGCTAATGTCCAACCTCAAAACATAAATGTAAAAACCAAAGCCTGTAACACCTTAAGACAACAAATATATCCTATATTTTGTTGGACAAGTTTGCTCACCATCAACAGAAAACAACTTCCATTTCACATTATAATCAACTACAATGCTTCACCTTCACCAATATAAACATGGTGTCTACTGGATGTCAACAATTAAAAACAAGAAAAAACACGTATTTCTAAATAATAATATACAATCGTACTATTTTTTTCTCCTTTTTCTGTCTATAGAATCCTAAAAGTCACTAGCTTCTAGAACTCTCGTCTTCCTAAAACTCACTAGCTTCTAGAACTCTCGTCTTCCTAAAACTCACTAGCTTCTAGAACTCTCGTCTTCCTAAAACTCACTAGCTTCTAGAACTCTCGTCTTCCTAAAACTCACTAGCTTCTAGAACTCTCGTCTTCCTAAAACTCACTAGCTTCTAGAACACTCGTCTTCCTAAAACTCACTAGCTTCTAGAACACTCGTCTTCCTAAAACTCACTAGCTTCTAGAACACTCGTCTTCCTAAAACTCAGTAGCTTCTAGAACACTTGTCTTCCTAAAACTCACTAGCTTCTAGAACACTCGTCTTCCTAAAACTCACTAGCTTCTAGAACACTCGTCTTCCTAAAACTCACTAGCTTCTAGAACTCTCGTCCCCTTGGAACGAGCCCAAACAAAAATCATCTCAAATACGGAAAAACATGCCGTATAACAAAACTCAAATCAAATTGTACTGCGCCGAATACAACAGACCTAACAGTGAAATGCTGACTTACGAGCCCCTAACCAACAGTGCAGTTTCAAAAACATACAGAAAAGAATAAGAGATAAAACTCATCTCCAACACGGAAAAACGTGTCAAAATAATATGTGATCCATGGTAACACACTGGTTAAACGCAAAACACAAATCTTTTTAACTGCCAACCCCAGAGACAATCAGCAACCAAGTTGTCCTCACCACGGACATGTCTGATTTCAAGAGGAAACTCCTGCAATATCCATAGTAACTTTCCACACCTCACTGCGGAGCTTCTCTCTCTTTTCAGGGTTCACTAGATAGGCATGTTGTTGGAACGGGGCCCAGTCCCCAATGTCATGCTCTAGTACATTTGGGTTGGCACATCTGAGAATGATCCCTGATATTATAAAATTACATTATAAAATTATCCCTGATATTACGTCAATATAATTGTACCCAAAAATTGTCAGTTGGTTGCATAAATCATTGATTACTAAATGTTACATTAATTGTAAATATGAAATATCAAACCAAATGTACACCCCTTTGTTAATATGTATTGGCAATAATTAACTTAATGGTGAGGCATGGAATAATAAAACACGTATCTTTTGTCAGGCTGAATGTTTGAAATATGAGGTGATTTGAGTCATGCTTCTTCAGTAGTGGAATAAAGACAATTAGAATTTGAATGTTGTCAATAAATGCTGGAGTGATGTAGGATTGTTAATACAATTGATTATAGACCAATTTATTATACTGAGTCAATGTGTATAGGCTGCAAGGACGTTGAATTTAAGTTGTTTTCAAGTCAATGAAAAAACTACATCTTCTCAACTTTCACTTTCAACTAAAACTGAATGTGTATTGGATGTTGGGCATAGTCTTATTTTCAACATCTTTTCAATTACATTTTGCTAGGTGGGATATTTTCCATGCATGGAAAGGGGTTGGAGGCAAAGGACAAATAAATAAGTGCTACCAAACATAACAAGCATTTCACAAACACTACAGTGTATAAATAAGACGCATTAAATAAAACCACAATGAGGACAAGTTTTCATTAATCATTGGGTACATCGTACGAAAAGCATCAGAATTATCTTAAATAGGAAAACAATTCAAGTTTAGAATCACAACATAAAATACATAGGCATTTCATCATTAAGTCCTTTAGGAAATAATGTCTGGTGGGCGTGTCCAAATCAAAAACCAAAATGCAGAAACAGTTTGGGATGAATTGAAAATCTAAACATAAAATGTGCTATATACACAAACATCTGCCACAATAATCATATTACTTGTATTTTTATTAAACAAGCTTCTTATAAACTGCACAAGCACCAGAAACACTGTTGTTATGACAAGTAGCAATAAATCACTGATATCGATTAGGGGGGAAATCAGGTTGTACGTGCTGTTGAAACTAACACAACTAAAAAAACACATGGAAATGGGAGATATATTTTACCTCACTGGTTAGAGGACAACCTGCAGAAGACAGTCAGCTACATTTTGGAGTGATGCATTTAAATTTAGGGGTCGCTAAACAAAGGAACACAACACTTATTCATCGATATCATGCTAAAATCATTTGTGTGACAGGAGGGAGATGAAGTTGCACGTCCTGTTAAAACTAACAGCTCAAAAACCACACAGAATCTGGGAATAATGTGTACATCCCTGGTTAGAGGACAACTGGTAGAAAACAGCTGGCTACATTTTGAAGTGGTGCATTTTGATTCCAGTGGGTCACCAACATGGTAAGTGTAACACAACTCTTTTTTTGTTAGTCACTTTTTGTTAAATCACGTAAATAGTACTCTTCCATTTCAGAGCCTGGATTTTCCCTCTGAGGCTAATATCCATATAATGTTGAAATCAATAGAACAGGGGACAAACGTTTAGGGTTCTACATTGTGACATTATTAAAATACTCCTTCTACAATGTTAAAACATTCTACATTGTGACATTAATTCATTGATATCATGAAACAACTCCTTCATGTATGTATTTTCTGATATTTGATCAGAGATCTTTTATCAGATTATCTCTGGTCACAGCTATGAGGTTTCTCTCCTGTGTGTGTTCTCTGGTGTTGAGTCAGAGAGCCAGAATCAGCAAAACTCTTCCCACATTGATCACAGCTATAAGATTTCTCTCCTGTGTGTGTTCTCTTGTGTGATGTCAGATGGCCAGATTGACCAAATCTCTTCCCACATTGATCACAGCTATAAGGTTTCTCTCCTGTGTGTATTCTCTGGTGCACTGTCAGCTGGCCAGATCTACCAAAACTCTTCCCACATTGATCACAGCTATAGGATTTCTCTCCTGTGTGTATTCTCTGGTGCACTGTCAGATTGCTAGATTGACCAAAACTCTTCCCACATTGATCACAGCTATAAGGTTTCTCTCCTGTGTGTCTTCTCTGGTGTAATATCAGACCCCCAGACTCAGTAAAACTCTTCCCACACTGATCACAGCTATATGATTTCTCTCCTGTGTGTGTTCTCTGGTGTGATGTCAGATTGCTAGATTTACCAAAACTCTTCCCACATTGATCACAGCTATATGGTTTCTCTCCTGTGTGTGTTCTCTGGTGCACTGTCAGATTGCTAGATTGACCAAAACTCTTCCCACATTGATCACAGCTATAAGGTTTCTCTCCTGTGTGTCTTCTCTGGTGTAATATCAGACCCCCAGACTCAGTAAAACTCTTCCCACATTGATCACAGCTATATGGTTTCTCTCCTGTGTGTGTTCTCTGGTGCACTGTCAGATTGCTAGATTGACCAAAACTCTTCCCACATTGATCACAGCTATAAGGTTTCTCTCCTGTGTGTCTTCTCTGGTGTAATATCAGACCCCCAGACTCAGTAAAACTCTTCGCACATTGATCACAGCTATATGGTTTCTCTCCTGTGTGTGTTCTCTGGTGCACTGTCAGATTGCTAGATTGACCAAAACTCTTCCCACATTGATCACAGCTACAGGGTTTCTCTCCTGTGTGTGTTCTCTGATGAATTTTAATGCCTGTTGATGAGGTGAATCTCTTCCCACAGTCAGAGCAGCAGTGAGTTCTCTTCCCTGTGGATCTCTGCGGGTGTTTCTTGAGGTGTTCTGATCTGGAGAGACTCTTCTCTGCCTCGTCAGCATCATGATGTTGTTGAGACTCCCCAGAGGATCCACGATAGTCCCGTCTCTCTCCTGTGTGAACAACAAAGTCAGACAGATGAAGTAAAGGCCCACAACAGCGGTAACCCACTGTAAAAGGTGATGCCAACAGCGTAGCCATGATGTTATACAACAATTGACATCTGTAATGAATGTAAAAATGATTTGACAATTGTCTTAAAATGAGCAAGAATAGTCATATTTTGTCTTGTTTTCACATAAGTAGTAACATCGATGATTGTAGGCTAGAAATAAGTTATTCATGTTGTTGAACCTCTAAGCAGTGTGCCAGACGACTTTTGGTCTCCAATATTCTGCCCCTTTCTGTGTTTGGACTATAAGGGCGACACAATTTGGTTGCAGAAACTCCTCCCTGCTAATGAGGAAACCACTAGTTATGGATGTAGTATATCTGGTAATGAGGAAACCACTAGTTATGGATGTAGTATATTTGGTAATGAGGAAACCAATAGTTATGGATGTAGTATATCTGGTAATGAGGAAACCACTAGTTATGGATGTAGTATATCTGGTAATGAGGAAACCACTAGTTATGGATGTAGTATATCTGGTAATGAGGAAACCACTAGTTATGGATGTAGTATATCTGGTAATGAGGAAACCACTAGTTATGGATGTAGTATATCTGGTAATGAGGAAACCACTAGTTATGGATGTAGTATATCTGGTAATGAGGAAACCACTAGTTATGGATGTAGTATATCTGGTAATGAGGAAACCACTAGTTATGGATGTAGTATATCTGGTAATGAAGAAACCACTAGTTATGGATGAAGTATATCTGGTCATGAGGAAACCACTAGTTATGGATGTAGTATATCTGGTAATGAGGAAACCACTAGTTATGGATGTAGTATATCTGGTAATGAGGAAACTACTAGTTATGGATGTAGTATATCTGGTAATGAGGAAACCACTAGTTATGGATGTAGTATATCTGGTAATGAGGAAACCACGAGTTATGGATGTAGTATATCTGCTAATGAGGAAACCACTAGTTATGGATGTAGTATATCTGCTAATGAGGAAACCACTAGTTATGGATGTAGTATATCTGGTAATGAGGAAACCACTAGTTATAGATGTAGTATATCTGGTAATGAGGAAACCACTAGTTATGGATGTAGTATATCTGCTAATGAGGAAACCACTAGTTATGGATGTAGTATATCTGGTAATGAGGAAACCACTAGTTATGGATGTAGTATATCTGGTAATGAGGAAACCACTAGTTATGGATGTAGTATATCTGGTAATGAGGAAACGGCTAGTTATGGATGTAGTATATCTGGTAATGAGGAAACCACTAGTTATGGATGTAGTATATCTGGTAATGAGGAAACCACTAGTTATGGATGTAGTATATCTGCTAATGAGGAAACCACTAGTTATGGATGTAGTATATCTGCTAATGAGGAAACCACTAGTTATGGATGTAGTATATCTGGTAATGAGGAACCCACTAGTTATGGATGTAGTATATCTGCCTGGAGCAAAAATGGTGAGCAAAGATTTTAGTTTTTCACAATGTATTCTGAATGTGAATGGGGGAAAACTCAGGGGAGTAACCTCCATTTCCAGGTTGATGATGAGTTCATTTCACACTACTTTGGATTATAATTGTAAGGCTCGTTTGAATGTCCTGCTTAATATGTTTGTGTTATTGTCGCAAATCAACTGCTTTATACTTAAAAAACACTTCAACCAGTAAAATGCTCTTTGGCTTTTCCATCAGCCTGACAATGAGGGTTTGTACACTCTTTGCCAAATTGGCCCATAACTTCACCTAACAACAATCATACCTATGTAATGAACGAAGAAGCACTTTGGTTGTTGTTGCATGACACACATAGTGTCCTCTAGGACCCATAACAATAACATAGACATACTGTAGGACCCATAACTTCACCTAACAATAACATAGACCTACTGTAGGACCCATAACTTCACCTAACAATAACATAGACCTACTGTAGGACCCATAACTTCACCTAACAATAACATAGACCTACTGTAGGACCCATAACTTCACCTAACAATAACATAGACCTACTGTCGGACCCATAACTTCACCTAACAATAACATAAACCTACTGTAGGACCCAAAACTTCACCTAACAATAACATAGACCTACTGTTGGACCCATAACTTCACCTAACAATAACATAGACCTACTGTAGGACCCATAACTTCACCTAACAATAACATAGACCTACTGTAGGACCCATAACTTCACCTAACAACAAATATAGGAAAATATCTGTGTGTGTTGTACAATAGCCTATCCATCAAGGAACAGTTCTCTACACATTATGAGTGAAGTATCTCTGTGTCCAAACAGACTAACGAGACCCTACAGTAAATCAAGCAGACAATAACACATTATAAACATCAATTTGTTAGGAATGTTGGATCCAACGTGGAGCACGGCATAACTGTCTTTACCAGAGTAATGAATGAAGAAGCACTTTGGTTGTTGTAGCATGTCGTGATGTTTGTCATGTGACTGTCATTCAGAAAATGATTTCCTGGATCAGCTGATGATAGTTGAACATGTGACTGTAACTAAACAGCTACAGTATTAAGTATTATGTGTAATTATTGAAGAACCGCGTTAATGACAGTATCCATTTGGGTGTTGTCAATAAAGTTAAGGTGACTCTCGGTTAGAACCATTGGATTTAGTAAACTGAAATGATTTAGGATTTCTGTGCCCATGAAAACTGTTTCCCCAGCGTAACATAAGGAGACACTAAATGTTACGTAGGTAGAGAGCATTTCAGAGATCTGAATACAAAAAAACGTCCTAACAGGACAATAACCTAAACCACAAGGCCAAATCTACACTGGAGGAGCTTACCAAGATGACATTGAATGTTCCTGAGTGGCCTAGTTACAGTTTGGACTTAAATCATCTTGAAAGTCAATGCAAGACTTGAAAACGGCTTTCTAGCAATGATCAACAACCAACTTGACAGAACAGGAAGGATTTTCAAAAGAATAATGAATATTCACATGAAGATCAGTCTCCTATTGGATGACATCACGACTTCCCATCAAGCCAACTCCTTGAAGGCCTTACTATGACATCACTCACTCCTTCTAGTTTGCAGTTGTTAAAAAAAAAAACTATTTTGCTCAAAACATTTATTTGTTTCCCATTAGTGTGTTTATACTTTACTGTATTTATATATCACTTTTCAACAGGAAAAGTTTTAAAATCCCTGGAGGACTTCATGGACAATTCATACCGTACAAAAATATATTCAAGTGTAGAATGCCCTTTTAAAAATCACACATTAGTTCAACAACTGCAGAGTTTGTGTCCCTGTTTTATAAGATAGTACTCACTGTATTTACTGGTGTTAATCAGATCAATGTCCCTGTTTTATTAGATAGTACTCACTGTATTTACTGGTGTTAATCAGATCAATGTCCCTGTTTTATTAGATAGTACTCACTGTATTTACTAGTGTTAATCAGTTCTCCAGTCTTCTCTTCTTCGTCCTCCTCTAATGTGACAGTAATCTCCCCCTCTTCATCTTTCACTCCAAAAACTGCATCTTCCTCCTTTTCTTTCACAGTAACATCCTCCTCCTCTTTCACTCTGAAGGCGTCTTCCTCTTCTTTCACTGAAACGTCTTTCTCTTCTTTTTTCACGGTAACAGCCTCACCCTCTACTTGTTTTTGTATTGAAACAGCCTCCTCTTCCTCCTCCTCTTTCACGAGAGCTTCTTTCTCAGTCCAACAGACCTCTTCTTTAGCAGGAGGAGAGTAGCTTAGTGAGCGCATGGTCGGGGATGTTAGCTAGCTAGGCTAGTGCTAACTTAACCAGCCAGCTAGTTGACTTACAACGTAAATATTACATTAAATGGGGTAGCTAGTTGTTTCCACATAAGTATGTTTAAATCACAGTTACAATTAAACCAGGAAAGTGTCTAAAGAACTTGAATGTTCAGACTTTGTCGGCTAGCGAGCTACCGAGGTGGCTGCAGTTGCTGAAGAAGCGTTCCGTCCACTAGATTATACGTCACACTAGAAACATCGCCTGAAAGACACATATCGCCATCTGCTGTCTGGAGGGAGGAAACGCAGTTGAGGAGGGAAAACTATTTTTATTCTTCAACGAATTATCATATTATAAAGCAGTTTTTGGGAAACGTTTTTTTCCTCTCCATTAAATATTAATATTATATCAACACGTACAAAGAGCAACAAGTGTTGTTTGATTAGTTAAGATTTTTTTATGAGAATTTTAAACAAACTCTACATCTACTCCACATCTGTATTTCTGATTCAGTCAAATAACTACATATCAAAATAAGCACCTAGTTATTGATACCCTTGATAAAGATGAGAAAAAATTACTGTATAAAATAAATAAATAAACTTTACCCACTACCAGGATATTTTAGCCCAAAACCTGGTTACCTCTCTGCTAGGAGGCTGAAACTTGGCCATAAGTGGATCTTCCAGCAAGACACATCAACATCCACGAAGAAATGGTTAATTGAGCACAAAATCAACATTTTCAATGGCCATCTCAGTCTTCGGACTTGAACTCCATTGAAAACCTGTGGTTTGAATTGAACAGGGCAGTCCATAAGCGCAGACAAAATAAATCAAAGACCTGGAGAGATTCTGTATGGAGGAAGGGTCTAAGATCCCACCCAATGTGTACTCTAATCTCATAAAACATTTCAGTGTCGTTATCCTCAGTGTTGTTGCATAACAATCAGGCAGTAGAACAACAATAATCATCACCCTCTTGACCAATCTTCCCTCCCCTTAACATTGGTTTGATTCAGACCCTGTCAGTGTACCAGGTGGACATTGGGTTGATTCAGACCCTGCCAGTGTACCAGGTGGACATTGGGTTTGATTCAGACCCTGTCAGTGTACCAGGTGGACATTGGGTTGATTCAGACCCTGCCAGTGTACCAGGTGGACATTGGGTTGATTCAGACCCTGTCAGTGTACCAGGTGGACATTGGGTTTGATTCAGACCCTGTCAGTGTACCAGGTGGACGTTGGGTTGATTCAGACCCTGTCAGTGTACCAGGTGGACATTGGGTTGATTCAGACCCTGTCAGTGTACCAGGTGGACATTGGGTTTGATTCAGACCCTGTCAGTGTACCAGGTGGACATTGGGTTTGATTCAGGCCCTGCCAGTGTACCAGGTGGACATTGGGTTTGATTCAGACCCTGTCAGTGTACCAGGTGGACATTGGGTTTGATTCAGACCCTGCCAGTGTACCAGGTGGACATTGGGTTTGATTCAGACCCTGCCAGTGTACCAGGTGGACATTGGGTTTGATTCAGACCCTGTCAGTGTACCAGGTGGACATTGGGTTGATTCAGACCCTGCCAGTGTACCAGGTGGACATTGGGTTTGATTCAGACCCTGTCAGTGTACCAGGTGGACATTGGGTTGATTCAGACCCTGCCAGTGTACCAGGTGGACATTGGATTTGATTCAGGCCCTGCCAGTGTACCAGGTGGACATTGGGTTTGATTCAGACCCTGCCAGTGTACCAGGTGGACATTGGGTTTGATTCAGACCCTGTCAGTGTACCAGGTGGACATTGGGTTTGATTCAGACCCTGCCAGCATGGCCAGAAATGTATTCCAAGGTCAGTAACTTATAACCACAGAACCACCCCAGACCTTTCATGCATGACTAAAAACACCTAAGTATTAGATTTACTGCCATGGTCTAGTATGTCACTGCATTAGACACCATTCACAATGCTGGCTGAGGTACGAGTAAAACATGACATATTATTTCCTAACCATTCACAATGCTGGCTGAGGTACAAGTAAAACATGACGTATTATTTCCTAACCATTCACAATGCTGGCTGAGGTACGAGTAAAACATGACATATTATTTCCTAACCATTCACAATGCTGGCTGAGGTACGAGTAAAACATGACATATTATTTCCTAACCATTCACAATGCTGGCTGAGGTACGAGTAAAACATGACATATTATTTCCTAACCATTCACAATGCTGGCTGAGGTACGAGTAAAACATGACATATTATTTCCTAACCATTCACAATGCTGGCTGAGGTACTAGTAAAACATGACATATTATTTCCTAACCATTCACAATGCTGGCTGAGGTACTAGTAAAACATAACATATTATTTCCTAATCTCCAAGTTTATCATTTTAAAAGGCTAATTGATCATTAGAAAACCCTTTTGTAATTATGTTAGCACAGCTGAAAACTGTTGTTCTGATTAATGAAGCAATAAAACTGGCCTTCTTTAGACTAGTTGAGTATCTGGAGCATCAGCATTTGTGAGTTCGATTACAGGCTCAAAATGGCCAGAAACAAATCATTTTCTTCTGAAAATTGTTAGTCTACTCTATTTCTGAGAAATTAAGGCTATTCCATGCGAAAAATTGCCAAGAAACTGAAGATCTCGTACAATGCTGTGTACTACTCCCTACACAGAACAGCGCAAACTGGCCTAACCAGAATGGAAGGAGGCCCCAGTGCATAACTGAGCAAGAGGACAAGTACATTAGTGTCTAATTTGAGAAACAGACGCCTCACAAGTTTTCAACTGGAAGCTTTATCAAATAGTACCTGCAAAACACCAGTCTAAACGTCAACAGTGAAGAGGCGACTCCGGGATGTTGGCTTTCTAGGCAGAGTTGCAAAGAAAAATCCATATCTCAGACCGTTTTAAAAAAAAGCAAAAGATTAAGATGGGCAAACTAACACAGACATTGGGCAGAGGAAGATTGGAAAAAAGTGTTATGGACAGACTAATCTAAGTTTGAGGTGTTCGGATCACAAACAAGAACATTCGTGAGTTCCAGAAAAAATGAAAAGATGCTGGAGGAGTGCTTGACGCCTTCTGTCAAGCATGGTGGAGGCAATGTGATGGTCTGGGGTGCTTTGGTGGTGGTAAAGTGGGAGATTTGTACAGGGTAAAAGGGATCTTGAAGAAGGAAGGCTATCACTCCATTTTGCAAAGCCATGCCATACCCTGTGGACGGTGCTTAATTGGAGCCAACTTCCTCCTACACCAGGACAATGACCCAAAGCACAGCTCCATTTAGGGAAGAAGCATTCAGCTGGTATTCTGTCTATAATGGAGTGGTCAGCACAGTCACTGGATCTCAACCCTATTGAGCTGTTGTGGGAGCAGCTTGACTGTATGATACGTAAGAAGTGCCCATCAATCCAATCCAATTTGTGGGAGGTGCTTCAGGAAACATGGGGTGGAATCTCTTTAGATTACCTCAACAAATTGACAACTAGAATGCCAAAGATCTGCAAAGGCTGTAATTGCTGCAAATGGAGGATTCAAAGTTTGAAGGACACAATTATTATTCCAATTAAAAATCATTATTTAAAACCTTGTCAAAGTCTTGACTATGTTTCCTATTCATTATGCAACTCATTTCATGAATGTTTTCATGGAAAACAAGGACATTTCTAATTGACCCCAAACTTTTGAACGGCAATGTAGGTTCAACAGGTTTGAGCACCGAGGCGCTGGAAGATGGCGGCGAGTGTAGACGAGATTTCAGCTTGCTCCGAGTAACCTTAACTTTTATCCCTCTCAAACTTACTTAAATGTAACGGAACTTGGCTTATAGTAAACACAATAGAGAACAACACTTAGTTGACCGATAATTTGATTCATAACTTTGAGAAATGGAAGGAAAAAATGTGCGAAAGAGCAAAGGGAGGAGAAGGCAGTTGCTAGCTGAGCACTCATACGTTGGAGAAAAACCGCCACCTGACTCCTCAGGAGAAGAAATGGAGGATTCTGGACATTCGGTTGATTCTGAAAATGCAGTCAATAGTCCTGCACCCAAAAAGACACAGAAAGAATTATCTTTGCGCGAATTACAGGTCAACATAATCGATGCTGTCTCTGCAAAGATAAACGAAAGAGCCGACGGTCTGGAGAAAATGATACGCGAAAACACATCAAAAATAGTTGACCTCGAGACCTCTCTGAATCATGCATACAAGAGTATCGAAGAGCTTAAACTTGCAAACACTGCTACGTCTGAGAAATGCATTGGTCAGGAGAAGACCATCGCAGACATGCAAGAGCGCTTATCGGAAGCAGAGCGATTCCGGAGAAGGTGGGGGCTACGGCTTTATGGTGTCCCCGAGAACCAGGATGAGAATGTGAAGCGCTTAGTAAGAGACATCTGTAACCGTGTGGCACCGGACTTCCCCAATGGATATATGGATATGGCTGTGGATGTCGCTCATCGGATTGGGAAGAAACAAGATGCCATCGTCAGCCGATCGATCATCATCCAGTTTGCTTTTCGCACAGCGAGAGATGCAGTTTGGAAGAAAGCAAAGGAAAGCGCCTTTCTGAAAGAAAAAAACTTAGATTCGGGGAGGATTTGACTGTAGCAGACAAGGCAGCAAAGGCAAAATTGTGGCCTCTCGTACAACAGGCCCGAAATCAAGGAAACGGTGGATACTACAGGGGAATCAGAGCTTTTTTCGCCAACGGTAAAGAAATACGACCGGGGTGATTTGATTTGTTCTGTCGGTAGGTTTACAAGGTAGTTCCTTCCCCACTGCAAACTGAACGTTCTACTTTTGAAACATGGTGTTACTATTTTACAAGTTAAGAATTCTGTTAATACATATATGAAGCAACTTTTTATAGAGAGGGTAAAGTTGAGATTGCATAGGATTTTTCTTTCTATTCTATAGATATGGACTTGAAGTTTATGTCAATCAATGCCAGGGGGATACGTAACATTTTGAAGAGAAAAGCTTTTTTTTTGTTTTGTAAGGACTGCAACGCAGATCTTGTATTCGTTCAAGAAACACATTCATGCAAAGAGGACTATAATTATTGGAAAAATCAGTGAGGCAGTGACATTTTTTTGGCCCACGGGACAAATCATTCAGCTGGGGTTGCAATTTTAGCACACAATTTCAAAGGGAAATTTTTGTTTACTCAAATGGACTCCAATGGACATTGGCTAGTAGCGGTCATCAACCACATGGACAGATTATTTGTGTTGTGTAATGTATATGGATACTGTTCTAGTCCTCCAAATAACTTACTTCTAGAGGAAATTGAAGAAATTCTTAAAAATCTTCTGAGAAAATATCCATTCAGTCAGATAATAGTTGGTGGAGATTTTTAATATGGTTTATTCTAATGAGACTGATAGATTGCCTCATAGGCCTAACATTGGTGTGAACAAGTTGGTGAATTTCTGCCAAAGCCTGGACTTAATTGACATATGGAGAGTAAAAAACCCTGGAGAGATACAATACACATGGAGTAATAGAGATCGTTTCTTACAATCAAGAATTGATTTGTGGGTGATAACCTCTAGTCTTGTGCCCAACACTGTAGAGGTAAAAATACTGCCTGCAGTCCTGACGGATCATAAAGTCATATGGTTGACTGTAAGAATATGCAGTAATGATGGTAAGAAATACTCTGGTGGTTACTGGAAACTAAATAACTCATTGTTATTGCATGATGATTTAAAAAATGTGATTAAGAATCTAATTGCTGTTTACTGGAGTTTAGCTACATCTAATGCAGAATATGGGAAATATTGGGAACTGCTGAAATTTAAAATCCGCTCAGCCTGTATTACTTATGGAAAACGGCTTGCTTTAAGAAGGAGATGTGAGGTAGCTGAACTCTCTAGGACAATTGCCGTTATCACAGAGATTCAACATCTTGATCTTAATGAGAAAGCTAAATTGAATGATTTACAGAATCAACTAGATACATTGTATGAGGAAAAGGCTAGAGGAGCTTTCATAAGATCTAGAAAACAATGGCTTGAAAAAGGTGAAAAGAACAGTAGATACTTTTTTAATTTGGAGAAGAGGAGAGGGGAACTCAACACACTTCGGAAACTTAAAATGAATGGGGTTACCACTGAGGATAGAGAGTTGATATCAGAATTTACCACTACATTTTATGAGAATCTTTACTCCTTAGATAACAATTTGAGTGACTCTAAGGATCTCCTTGATTCTATAGAGAATGTTAATTCGATTAGTGAAGAACTCAATCAGTCTTGTTGCCAAGATTTATCCATTATGGACATCCAGTACGGGGTTGCTCAGTTAAAAAAGAACAAATCTCCAGGTTGTGATGGATTAACCTCTGAATTTTACAAAACCTTCTTTGAAGAAATAGCACCTTTTTTACTTGAAACCTTTAAGGAGGCTATAAAGAAGGGAGAACTACCTGCCTCTCTGAAGCAAGGGGTTATTACTCTTATACCTAAACCACACAAGGATCTCCTAAGTATTGATAATTGGCGTCCAATCACACTCCTAAATAACGACTACAAAATTATAGCCTTAATCTTTGCAAAAAGGTTAAAGTCTTGCTTAAATGATCTGATTGATGAATGTCAATCAGGGTTTATGAAAGGGCTGATCTAATTATCTAATAATCTGAGGCTGATATTAGACTTGGTTGAGTATCGTGATCTATTAGATGACTTCCCTGTTATCCTATTTCTGGATTTTCAGAAAGCATTTGATACAGTAAGTCACAATTTTATCTTTGATTGTCTTAAGCATTTGAAATTTGGTCGTTTCTTTGTTGATACTATTAGAACTCTGTATAATGGTGGCAATAGCTGTATCAAACTCTGTCATGGAACATCCTCAAGATTTAACATTTACAAAGGAATACGACAAGGTTGTCCAATTTCACCTTTTTTATTTTTGTTAGTTTCTCAAATGTTATGCTCATTAGTTCATAAAAGTCAATTTGAAGGCATTACATTCCAGTCCAGAGAGATCAAGATATCCCAACTGGCGGATGACACCTCACTTTTTTTGAAAAATGTATCTCAAGCTAGATTAGCATTGGATATCGTGAAGCAGTTCTCCAAAATCTCAGGCTTGACTTTAAATCTTTCCAAATGTGAGTTGTTTGTTTTGAAAGGGGCTGTCAACCCAGCAGATTGTAACATCTCTGAAAAAGATACTGTAACCTACCTCGGTGTAAAGATCACCAAAAATCTTAAGGCTATGAATGATCTTAATTTGAACCCTGTAACTGAATCTGTCAAAAAAATATTATCCTCATGGTTAGGGAGGGATTTAAGTCTTCAAGGAAGGGTGCTTTTATCCAAAGCTGAGGGGCTATCTCGTGCATCCTATCTTTTTTCATCTATTGACATTCCCAAATCCACTTGCTGTACCTTAGATAGGCTTTTGTACAACTTCATATGGAAAAACAAGCCACATAAGATAAAAAGAGATGTTATCACCAACAGGGTTTGTGATGGCGGTCTAAATGTCTTAGATTTCACTCTCTTCAATCAGATATCAAAGGTCAACTGGATTAAAAGGTACATAAAAAATCCTCATAGTTTCTGGAATAGTATACCTCATTTTGTTTTTCAGAAGTTTGGAGGGCTTAATTTTTTACTACAATGTCCATATATTGTGGGTAAAATTCCTGTGAAACTGGCGGTTTTTCACAAGCAGGCTTTAATGTGCAGGGCTTTGTTGTATAAACACAACTTTTCACCTCATAAATGTTTTATTTGGAACAATGGGTCAATATTACATAGAAATAAGATGTTATTTAACCATAAATGGTTCTCCAAAAACATTGTTCTTGTCAGCCAATTGGTTAATAACAGTGGGAATCTATTTACACAGAGAGAATTTATGGAAATATACAACTTTGAGGTTTCAAGCAAGGAATATGACACTGTTATTAAAGCTATACCTAGTGGGATAAAAACTTTACTTCAGAATAATGCATATTTTGGAATATCTCCGATTGTAAGCGATATTCAGTTGAATGGCATTGGTCTACTAGATACGAAATTCAACAATCGTTTAATAAGGGATATTTTCTACAGGAAGTCTATTCCCTCTGCGATATTTTGTTGGGCTTCATCGTTTGATGTAAACTGGCGCCGTGCTTGGCTCACTCCACACAGATTTATGGTGACCAATAAAGTAAAGGAGATCTCCTTTAAGATAATCCATAGATGCTATCCGTGTAATAGCTTGATTTCTAAATATGTATTTGACGTTACCAGTGAATGCAGTTTTTGTGAACTAGAAACTGAATCTATTGAACACTTATTCTGTAATTGTTTATATAGTGAAGTGTTTTGGACTGATGTAAAACTATATCTTAGCCGCAAATTGCATACAACCATTGATATTACTAAGTTTGACATATTATTTTACTACACTGATTCCACAATTGAACGTGAGTATGTCATAAATCTCTTTATTTTATTAGGAAAATCTTTCATCCACAAATCAAAATTTATGAAGATAAAGCCCCTTTTCTTAATTTTTTTATCTGATTTGGAACAGTACGTAGAATCTTTAAAACGTATACAAAACAATATGTCAAAAAAATGTATTCGATATATGTCTGTATTTGATTTGATATAATAGTTTTTTTTATTTTTCTCTAATTTCTTTGGATTCCCTCTGGCTGTTATGTTATGTTATGTTTATGTTTTGCATGTTACTGTTATTTACAACAAGTTAAATAAAGATCTGTGCAAACTAAAAAACTACAAAAAAAATAAAATAATAGTTAGCGAATACATTACTGTAAACTAAAAAAAAAAAAAATAATTAAATAATAATAAAAATACAAAAAATTATGAATATGAAACTGCCTTAAATACAGATACCAGGGCCTGGACATGCAGTTAGGTTTGTTTTCCTGTAGCTACTCTCCAGTTTGCTCCCAGCAGCGTTCATAGAACATAGATCACTGTTCAACTAGGCTGCGGAGTTCCTAGTTTGACAGATAATTCAACCAGTGTGACCAGTGGGTTTCTTTAAATGAATGAATATGAAACTGCCTTAAATACAGATGTGAATGATAGTATGTTTTAAATTCTCACTTAAAATATGCAGTGCTCTATTTGAACGTCTCAATATAATATTATTATTTCATGAAAGGAATGAAAAATAAATTTGTGTGCAAAAAAAACAACAATCTTAACTGCATTTCCCTCCAGTCAGCAGACGGCGATGTGCGTCTTTCAGGCGATGCTGCAGCGTGACGTATAATCTAGTGGACGGAACGGATCAACAACAGCGAGTCAGCCACCTTGGTAGCCAACAGCCGAAACATTTAGACTGTTTCTGTGCATATTTGCCTCTGTGTTTTAAATATACTTCTGACATCTAGTTAATTGCCCCCATTTAAATGTTATAGGTACATTGTTAGTCAACTAGCTGGCTTGATAAGTTAGCCTAGCACTAAACTAGTCGCTCATGCTAACTAGCTAGCTAGCTAACATCCCCGAACATGAGCTCCCTAAACTACTCCCCTCCTGTTAAAGAAGAGGAGGTCTGCTGGACGGAGAAAGAAGCTCTGTGGCTGAACATTGTCATGAAAGAGGAGAAGGAAGACGCGTTCAGAGTGAAGGAGGAGGCGTTCAGAGTGAAGGAGGAGGGGGATGTTACTGTAAAAGAAGAGGAGGAAGAGAAAGAAGAGGATGCAGTTTTTGGAGTGAAGAAAGGGAGAGATAACGGTCATATTGACAGAGGAGTCAGGAGATCTGATTACCACCAGTAAGTACTGTCTTAAAAACGGACTCTAACTGTCCAAAGGGTTTGAACGAATGTGTTGTTTTAAAGCAGCATACTGAAATTCTATACTTGAAAATGTTGTTCTGTACTCTAGGAATTTATGTTATAATATAATGTTAAAGCTACATTTTAAAATGGGTGATTAAAGCCCTGAATGCTGATTGGGTGACAGCCGTGGTATATCAGGCCGTATTCCACGGGTATGACAAAACATGTATTTTTACTGTTCTGATTACGTTGGTAACCAGTTTATAATTGCAATAAGCCACCTCTGGTTTGTGATATATGGCCAATATACCACGGCTAAGGGCTGTATCCAGGCACGTTGTGTTGTGTTGTACATAAGGACAGTCTTTAACCATGCTATATTGGCCATATACCACACTTCCTCTGGTCTTATTGCTTAACTGTAACATGTGTATACCATCAGAGTCCCCCCACCACAAAATCACAACTTAATTGTCTCACAGAATGGCAAACAAGTTATAAATGAAACTTTTGATGTGTGTCTATTGTAGGCCTTGTGTGGAGTGTGTATACCAACAAAAAGCAGATTTCTAAATAATGTTGGAGAAATACATAAAATAAGATGCATTATTGACATGAAATGGACATGTGTTATGGGGAGACTGAACATATTAGCAAAAGGACAAGCGTTTTGGGGAGACTGAACATATTAGCAAACGTTTGTAAGTCTACAAAAAAACATAAAATAAAATAGCCATTTCAAGGAAAGGCTGAACTAAAGAATTATCATTTAGAAAGTATGGTAATTATTACTTTAGAGATGAAGTGGGACACCAACAAAATGTTATTTACATTGGATCAAATACAGCCTATAACATGACATGATCTATTATTATAGAGCTCTGATCAGCCTATAACATGACATTATCTATTATTATAGAGCTCTGTTCAGCCTATAACATGACATGATCTATTATTATAGAGCTCTGATCAGCCTATAACATGACATGATCTATTATTATAGAGCTCTGATCAGCCTATAACATGACATTATCTATTATTATAGAGCTCTGTTCAGCCTATAACATGACATTATCTATTATTATAGAGCTCTGATCAGCCTATAAACATGATCTATTATTATAGAGCTCTGATCAGCCTATAAACATGACATTATCTATTATTATAGAGCTCTGATCAGCCTATAAACATGACATTATCTATTATTATAGAGCTCTGATCAGCCTATAACATGACATTATCTATTATTATAGAGCTCTGATCAGCCTATAAACATGACATTATCTATTATTATAGAGCTCTGTTCAGCCTGTAAACATGACATTATCTATTATTATAGAGCTCAGATCAGCCTATAACATGACATTATCTATTATTATAGAGCTCTGATCAGCCTATAAACATGACATTATCTATTATTATAGAGCTCTGATCAGCCTATAACATGACATTATCTATTATTATAGAGCTCTGATCAGCCTATAACATGACATTATCTATTATTATAGAGCTCTGTTCAGCCTATAACATGACATTATCTATTATTATAGAGCTCTGCTCAGCCTATAACATGACATTATCTATTATTATAGAGCTCTGATCAGCCTATAACATGACATTATCTATTATTATAGAGCTCTGATCAGCCTATAACATGACATTATCTATTATTATAGAGCTCTGATCAGCCTATAAACATGATCTATTATTATAGAGCTCTGATCAGCCTATAAACATGACATTATCTATTATTAAAGAGCTCTGATCAGCCTATAAACATGACATTATCTATTATTATAGAGCTCTGATCAGCCTATAAACATGACATTATCTATTATTATAGAGCTCTGATCAGCCTATAAACATGACATTATCTATTATTATAGAGCTCTGATCAGCCTATAACATGACATTATCTATTATTATAGAGCTCTGATCAGCCTATAAACATGACATTATCTATTATTATAGAGCTCTGATCAGCCTATAAACATGACATTATCTATTATTATAGAGCTCTGTTCAGCCTATAAACATGACATTATCTATTATTATAGAGCTCTGATCAGCCTATAAACATGACATTATCTATTATTATAGAGCTCTGTTCAGCCTATAAACATGACATTATCTATTATTATAGAGCTCTGTTCAGCCTATAAACATGACATTATCTATTATTATAGAGCTCTGATCAGCCTATAACATGACATTATCTATTATTATAGAGCTCTGATCAGCCTATAAACATGACATTATCTATTATTATAGAGCTCTGTTCAGCCTATAAACATGACATGATCTATTATTATAGAGCTCTGATCAGCCTATAAACATGACATTATCTATTATTATAGAGCTCTGATCAGCCTATAACATGACATTATCTATTATTATAGAGCTCTGATCAGCCTATAAACATGACATTATCTATTATTATAGAGCTCTGTTCAGCCTATAAACATGACATGATCTATTATTATAGAGCTCTGATCAGCCTATAAACATGACATTATCTATTATTATAGAGCTCTGATCAGCCTATAAACATGATCTATTATTATAGAGCTCTGATCAGCCTATAACATGACATTATCTATTATTATAGAGCTCTGATCAGCCTATAAACATGACATTATCTATTATTATAGAGCTCTGATCAGCCTATAACATGACATTATCTATTATTATAGAGCTCTGATCAGCCTATAAACATGACATTATCTATTATTATAGAGCTCTGATCAGCCTATAACATGACATTATCTATTATTATAGAGCTCTGTTCAGCCTATAAACATGACATGATCTATTATTATAGAGCTCTGATCAGCCTATACACATGACATTATCTATTATTATAGAGCTCTGCTCAGCCTATAAACATGATCTATTATTATAGAGCTCTGATCAGCCTATAACATGACATTATCTATTATTATAGAGCTCTGATCAGCCTATAACATGACATTATCTATTATTATAGAGCTCTGCTCAGCCTATAAACATGACATTATCTATTATTATAGAGCTCTGATCAGCCTATAACATGACATTATCTATTATTATAGAGCTCTGATCAGCCTGTAAACATGACATTATCTATTATTATAGAGCTCTGATCAGCCTATAAACATGACATTATCTATTATTATAGAGCTCTGTTCAGCCTATAAACATTATCTATTATTATAGAGCTCTGATCAGCCTATAACATGACATTATCTATTATTAAAGAGCTCTGATCAGCCTATAACATGACATTATCTATTATTATAGAGCTCTGATCAGCCTATAACATGACATTATCTATTATTATAGAGCTCTGTTCAGCCTATAACATGACATTATCTATTATTATAGAGCTCTGTTCAGCCTATAACATGACATTATCTATTATTAAAGAGCTCTGATCAGCCTATAACATGACATTATCTATTATTATAGAGCTCTGATCAGCCTATAACATGACATTATCTATTATTATAGAGCTCTGTTCAGCCTATAACATGACATTATCTATTATTAAAGAGCTCTGATCAGCCTATAACATGACATTATCTATTATTATAGAGCTCTGATCAGCCTATAACATGACATTATCTATTATTATAGAGCTCTGTTCAGCCTATAACATGACATTATATATTATTATAGAGCTCTGATCAGCCTATAAACATGACATTATCTATTATTAAAGAGCTCTGATCAGCCTATAACATGACATTATCTATTATTATAGAGCTCTGATCAGCCTATAACATGACATTATCTATTATTATAGAGCTCTGTTCAGCCTATAACATGACATTATATATTATTATAGAGCTCTGATCAGCCTATAAACATGACATTATCTATTATTATAGAGCTCTGTTCAGCCTATAAACATGACATTATCTATTATTATAGAGCTCTGATCAGCCTATAAACATTATCTATTATTATAGAGCTCTGATCAGCCTATAACATGACATTATCTATTATTATACAGCTCTGATCAGCCTATAAACATGACATTATCTATTATTATAGAGCTCTGATCAGCCTATAAACATGATCTATTATTATAGAGCTCTGTTCAGCCTATAAACATGACATTATTTATTATTATAGAGCTCTGATCAGCCTGTAAACATGACATGATCTATTATTATAGAGCTCTGCTCAGCCTATAAACATGACATTATCTATTATTATAGAGCTCTGTTCAGCCTATAAACATGACATTATCTATTATTATAGAGCTCTGCTCAGCCTATAAACATGACATTATCTATTATTATAGAGCTCTGTTCAGCCTATAAACATGACATTATCTATTATTATAGAGCTCTGCTCAGCCTATAAACATGATCTATTATTATAGAGCTCTGTTCAGCCTATAAACATGACATTATTTATTATTATAGAGCTCTGATCAGCCTGTAAACATGACATGATCTATTATTATAGAGCTCTGCTCAGCCTATAAACATGACATTATCTATTATTATAGAGCTCTGTTCAGCCTATAAACATGACATTATCTATTATTATAGAGCTCTGCTCAGCCTATAAACATGACATTATCTATTATTATAGAGCTCTGTTCAGCCTATAAACATGACATTATCTATTATTATAGAGCTCTGATCAGCCTGTAAACATGACATTATCTATTATTATAGAGCTCTGATCAGCCTGGAAACATGACATTATCTATTATTATAGAGCTCTGATCAGCCTGTAAACATGACATTATCTATTATTATAGAGCTCTGATTAGCCTGTAAACATGACATTATCTATTATTATAGAGCTCTGCTCAGCCTATAAACATGACATTATCTATTATTATAGAGCTCTGATCAGCCTGAAGACATGACATTATCTATTATTATAGAGCTCTGCTCAGCCTATAAACATGACATGATCTATTATTATAGAGCTCTGATCAGCCTATAAACATGACGTTATCTATTATTATAGAGCTCTGATCAGCCTATAAACATGGCATTATCTATTATTGTAGAGCTCTGTTCAGCCTATAAACATGATCTATTATTATAGAGCTCTGCTCAGCCTATAAACATTATCTATTATTATAGAGCTCTGATCAGCCTGTAAACATGACATTATCTATTATTATAGAGCTGTGCTCAGCCTGTAAACATGACATTATTTATTATTATAGAGCTC
This sequence comes from Salmo salar, assembly GCF_965601325.2. Taxonomy (NCBI): domain Eukaryota; kingdom Metazoa; phylum Chordata; class Actinopteri; order Salmoniformes; family Salmonidae; genus Salmo; species Salmo salar. The sequence goes on from NW_027675407.1 coordinate 1,234,862, forward strand.
TGCTCAGCCTATAGACATGACATTATCTATTATTATACAGCTCTGCTCAGCCTATAAACATGATCTATTATTATACAGCTCTGCTCAGCCTATAAACATGACATTATCTATTATTATAGAGCTCTGCTCAGCCTAAAATACGACATTATGTAGCCTGGCAGGTAGGAGCCAGTAACCGAAAGGTTGCTGGATCAAATCCCCGAGCTGACAAGGTAAAAACGCTGTCATTCTGCCCCTGAGCAAGGAAGTTAACCCACTGTTCCCTGGCTGCCGATGACGTGGATGTCTATTAAGGCAGCCCCCCGCACCTCTCTGATTCAGAGGGGTTGGGTTAAATACGGGACACACATTTCAGTTGAATCCATTCAGTTGACTAGGTATCCCCCTTTCCCTATTGTAGAGCTCTGCTCAGCCTATAAACATGTGAGAAAGATTAGATTTTATGTTCTACATTATTATTATTATTAGGGCAGCCACCAAGTTTTTATTAAATTATGTAATGTTCTGAAAACTGACTTCAGGTTTTTGAGGAATCTAGCCTCACAGGAAGACAGTTTTATTTTATGGAGGTTTAATTCAGTTCTCTGTTTAATATTGAACTAAATACTCTGTCTTTGGTAGGAGAGGGACCAGACTCTCACTCTGACAGCGGGGAGACTCCTTCAAGGGAACCAGACCCAGAGACGCCCAAACCAGCGAGACAACACCACTGTTCCCAGTGTGAAAAGAGTTTTAAGTGGTTAAGGAACCTGAAAGTACATGAGAGAACGCATACAGGAGAAAACCCTTACGAATGCTCCCACTGTGGAAAGAGTTTTACCAAGTTAGGGAACCTAAAAGAGCATGAGAGGACACACACAAGAGAAAAGAGTTTCCAATGTTCCCAGTGTGGAAAGAGGTTTACCCAGTTACGGTACCTGAAACAACATGAAGAAATACACACAGAAGATAGGAAGACCTACCACTGCTCTCAGTGTGGAAAGATATTTACTGGGTTAGGGAACCTGAAAATACATATGAGAAGACACTCTGGAGAGAAGCCGTACCACTGTTCCCACTGTGTAAAGAGTTTTACTCAGTTAGGGAGCCTGAAACCACATGAGAGGGGACACACTGGAGAGAAGCCTTATCACTGTTCCCACTGTGGAAGGAATTTTAGGTGGTATGCGAGCCTGAAGGAGCATGAGAGAATACACACAGGAGAAAAGCCTTACCACTGTTCCAATTGTGAAAAGAGTTTTACCCATCGAGGGAGCCTGAAAGCGCATGAGAGAATACACTCAGGAGAAAAGCCTTACAAATGTTCCCGATGTGAAAAGAGTTTTACCCGGTTAGGGAGCTTGAAAAAGCATGAGAGAACACACACAGGAGAAAAGCCTTTCCAACATACTAATACACAGGAGGAGAAGACATACCACTGCTCTCATTGTGAAAAGACATTTTCCCAGTCAGAGGACCTGAAATCACACGAGAGAATAGAGAGGCTGTGTTCTGACTTATGTTTTTGATTGAGAAATTGTGTTTTTGTTCATTCTACATTAAATAATATTGTATGAATGAAATCATACTGAAAAATACGTCTACATGTTTTTCCCAGCTCAAGACATGATCATGTCGAAAATCGGATTAAAAGAGTAAAAAAAAATGTTTTGATTATGAACTTAAGATTGATTGAATGCAAGTGTAAACCCCTAAATGTTGTTCACTATATCATTGGGATATTTCAAACATGTTAATTATAAAATAGATTGATATTAGTATTTCTTCATTCAGATTGTCATTGTAAATGCGTATTGGTTCTCAATTGACATATCTGATTAAATAAATGTGAAATAAAGTAAATGCCATATTATTTTTGGGAAGTCTATTTGGTTCTATGTTGGGACTATAAGAATATTTTGAAGATAAATATACAAGGCAGAGTACGAGAGAGACAGAGGACGAGAGGTCAGTACAGTACTAACAACCAATGGAAATAGTGTTTTTTCCTGTAATAGGGAGTTATTGATCAGTGGTTCAGCAACATGGGAGGATGTAGATGTACACTACCGTTCAACAGTTTGGGGTCACTTAGAAATAACCTTGTTTTTAAAAGAAAGCCATTTTTTGTCCATTAAAATAACATCAAATTGATCTGAAATACAGTGTAGACATTGTTAATGTTGTAAATGACTATTGTAGCTGGAAACAGATGATTATTAATGGAATATCTACATAGGCGTACAGAGGCCCATTATCAGTGACCATCACTCCTGTGTTCCAATGGCACGTTGTGTTAGTTAATCCAAGTTTATCATTTTAAAAGGCTAATTGATCATTAGAAAACCCTTTTGCAATTATGTTAGCACAGCTGAAAACTGTTGTTATGATTAAAGAAGCAATAAAACTGGTCTGCTTTAGACTAGTTGAGTATCTGGAGCATCAATGTAACCTCTCAAATTCATAGACAGGTGTCGCGTCTATTTTTACCCAAAAGTAGTTTTTTACCTGGAGACTGTAGTGCTACTTTCTCAAAATGAACATAAATGCTGTAGGGGGAGGGTTCTGGTGTTTTACCAGGAGACTGGGGCCGATCCCCATTTAGGAATGTATGTCTTGCTTACTCACACTCTGCATGTGTTGATACCTGGCTGAAAACCCTCACAGTTGTTGGCCAACAGATTTTGTCATGGAGTTTTCATTCAATAGGGTTTAGAGTACATTTCATCTTAAGCCATTCTTTTAAATACGGTAATACCTTTAATTAGAATGTTGTGCCTTTAAATACCTTTTCATTCTCATTTTGTTGACGGACTCAATAGAATACACGGAGTCAGAAACTAGGGATCAATTCAAGAAAGTCATCATTCGTCTCTGTTTCAACACCAACTGGTAGATTTAAAAATACTCTGATCTTGTAGATTATTTAGGTACATTTTAGGGTTAGGAAAGTATGTATGAATCATAAAAACAATAGTCCTATAAATCTACCCTAATTCTTACTAATCATGGAAGTTTGATGACAACGGCCCAATCCTACATTTACATAAGTGTTCAGACCCTTAACTCAGTACTTTGTTGAAACACCTTTGGCAGCGATTACAGCCTTGAGTCTTCTTGGGTATGACACTAGAAGCTTGGCACAACTGTATTTGGGGAGTTTCTCCCATTCTTCTCTGCAGATCCTCTCAAGCTCTGTCAGGTTGGATGGGGAGCATCGCTGCACAACTATTTTCAGGTCTCTCCAGAGATGTTTGATCGGGTTCAAGTCCGGGGACTGGCTGGACCACTCAAGGACAACAGTGCAATAATATGTAACAACTTCACAACAAATACACACATCTAAAGTAAAGGAATGGAATTAAGAATATATAAATATTTGGACGAGCAACGTCAGAGTGGCATAGACTAAAATACAGTAGAATAGTATAGAATACAGTATATACATATGAGATGAGTAATACATAGACAGATACAGTAGAATAGGATAGAATACAGTATATACATATGAGATGAGTAATACATAGACTAAGATACAGTAGAATAGGATAGAATACAGTATATACATATGTGATGAGTAATACATAGACAGATACAGCAGAATAGGATAGAACCTAGTCTGTTCATTATATACATCTACATGATGTATTGTTACACCATGTAGGAGCAGTATAGACCTAGTCTGTTCATTATATACTTCTACATGATGTATTGTTACACCATGTAGGAGCAGTATAGACCTAGTCTGTTCATTATATACATCTACATGATGTATTGTTACACCATGTAGGAGCAGTATAGACCTAGTCTGTTCATTATATACATCTACATGATGTATTGTTACACCATGTAGGAGCAGTATAGACCTAGTCTGTTCATTATATACATCTACATGATGTATTGTTACACCAACACAAAAAAAGGAAATTATATTATTTTATACTAATACAATTGCTCAGAGAAAGAGATTTAGTTTAAAATGTAATTCTCAAAAGGTTGGGGTCTGAATTATTGCCACCCATGTTTTCAATACTCCAGCACCCTCCCCTAGGGAGGAAAACGACACTGAAATGTTTAATGAGATTAGAGAACACATTGGGTGGGATCTTAGACCCTTCCTCCATACAGAATCTCTCCATGTCCTTGATTTATTTAGTCTGCGCTTGTGGACTGCCCTGTTCAATTCAAACCACAGGTTTTCAATGGAGTTCAAGTCCGAAGACTGAGATGGCCATTAAAAATGTTGATTTTTGTGCCCAATTAACCATTTCTTTGTGGATGTTGATGTGTCTTGCTGGAAGATCCACTTATGGCCAAGTTTCAGCCTCCTAGCAGAGAGGTAACCAGGTTTTGGGCTAAAATATCCTGGTAGTGGGTAAAGTTTATTTATTTATTTCATACAGTAATTTTTGCTCATCATTATCAAGGGTACCAATAACTAGGTGCTTATTTTGATATCTAGTTATTTGACTGAATCAGAAATACAGATGTGGAGTAGATGTAGAGTTTGTTTTAAATTCTCATAAAAAATCTGAACTAATCAAACACTTGTTGCTCTTTGTACTTGTTGATATAATATTCATATTTAATGGAGAGAAAAAAAACGTTTCCCTAAACTGCTTTATAATATTATAATTCAATGAAGAATAAAAATAGTTTTCCCTCCTCAACTGCGTTTCCTCCCTCCAGACAGCAGATGGCGATATGTGTCTTTCAGGCGATGTTTCTAGTGTGACGTATAATCTAGTGGACGGAACGCTTCTTCAACAAATGCAGCCACCTCGGTAGCTCGCTAGCCAACAAAGTCTGAACATTCAAGTTCTTTAGACACTTTCCTGGTTTAACTGTAACTGTGATTTAAACATACTTATGTGTAAACAACTAGCTACCCCATTTAATTTAATATTTACGTTGCAACTATCTGGCTGGTTAAGTTAGCACTAGCCTAGCTAGCTAACATCCCCGACCATGCGCTCACTAAGCTACTCTCCTCCTGATAAAGAGGAGGTCTGCTGGACGGAGAAAGAAGCTCTGGGGCTGAACGTTGTCGTGAAAGAGGAGAAGGAAGAGGAGAATGTCACAGTAAAACAAGAAGTAGAGGGTGAGGCTGTTACCGTGAAAGAAGAAGAGAAAGACGTTTCAGTGAAAGAAGAGGAAGACGCGTTCAGAGTGAAAGAGGAGGAGGATGTTACTGTGAAAGAAGAGGAAGTGAAAGAAAATGAAGACGTTTTTGGAATGAAGGATGAAGAGGGGGAGATTACTGTCACATTAGAGGAGGACGAAGAAGAGAAGACTGGAGGACTGATTAACACCAGTAAATACAGTGAGTACTATCTAATAAAACAGGGACATTGATCTGATTAACACCAGTAAATACAGTGAGTACTATCTAATAAAACAGGGGCATTGATCTGATTAACACCAGTAAATACAGTGAGTACTATCTAATAAAACAGGGACATTGATCTGATTAACACAAGTAAATACAGTGAGTACTATCTAATAAAACAGGGACATTGATCTGATTAACACCAGTAAATACAGTGAGTACTATCTAATAAAACAGGGACATTGATCTGATTAACACCAGTAAATACAGTGAGTACTATCTTATAAAACAGGGACATTGATCTGATTAACACCAGTAAATACAGTGAGTACTATCTAATAAAACAGGAACATTGATCTGATTAACACCAGTAAATACAGTGAGTACTATCTAATAAAACAGGGACATTGATCTGATTAACACCAGTAAATACAGTGAGTACTATCTAATAAAACAGGGACATTGATCTGGTTAACACCAGTAAATACAGTGAGTACTATCTAATAAAACAGGGACATTGATCTGATTAACACCAGTAAATACAGTGAGTACTATCTAATAAAACAGGGACATTGATCTGATTAACACCAGTAAATACAGTGAGTACTATCTAATAAAACAGGGACATTGATCTGATTAACACCAGTAAATACAGTGAGTACTATCTTATAAAACAGGGACATTGATCTGATTAACACCAGTAAATACAGTGAGTACTATCTAATAAAACAGGGACATTGATCTGATTAACACAAGTAAATACAGTGAGTACTATCTAATAAAACAGGGACATTGATCTGATTAACACCAGTAAATACAGTGAGTACTATCTAATAAAACAGGGACATTGATCTGATTAACACCAGTAAATACAGTGAGTACTATCTAATAAAACAGGGACATTGATCTGATTAACACCAGTAAATACAGTGAGTACTATCTTATATAACAGGGACACAAACTCTGCAGTTGTTGAACTAATGTGTGATTTTTAAAAGGGCATTCTACACTCAAATATGTTTTTGTACTGTATGAATTGTCCATGAAGTCCTCCAGGGATTTTTTAACTTTTCCTGTTGAAAAGTGATATATAAATACAGTAAATTATAAACACACTAAAGGGAAACAAATAAATGTTTTGAGCAAAATAGTGTTTTTTTAACAACTGCAAACTAGAAGGAGTGAGTGATGTCATAGTAAGGCCTCCAAGGAGTTGGCTTGATGGGAAGTCGTGATGTCATCCAATAGGAGACTGATCTTCATGTGAATATTCATTATTCTTTTTAAAATCCTTCCTGTTCTGTCAAGTTGGTTGTTGATCATTGCTAGAAAGCCATTTTCAAGTCTTGCCATAGACTTTCAAGACGATTTAAGTCCGAACTGTAACTAGGCCACTCAGGAACATTCAATGTCATCTTGGTAAGCTCCTCCAGTGTAGATTTGGCCTTGTGGTTTAGGTTATTGTCCTGTTAGGACAGTTTTTTGTATTCAGATCTCTGAAATGCTCTCTACCTACGTAACATTTAGTGTCTCCTTATGTTACGCTGGGGAAACAGTTTTCATGGGCACAGAAATCCTAAATCATTTCAGAGTTTGCTAAATCCAATGGTTCTAACCCGAGTCACCTTAACTTTATTGACAACACCCAAATGGATACTGTCATTAATGCGGTTCTTCAATAATTACACATAATACTTAATACTGTAGCTGTTTAGTTACAGTCACATGTTCAACTATCATCAGCTGATCCAGGAAATCATTTTCTGAATGACAGTCACATGACAAACATCACGACATGCAACAACAACCAAAGTGCCTCTTCATTCATTACTCTGGTAAAGACAGTTATGCTGTGCTCCACGTTGGATCCAACATCCCTAACAAATTGATGTTTATAGTGTCTTATTGTCTGCTTGATTTACAGTGGGGTCTCGTTAGTCTGTCTGGACACAGAGATACTTAGCTCATAATGTGTAGAGAACTGTTCCTTGATGGATAGGCTATTGTACAACACACAGAGCTATTTTCCTTCATTCAGGACATTTAGAATGACAACACATTACAGAATAGCCTAGTGGGATTATTCACAAAATTATCTGGTGATCAGGTTATGAAATGTCATGACAAAGACATTTTAATTTCCATGTTTCACCTGAAATATTAAATGATTTATAGTCCTACGTCTATGTTGTTGTTAGATAAAGTTATGGGTCCCGTAGGCGGGGGAGTAGGGTCCTCAGTGGTCTAGGTTGTTAGGTGAAGTTATGGGTCCTACAGTAGGTCTATGTTATTGTTAGGTGAAGTTATGGGTCCTACAGTAGGTCTAAGTTATTGTTAGGTGAAGTTATGGGTCCTACAGTAGGTCTATGTTGTTAGGTGAAGTTATGGGTCCTACAGTAGGTCTATGTTGTTGTTAGGTGAAGTTATGGGTCCTACAGTAGGTCTATGTTGTTGTTAGGTGAAGTTATGGGTCCTACAGTAGGTCTATGTTATTGTTAGGTGAAGTTATGGATCCTACAGTAGGTCTATGTTATTGTTAGGCAAAGTTATGGGTTCTACAGTAGGTCTATGTTATTGTTAGGTGAAGTTATGGGTCCTACAGTAGGTCTATGTTGTTAGGTGAAGTTATGGGTCCTACAGTAGGTCTATGTTGTTGTTAGAAGTTATGGGTCCTACAGTAGGTCTATGTTGTTATTAGGTGAAGTTATGGGTCCTACAGTAGGTCTATGTTATTGTTAGGTGAAGTTATGGGTCCTACAGTAGGTCTATGTTATTGTTAGGTGAAGTTATGTTAAACACTTAGTGGACAAACCCTCATTGTCAGGCTGATGGCAAAGCTAGCCAAATAGCATTTGAAGTGTTAAGTATAAAGCAGTTGATTTGCAACAATAACACAAACATTATTTTTTTACATTTTAGTCATTTAGCAGACGCTCTTATCTAGAGCGACTTAAAGTAGTGAATGCATACATTTCATACATTTTTTTATTTTTGTACTGGCCTTCAGTGGGAATCGAACCCACAACCCTGGCGTTGCAAACACCATGCTCTACCAACTGAGCCACAGGGAAGACTATTATATTATATTAAACAGGACATTCAAACGAGCGTTACAGTTATAATCCAAAGTAGTGTGAAATGCACTCATAAGCAACCTGTAAATGGAGGCTGTTTTTGCTGTCAGCCTCTGAGAACTCCCCTGAGTTTTCCCCCACGGTGGTGAATTAGTAAATAGACACAGAGCTTAATGTGAGTTTCCTTGAGTAGCATCCTGATATGCGCTGTAATATTCAGAATACATTGTGAAAACGAAAATCTTTGCTCACCATTTTTTGCTCCAGGCAGATATACTACATCCATAACTAGTGGTTTCCTCATTACCAGATATACTACATCCATAACTAGTGGTTTCCTCATTACCAGATATACTACATCCATAACTAGTGGTTTCCTCATTACCAGATATACTACATCCATAACTAGTGGTTTCCTCATTACCAGATATACTACATCCATAACTAGTGGTTTCCTCATTACCAGATATACTACATCCATAACTAGTGGTTTCCTCATTACCAGATATACTACATCCATAACTAGTGGTTTCCTCATTACCAGATATACTACATCCATAACTAGCGGTTTCCTCATTACCAGATATACTACATCCATAACTAGTGGTTTCCTCATTACCAGATATACTACATCCATAACTAGTGGTTTCCTCATTACCAGATATACTACATCCATAACTAGTGGTTTCCTCATTACCAGATATACTACATCCATAACTAGTGATTTCCTCATTACCAGATATACTACATCCATAACTAGTGGTTTCCTCATGACCAGATATACTACATCCATAACTAGTGGTTTCCTCATGACCAGATATACTACATTCATAACTAGTGGTTTCCTCATTACCAGATATACTACATCCATAACTAGTGGTTTCCTCATTACCAGATATACTACATCCATAACTAGTGGTTTCCTCATTACCAGATATACTACATCCATAACTAGTGGTTTCCTCATTACCAGATATACTACATCCATAACTAGTGGTTTCCTCATTAGCAGATATACTACATCCATAACTAGTGGTTTCCTCATTACCAGATATACTACATCCATAACTAGTGGTTTCCTCATTACCAGATATACTACATCCATAACTAGTGGTTTCCTCATTACCAGATATACTACATCATTACCAGATATACTACATCCATAACTAGTGGTTTCCTCATTACCAGATATACTACATCCATAACTAGTGGTTTCCTCATTACCAGATATACTACATCCATAACTAGTGGTTTCCTCATTAGCAGATATACTACATCCATAACTAGTGGTTTCCTCATTACCAGATATACTACATCCATAACTAGTGGTTTCCTCATTACCAGATATACTACATCCATAACTAGTGGTTTCCTCATTACCAGATATACTACATCCATAACTAGCGGTTTCCTCATTACCAGATATACTACATCCATAACTAGTGGTTTCCTCATTACTAGATATACTACATCCATAACTAGTGGTTTCCTCATTACCAGATATACTACATCCATAACTAGTGGTTTCCTCATTACCAGATATACTACATCCATAACTAGTGGTTTCCTCATTACCAGATATACTACATCCATAACTAGTGGTTTCCTCATTACCAGATATACTACATCCATAACTAGTGGTTTCCTCATTAGCAGGGAGGTGTTTCTGTCGTAATTTCGTGCCGCAATTTTATTAAACACAGAAAGGGGCCTATATTGGAGACCAGACGTCGTCTGGCACACTGCTTAGAGTTTCAACAACTTTACTAACTTACTTCTAGCCTACAATCATCGATTTCACTACTAATGTGAAAACAAGACAAAATATGACTATTCTTGCTCATTTTAAGACAAATGTCAAGTAATCATTACATTCATTACAGATGTCAATTGTTGTCCAACATCATGGCTCCGCTGTTGGCATCACCTTTTACAGTGGATTACCGCTGTTGTGGGCCTTTAACCATCTGTCTGACTTTGTTGTTCACACAGGAGAGAGACGGGACTATCGTGGATCCTCTGGGGCGCCTCAACAACCTCTTGATGCTGAAGAGGCAGAGAAGAGTCTCTCCACATCAGAACACCTCAAGAAACACCTGCAGACATCCACAGGGAAGAGAACTCACTGCTGCTCTGACTGTGGGAAGAGATTCACCTCATCAGGCATTAAAATTCATCAGAAAATCCACACAGGAGAGAAACGTTATTGCTGTGATCAATGTGGGAAGCGTTTTTGTCAATCTGGACAGCTGACAGTGCACCAGAGAACACACACAGGAGAGAAACCTTATAGCTGTCATCAATGTGGGAAGAGTTTTACTACATCTTGCCATCTGACACGACACCAGAGAATACACACTGGAGAGAAATATTATAGCTGTGATCAATGTGGGAAGAGTTTTATAACATCTGGCTCTCTGACTGTACACCAGAGAACACACACAGGAGAGAAACCTTATAGCTGTGGTCAATGTGGGAAGAGATTCACCGATAAAAGACATCTGAACAAACATCAGAAAATACATGAAGGAGTTATTTCATGATATCAATGAATTAATGTCACAATGTAGAATGTTTTAACATTGTAGAAGGAGTATTTTAATAGTGTCACAATGTAGAATGTTTAACATTGTAGTAGGAGTATTTTAATGATGTCACAATGTAGAACCCTAAACGTTTGTCCCCTGTTCTATTGATTTCAACATGATATGGATATTAGCCTCAGGGGGAAAATCCAGGCTCTGAAATGGAAGAGTTACTATTTATGTGATTTAACAAAAAGTGACTAACACAAAAAGAGTTGTGTTACACTTACCACGTTGGTGACGCACTTCAATCAAAATGTATCTGGCTGTTTTCTACAAATTGTCCTCTAACCAGGGATGTACACATTATTCCCAGATTCTGTGTGGTTTTTGAGCTGTTAGTTTTAACAGGACGTGCAACCTCATCTCCCTCCTCTCGCACAAATGATTTCAACATGATATCGATGAGTTATGACAAATAAGTGTTGTGTTCCTTTGTTTAGCGACCCCTAAATTTAAATGCATCACTCCAAAATGTAGCTGACTGTCTTCTGCAGGTTGTCCTCTAACCAGTGAGGTAAAATATATCTCCATTTCCATGTGTTTTTTGTTTTGTTGTGTTAGTTTCAAGAGCAGATTCAACCTGATTTCCCCCCAAATGGATATAAGATTTGTGTTTTGCATTTAGGCAGTGCGTTGCCATGGATCAGAATTTATTTTGACTGCACGTTTTTCCGTATTGGAGATGAGTTTTGTTTGGGCTCGTTCCAAGGGGACGAGAGTTCTAGAAGCTAGTGAGTTTTAGGAAGAGGAGAGTTCTAGAAGCTAGTGAGTTTTAGGAAGACGAGAGTTCTAGAAGCTAGTGAGTTTTAGGAAGAGGAGAGTTCTAGAAGCTAGTGGGATTTAGGAAGACGAGAGTTCTAGAAGCTAGTGAGTTTTAGGATTCTATAGAAAGAAAAAGGAGAAACAAATAATACTATTGTATATTATTATTTAGAAATAAGGTTTTTTTTCTTGTTTTTAATTGTTGACATCCAGTAGACACCATGTTTATATTGGTGAAGGTGAAGCATTGTAGTTGATTATAATGTGAAATGGAAGTTGTTTTCTGTTGGTGGTGCTCAAACTTTTCCAACAAAAATATAGGATATATTTGTTGTCTTAAGGTGTTACAGGCTTTGGTTTTTCCATTTATGTTTTGAGGTTGGACTTTAGCACGTCTAGCTCGTTAGCACGTCTAGCTCGTTAGCACGTCTAGCTCGTTAGCCCGTCTAGCTGGTTAGCTCGTCTAGCTCGTTAGCCCGTCTAGCTCGTTAGCTCGTCTAGCTCGTTAGCCCGTCTAGCTCGTTAGCCCGTCTAGCTCGTTAGCACGTCTAGCTCGTTAGCCCGTCTAGCTCGTTAGCACGTAGGACGCACTGATTGGTGTCACCTCGTTAGTCAGTATGTGTTACACCTGTGCTGGCTTGTCCATCTCGTTAGTGGGAAGGTGTTTCACCTGAGCTGGTCCAGGTTCTATTTAAGAGTGTCTGGCCCAGTGCTCCAGTTGTCTTGATACATGTGGAGAGTCAACACCTTTAGTTGTTCCACCTTTTTGGTTTGCTTCCTGTCTTTAAGTTCGATGTGGATATGTCTTTTGTTTGCCTCTTCTTGGGCAGATTTAGTGGGTCTCATGGTGGGTGTCTTTTAGGTCCCAGTTGTTGTTACTAGTCAACTTTTAGTGGACACCCCCATAGTGTCTTTCAGAGCCCCTCCTAAAAAACAAGCTTATATTTTGGGTTGGATGTTGCATCCAATTAATATTTTAATCAATGGATTTTCCTTAGAATGCTAATCTGTCTTTCAGTTGTTAATCTTATGTTTGTTGTGGTAAATATTTCTGTTTATTTTCATTGTTTTATTTTTTTTCCTGTGAAGCATCCATGTCTGAAATGTGCTGTATAAATAAAGCTTGATTTGATTTGAACATATTGCAAAACTAATAAACCCAATGACTGACCAATCAACAAACTATTGGTCCACCTTAGTATGAAAAACTGTATCAATCCCACGTTTCCAGCCTGCTGAAGGCGTGGTGGAGTGGTAAACACCACCCCCGGCTCTACCAGGGGCTTGAGGTGGTCTCCCACAGCTCTGCTTATGTCATGTTCTGTGGCCTTGCTGTTCCATTTCTTGACTGCCCCTGCAACACAGAAACACATTTAGTCATATTATATATAACACTCAAAGTAATGGATATGGAGCATCTATGGCCTCAGTTACACCTGGCACCTACATGTGACTTCTGTCATCTGATCACTCCAAGCTGCATTAGGTTCAGATCTACCAGGATGGGCCTTTGACAAAGTCAGGCCACTGAATATGCATCAACAATGTAAAGAGATGGGGTGAATGAGTGGGGAAAGGTACATTCTACACAAATGACCTTCATAATATCAAAGAACAAATGTGTGTCTGAGGGGAAATTAACTTCATACAGCCAAAAGGGGTGAGAAATTACACCAATATCAGTGAACAATTTGCACTAATGTAAATAAACATGGATGATGGAACATATTCCCTTTTGCTGACGTGATGAACCGCTAAGGGGACATAAATATTTACCATCTAAACCATGTCTGACCTCTCACCTCTCTGGCTGTAGAAGTGGTCTTCCTAACCAGTCCCTCAACAGCTCTCTGACTGAGCTCCACCCTCACTGGGTCTTCAGAGGAGAGGAAGGCTGAGGAGGGATGGAAGGATGAATGGATCAGTCAGTCAATAAAGTGTAGAGCTGCTGTCTGACAAAATCACTATTTTAGTAGTTCATTAAAGTAAATAAGGCTTTATGACTGCTGAATACCAACTATCAATCATTTAGATCATGTATTTTCAGGTAGAGATACATCCTTGGGACGTCCCTAGCCAGTTGAAGTTGACATTTAAAATGGTTAAGGTAGGGGTTAAGGTTAGGGTTTAGGGTAGGGATGTCCCAAGGATCCCAGATAGCATTGACCATCGTGCATTATTCTGTCTCTTTTACATAGCAGGTGTAAAATAAACACAGACAAGACAAGTAGGCACGCAGTGCATTATGGTCATTGTAGTTTAAAAATAGCATCTAATTATGTAGGGTGACCATACGTCCTCTTTTTCCCGGACATGTCCTCTTTTTGGACCAAAAAAAATGCGTCCGGCCGGGATTTCTAAATCGCCCAAAATGTCCGGGATTCGGCTTTTGTTTCCTACAGTCGCCATTCGTTGTGTGCGTTTTGGGGGTTTTGCATTGCTTTGACCTTTTTCAAGCGCTCGTACTAAGACCGAAGCTATTGTTAACGCTGTGATAGCACCACATTCTGTCGACATAGCTCAGAAAGCACTAGAAGACATACCTTACTGTGGTTTTTCTACTGATGGGAGCAATCACGGTGCTGTGGAAATATTCCCTCTGCTTATTCAGTATTTTGATTGGAAGAATGGTGGCGTGCAAAGTAAATTAGTCGAAGTTAAAAACACTCCAAATGAGACAGCTGATACGATCGCGCAATACATCAAAGAAACACTGGAAAATAATGGGATTTTTTCCAAATATATTGCATTTACAGTAGGGTGACCATACGTCCTCTTTTTCCCGGACATGTCCTCTTTTTGGAAAACTAAAATTTGGTCACCCTAAATTATGCCAATCTGTATGTGGGGTTGTTAGAGAAGAATGTGATTGTCAGCCCTAACAATCCATTCTAGCAGCTCATCAGGCTCTGAAAAAGACTTCATTGATGACGTGTTCCATCTATTCCAGGGGACAGCAGAGGAACTTCATCGATTCCACTCCTTCATCAATACAAGCAGTGAACATCTGAAATTCACCCTCACCTTTGATAAGCATGAAACAAGTTACCCGATGGTTGGACAATACTTTTCTCGTTAATCATCTTAAATACTTAAACTGGAAATCAACCAATCCTCTATTGTTAACGCAGTGGAAAGGTCAAATGCTTTATTATCTACACATGTAAAGTGAGTGAGACGGAGAGAAATAAAATGGTTAGGTTATGGTAAAGTTTATAAAAGATCAAATAAAATATTTTTCCCAAAAATTGTTTTAAGTCCCAATGCAAAGTTACACCTCACTGTTCTATTTTTGGAGTTATTACATAAAACCAATAAGAATTCAGAAGAATGATAAAGGCAGGTGTGATGTAATATGGAAGACCGGTCTATTCCCTGTGATGTAAACAACAACAGAAAGAACTTCAAATTAAACCAATCGTTTAAACCAACGTTTTGGAAATACATAACGCTATCTAACCAAATATCAAAGAATGTTAGCTATATGCAGTTATCTTAGCCAGCCAGCTAACATTAGCTATTTAGCCAACTAGTTATGGTCAGCGAGCTGGAGCCCAACTACAAGAGACCAGTTAGAACCCGATTAACAAAACCCAACTAAAACATAACTGCAGATCAAAAGAGCAGAGACATACAGAATGATGGCTGGGAAAATCCTCAACATCCAAAATAGATAGATTCCAGAAGTCAGTCAGCTAGTGCGCTAGCAGTAAGCCAAGGTGGAAAAAGTGACAAAACTCCCGTAGTCGACTTCACAGAGAACATGCTGAAAAGTAGTGATGGGGAAACAAAGCTTCCTGAAGCATTGACGCTTTTCAGCCTGTTGTGTCAACAAAACAACCAAAAAAACGAGCAAGCAGGTTGATATCCCACGGCAAGAGGCACCAGAGCCTACTGTGCTAACGGGTTCCCTCTAGATAACACAACCACACAGTTCATGAAAAGCATGAGGTGTGACTAACGTTTGCAAGCTTGAGCTAGATATCAACCTAGTGTGACCTTCCTGGTCCCCCAACTCAGTGAGTCAACACAGGAAGGAGCAATGGATGGATAGTTCATTTATTTCCAAAGCTGAAATGATGGGACACACACAGTATGGATGAATGATCAGTAGTGACGGGATATAAACAGCACTCCCACAGCAATTCTCCATAAATCTGCCCTATAATATACTAACAAAAAACAATCAAGATGTCTGTCAAAGTTATTATGATCATATAGTGGATTTAACAGTTCCTAATAATTCCTAATTTACTATAATAAAATAAATACATAGTTTCCATGTGTAATCTCATATTCACAACATCAGAATAAACTGTCATCCATTTTAGTATCAAAATATATCAAATTAACCTGAAATATTACTCAATGTCCCCCTCTGGTGGTGAAGAAGTATAATCCACCTAAACTAACAGAACCGGGCTGATAAACTGGCTGTCATAAATTACCTGCATTGATGAGACACACAGTGTGGATGAATGATCAGTAGTCGACAGGATATAAATAGCACTCCTAAAGAAGATGCAGTGTGGATGAATGATCAGAATATAAATAGCACTCCTATAGAAGATGCAGTGTGGATGAATGATCAGGATATAAATAGCACTCCTAAAGAAGATGCAGTGTGGATGAATGATCAGTAGTCGACAGGATATAAATAGCACTCCTAAAGAAGATGCAGTGAGGATGAATGATCAGGATATAAATAGCACTCCTAAAGAAGATGCAGTGTGGATGAATGATCAGGATATAAATAGCACTCCTAAAGAAGATGCAGTGTGGATGAATGATCAGTAGTCGACAGGATATAAATAGCACTCCTAAAGAAGATGCAGTGTGGATGAATGATCAGGATATAAATAGCACTCCTAAAGAAGATGCATTTTCCAGTTTGCTACCAACTTGATAGAGGGAACTTTAGCATAAAACCCACATGGAAAACTGAGATTTGGCAAATAACATATAAAGAGAGGCCAAACCAACAACAGAAGTTACTAAAACATAAATTGCTAATGTATGATTTAAAAGGTGGATTTTATGATCTAATGTCAACTTTATACATTTCTATCCCAGGACCACCCAATTTTCAAATTCTCCATAAATCTGCTGTGGATTACCCAGAATCCCATACCTTTATCACTGAATGTAATGTAAAACACACGAGCAGGGGCCTGTTGCACAAAAGTAGAATTAAGACATCCGGGATAAATGACTCAGCTGAGCTCAATGAAGCCAAAACATGTGCGTCCAGGCTTAATTGGTTGCACAAAGACCAAGCCAGGATCAGCAGACACGGATTCATTAAGCCAGGTGAAACCAATCCTGGATAGGTGCGCGCTCACGGCTCACTCAAATAGACCCCGCCACAGATCACAGATTAACTGATTTACCATGGCAACTAGAGCCGCGTACTTTTCCCCGTCGGAAGCACAAATCCTCATGGAGGCATACGAGGAGGTAAAATATATAATTAAGAAGAAAGGCAACACCGCCACAGTGATAAAGCAAAGAGAAAAAGCGTGGCAAAGTATTGCAGACCGCCTGAATGCGTAAGTAGTGCACAATTACACAGTCACCGCTCCGCTGAAACATCACAATTACAATTCAAATATTTAATTCACATCTCCAAAAATGCAGTTGTACTGTAATTATGAAACGGTTAATTTTTAATTGAAATGCACTGCAGATATGAGTGAAATTGTGTAAAGTAACTCCATCACACTGTATAAAGCTATGATAGATTTTTTGATATTTTTACTGAAAACAAGACAAAAATACCAAGTAATTTTTTGCAGTGTGACTCCATTAAATGTGTGTGTGTGTGTGTGTGTGTGTGTGTGTGTGTGTAGATTAAACATGAACGGGCCAAAACGGACATGGCAGCAGGTCAAAATCAAATACAAGAACATTCTGCAGAATGGTATGGTCCCTGACTAATATTTAACAAAGCACAAGCATATATTGTACCCAGATGGTGCCTGCTCACACATTGTCTGTACTGTTTTAGCAGTGAAAAAGAATACCCACAGACAAGGCACGGGTGGTGGGTCACCAAAGGCTGACCTTACCCCAGCAGAGGACATGGCCTTGGAGCTAAATAAAGGCAGGCCCGTCTTAGAGGGGATCCCTGGGGGGAAAGAGACGAGCATAGGTTCCTCCCAAGATGCCACCCGCTTCATTCAAGGTATGTCCTTCCATCTCTACATGGGATACAACCACATTCATATTGAATCAATTTGGACTGTCTGACTTTGGTTTACCTATTGCCTTGCAGTGTCTGGCAGCACTGTGTTCCTGTTAGAGCCACCAGCACAAGCACCAGACGATGCTGATCCAGTGAGTACTCCATCAAAGGCATACTGTAGGCCTGGCATGTCTTGTCTACTAGCTTCAATATGAATCCGATTAAATGTGATAGGGTGAAGGCCCCAGTGCAGCAGCAACAGCACATGATGGAGACGATGATGAGGAGGAGACCATCTCTCTGGATTCCAGAAGGCATGAGGTATCATGTTAAGACTGTGAAAGTACTATTTACTCTACAATGGTGAGGAGTCCTCATCAAAATCAAAAAATCTAATTTCTTTTACAGGACCCAGATGCTATACAGTGGGAAAACCAGCCTGGCAACATAGTGCGTATTAATAAAAGGACACCACATCCTGCCAAATTCCAGCTGCGCTAATTGTATTGTGTTCACAGAGCTCACAAGCTATCAGAAAGTTGTATGGCAACCACCTCCGGCGCCAAATAGAACTGGCAGACATAGACATTCAGTACAAGAAGAAAAAGATGGAAAATCTTGCACTGGAGTCCGAAATAAAAAAGAGGACAATTAGGAAACTGGACCTTGAAATAAAAAAACTTGAGAGGGAGGTGAGATATGCCTTCAATGTACACTGTATGCTAACTGTAACACAAATGTATTAATCATTATTTTTCTTTCCTCCCCCAGCTCCAAGAAGATGACACAGCTCAAAATAAAAATTAGGTATATTCTCGTAAAGTCAAGTGAGCCATGACATATGAGCTCTTATTGTGAGCACACAGGACGGTGGCATCTTTCTAAGGTTTTTTTTATTTTCCCAGCAATCAGTACAACCAAGTCATCGTTATAAGGCATCGCCCTCTTTTGCCCACCCCCCCAGCACCAGGTGTGGCCACTAGCCTATATGAAGGCCCAAAATTGTGTGTTCCTTTCTGCTCTGACAATGGCATGCCCATTCGTGCGAGATGTGGTGGATGAAGAAGCACTTGTGCTGAGGAGAGCCTTCAGGCGAGAAAGGGTCTTCAGGGACCGGTTGGACCCACTGGCCTTCCCTGATGACCATCTATATGAAAGATACAGGTTTTCTGCAGATGGCATCAGGTATCTATGCAGACTACTGGGTCCCAGGATTAAGCACCGCACTGCACGGAGCCATGCACTGAGTGTGGAGCAAATGGTTTGTGTGGCCTTGCGCTTTTTTTCTAGTGGAGCCTTCCTGTACTCAGTGGGGGATGCAGAACAGCTGAACAAGGCCACAATTTGCCGCACAATAAGGAGTGTGTGTCTGGCTATCAAAGCATTAGCAGATGTCTTCATCTCCTTCCCTGGCCACAGAAGACTCTGTGACATCAAAGAGGAGTTCTATAGGATTGCAGGTAAGAGGATCTACAAATTACAGGACAACTGTTAACACATAGTAGGATACTCATTACTTTGTGTGACAGGTTTCCCCAATGTCATTGGTGCAGTGGACTGCACACACATAAGGATAAAAGCCCCCTCAGGTGCCCATGAGGCCGATTTTGTGAATAGGAAATCCTTTCACAGCATTAATGTTCAGGTGAACATAACTTTTTGATATTGTCCATTGACGAACACTCTGCATTGCCAGTGATGTGCATTGATTGGTGTAATATTCCTCATCTTATGATTTCAGATGGTCTGCAATGCTGACTGTGTGATCAGCAATGTTGTGGCAAAATGGCCTGGCTCAGTCCATGACTCCAGAATCTTTCGGGCCTCTGAAATCTATCAGTGCCTATCACAAGGTAAGCCACACAACCCCTATTTATAACCATCATGGCTGTGTCAAGAATATCACTGTGTTTATGAGGTAGTAATGATGAGATTTTGTGTTGACAGGTGAATTCTCTGGTGTGCTGCTGGGAGACAGGGGGTATGGCTGCCAGCCTTTTCTCCTGACACCTTTCACAGACCCCCAGGAAGCACAGCAGGCCTACAACCATGCCCATGCCAGGACCAGGGCCAGAGTTGAAATGACCTTTGGCCTCCTGAAGGCACGCTTTCACTGCCTTCACAAATTAAGGGTCAGCCCTGTTAGGGCATGTGATATTACTGTGGCTTGTGCTGTCCTCCACAATGTGGCCTGCCTGAGGAAGGAGAGGGCCCCCAGAGTGCCACCAGCCATGGACTGGGACAATCCGGCAATCTTCCCTGATGACGACAGTGGTCGGCTGCTGAGGGACCAATATGTGTTGAATTATTTTAGTTAGTATGTGTGCTTTCAATTTTGGTTAAATATGTCCTGCGGTGGCAGAGGAATTGGGGTTTTTTTGGGTTCGTTTTTTTACGAATTTGGCCTCTTATGATGTTTGTGCGGTATACTGTGTGTAATACAAGGCTGCAGGGAGGCTACTGCATCCATTCATTTGTCTGTTCAGTTGATGTGTATGGATTTGTCCTGCATTTATTTTAGTGTGCAGACATGCAGGGTGTGTTATATACAGACCTTTGAATGTGTATGTATAATATGCTTGGATTCTGTGCTTTCCATCTTGTAGTCACTGTGACTTCAGTTTCGAAAGGAGCTGATGGTTTACCTGCTTTGTTTTGTCCTTATTCAATAAAGGAACATAATGTTACACATTGTGTTTTTATATTCATATGGAATGTGTATTTGTTTATATGACAGAGTACTAGGGCCACACTGAAGAAAAAGGATAAAGTCATAAATTTATGAGGCTGGTTCTTTCTGCAGAAAAGCTACATATTGTTTTTACAGTTTTGATACTTATGACAATGTGATACTTAATATTCTGGCACATCAGCATGTCTTTGTTTATGAAACCATACTGAAGTACAATTTCACGAAATGCCCCACATCTGTCATTTTAACAACTGTCCTCCTTTAAAACAACCGGTTACAATATTATTACTTGTGTTTTTTTCCCCTCTGTGGCCCTAATATTCTATCATTTTATATATAGCCTTATAGTCTATGGGAAACTGTAAATTATCTAATGATAGCAACATAATCTAAAAATTATTTTTTATCCAAAATCATTGAAATTAATGATCACAAACGTTTAAATAATGACAGTGGGTCTAGTTATGTGATAATGTATAGTGAGCAGTGAAATAACTATTGGTTTCCATTTGTGGTGACTGCTGACTGACATTAGGGATGAGATTAAATAGATCCTGGAATTTAGCCTGGTCTGGAGCAGGCTAGCTCCACAGAATAAATCTCCATGGTAATTTATACCATAACATATCCTCCTGCCCCCTATCCATCTTTAGTGCAACCGGATTACGGATCAATTGAGCCAGGATCACCAAGATATCCTGGCTTAATCCCTTATCCTAGTTTTGTGCAACAGGCCCCAGGTTGAATCTGCTCTACAAACTAACACAAAACAAAAAACACATGGAAATGGGAGATATATTTTACCTCACTGGTTAGAGGACAACCTGCAGAAGACAGTCAGCTACATTGGAGTGATGCATTTAAATTTAGGGGTCGCTAAACAAAGGAACACAACACTTATTTGTCATAACTCGATCGATATCATGCTAAAATCATTTGTGTGACAGAAGGGAGATGAGGTTGCACGTCCTGTTAAAACTAACAGCTCAAAAACCACACGGAATCTAGGAATAATGTGTTGTTACGAATCCCTTTGGCCCTGCAGTCTAGGGGAGATGGAACTGAGACCCTGTGGCTCAGTTGGTAGAGCATGGTGTTTGCAACACCAGGGTTGTGGGTTCGATTCCCACGGGGGGTCAGCACGGGGGGAGAAAAAAAAAAAATAATGTATGAAATGTATGCATTCACTACTGTAAGTCGCTCTGGATAAGAGCGTCTGCTAAATGACGTAAATGTAAATAAATCATGCAAATTATAATAGTGAAAAGTAACAGTGAGAACAAAAACCATAGACAACTGAAATCTACCGTCAAACACTAAAGGTTTATTGTTTAAACACATGGTAAGGGGGGGGGGGGGGGGTGAGAAAAGGGGCTGAGCGGGACCCAAGCAAAGAAACAATAATCCAAAACCACCCCTAAGCTAGACTAGCCTATTTCAACAACAGCTAGCTAACTAACCAAAAATACAGGGGGTGGTCCGCCCAGTTCTAACTAGTGTATTTAGACACTGTTTTCCTACGGGTAATGTTGGGCGACTGGTCTTCTTACCCCCTTTTCCCACCAAACAAACAAGTCAAACAAAACAATACTCACAGGTACCGGACAAATGGGACATGTGGGGTGAAAGAAAAACGAGAGAGAGAGAGAGAGAGAGAGAGAGAGAGAGAGAGAGAGAGAGAGAGAGAGAGAGAGAGAGAGAGAGAGAGAGAGAGAGAGAGAGAGAGAGAGAGAGAGAGAGAGTACAAAGAGCAATTGAAAGAATGACACAAAGATTGATCTCACAGAGAGAGATTGAACACAGAGTGATAATGAGCTAGAGACTGGGGTTTTTAAACCAAGGGAAAGGGGCTGTGATTGGGTGAGGAAAGGGGAGCAGGTGTCTTCTGATTGGGGACTGATTGATGACTGATTGGGGAGTGATGATTGTCACCTGTGAGGGGAGAAGGAAAGAAAAGAAACACACATACTGGATACACACACAGGATACCTGTATCCGTAACATGTGTACATCCCTGGTTAGAGGAGAATTTGTAGAAAACAGCTAGCTACATTTTGAAGTGTTGCATTTTGATTCAAGTGGGTCACCAACGTGGTAAGTGTAACACAACTAAACACACACAAAAAAAACGTTCAATTCAGAGCCTGGATTTTCCCCTGAGGCTAATATCCAAATCCTGTTGAAATCAATTGATAAAGGGGCAAACATTTATGCTTCTACATTGTGAAATTATTAAAATCTCCTACAACAATGTTAACATTCTACATTGTGCCATTAATTCATTGATATCATGAAACAACTCCTTCATGTATGTATTTTCTGATATTTGATCTGAGATCTGCTTTGAGATTTCTCTCCTGTGTGTGTTCTCTGTGTTGTACCAGGCTGTTTGACTTAGTAAAACTCTTCCCACATCGATTAGAGCTATACGTTTTCTCTCCTGTGTGTGTTCTCTGGTGTACTGTCAGACCAGTAGATGAAACAAAACTCTTCCAACATTGATTACAGCTATGAGTTCTCTCATGTGTGTGTTCTCTGGTGTGCTATCAGGCTGGTTGAATGACTAAAACTCTTCCCACATCGATTAGAGCTATACGTTTTCTCTCCTGTGTGTGTTCTCTGGTGTAGAGTCAGATTGCTTGATGCAGCAAAACTCTTTCCACATTGATCACAGCTATAAGGTTTCTCTCCTGTGTGTATTCTCTGGTGTAATGTCAGCTGGCCAGATTGAACAAAACTCTTTCCACATTGATCACAGCTATAAGGTTTCTCTCCTGTGTGTGTTCTCTGGTGTAATGTCAGCTGGCCAGATTGAACAAAACTCTTCCCACATTGAGTACAGCTATAAGGTTTCTCTCCTGTGTGTCTTCTCTGGTGCACTCTCAGATCTGTAGATTGAACAAAACTCTTCCCACATTGACCACAGCCATAAGATTTCTCTCCTGTGTGTATTCTCTGGTGCATGTCAGCTGGCCAGATTGAACAAAACTCTTCCCACATTGAGTACAGCTATAAGATTTCTCTCATGTGTTTCGTCAGACCACTAGAGTCAGTAAAACTCTTCCCACATTGACCACAGCAATAAGATTTCTCTCCTGTGTGTGTTCTCTGATGAATTTTAATGCCTGATGAGGTGAATCTCTTCCCACAGTCAGAGCAGCAGTGAGTTCTCTTCCCTGTGGGTCTCTGCTGGTGTTTCTTGAGGTGTTCTGATCTGGAGCAACTCTTCTCTGCCTCTTCAGCATCATGAGGTTGTTGAGGCTCCCCAGAGGATCCAAGATAGTCACGTCTCTCTCCTGTGTGAACAACAAAGACAGACAGATGGTTAAAGGCCCACAACAGCAGAAATCCACTGTTTATTTGAGGTAAAAGGTCGTACCCATGAAGTTATACAACAATTGACGTCTGTTAAATTATTTGACCATTAAGACAGTCAACTTAGCAACAATCATATTTTGTCTTGTTTTCACATTAGTAGTAACTAGAAATAAGTTATTAATGTTGTTGAAACTCTAAGCAGTGTGCAAGACGACTTTTGGTCTCCAATATAGGCCCCTTTCTGTGTTTGCTAAAATTGCAGCACGAGGGCAATGCGCACACAATTTGATTGCAGAAACACCTCCCTGCTAATGAGGAAACCACTGGTTATGGATGTAGTATATCTGGTAATGAGGAAACCACTAGTTATGGATGTAGTATATATGGTAATGAGGAAACCGCTAGTTATGGATGTAGTATATCTGGTAATGAGGAAACCACTAGTTATGGATGTAGTATATCTGGTAATGAGGAAACCGCTAGTTATGGATGTAGTATATCTGGTAATGAGGAAACCACTAGTTATGGATGTAGTATATCTGCTAATGAGGAAACCACTAGTTATGGATGTAGTATATCTGGTAATGAGGAAACCACTGGTTATGGATGTAGTATATCTGGTAATGAGGAAACCACTAGTTATGGATGTAGTATATCTGGTAATGAGGAAACCACTAGTTATGGATGTAGTATATCTGGTAATGAGGAAACCACTAGTTATGGATGTAGTATATCTGGTAATGAGGAAACCACTAGTTATGGATGTAGTATATCTGGTAATGAGGAAACCACTAGTTATGGATGTAGTATATCTGCCTGGAGCAAAAATGGTGAGCGAAGATGATCGTTTTTCACAATGTATTCTGAATATTACAGCGCACTATCAGGACAAGATCAGGAGTGCTACTCAAGGAAACTCACATTAAGCTCTGTGTCTATTCACTAATTCACCACCGTGGGGGAAAACTCAGGGGAGTTCTCATAGGCTGACAGCAAAAATAGCCTCCATTTACAGGTTGATTATGAGTGCATTTCACATTACTTTTAGATTATAATTGTAGGGCTTGTTTGAACCTCCTGCTTAATATGTTTGTGTTATTGTTGCAAATCAACTGCTTTATACTTAAAAAACACTTCAACCAGTAAAATGCTCTTTGGCTTTTCCATCAGCCTGACAATGAGGGTTTGTACACTAAGTGTTTAACAAATTGGCCCATAACTTCACCTAACAATAACATAGACCTACTGTAGGACCCATAACTTCACCTAACAATAACATAGACCTACTGTAGGACCCATAACTTCACCTAACAATAACATAGACCTACTGTAGGACCCATAACTTCACCTAACAATAACATAGACCTACTGTAGGACCCATAACTTCACCTAACAACAACATAGACCTACTGTAGGACCCATAACTTCACCTAACAATAACATAGACCTACTGTAGGACCCATAACTTTATCTAACAACAACATGGACCTACTGTAGGACCCATAACTTTATCTAACAACAACATAGACGTAGGACTATAAATCATTTAATATTTCAGGTGAAACATGGAAACTAACATGTCTTTGTCATGACATTTCATAACCTGATCACCAGATAATTTTGTGAATAATCCCACTAGGCTACTCTGTAATGTGTTGTCATTCTAAATGTCCTGAATAAAGGAAAATAGCTCTGTGTGTTGTACAATAGCCTATCCATCAAGGAACAGTTCTCTACACATTATGAGCTAAGTATCTCTGTGTGCAAACAGACTAACGAGACCCTACAGTAAATCAAGCAGACAATAACACATTATAAACATCAATTTGTTAGGGATGTTGGATCCAACGTGGAGCACGGCATAACTGTCTTTACCAGAGTAATGAATGAAGAAGCACTTTGGTTGTTGTTGCATGTCGTGATGTTTGTCATGTGACTGTCATTCAGAAAATGATTTCCTGGATCAGCTGATAGTTGAACATGTGACTGTAACTAACCAGCTACAGTATTAAGAATTATGTGTAATTATTGAAGAACGACGTTAATGACAGTATCCATTTGGGTGTTGTCAATAAAGTTAAGGTGACTCGGTTAGAACCATTGGATTTAGCAAACTCTGAAATGATTTAGGATTTCTGTGCCCATGAAAACTGTTTTTCCAGCGTAACATAAGGAGACACTAAATGTTAAGTAGGTAGAGAGCATTTCAGAGATCTGAATACAAAAAACTGTCCTAACAGGACAATAACCTAAACCACAAGGCCAAATCTACACTGGAGGAGCTTACCAAGATGACATTGAATGTTCCTGAGTGGCCTAGTTACAGTTTGGACTTAAATCATCTTGAAAGTCTATAGCAAGACTTGAAAACGGCTTTCTAGCAATGATCAACAACCAACTTGACAGAACAGGAAGGATTTTAAAAAGAATAATGGGTTGATTCAGACCCTGTCAGTGTACCAGGAAGACATTGGGTTGATTCAGACCCTGTCAGTGTACCAGGAAGACATTGGGTTGATTCAGACCCTGCCAGTGTACCAGGTGGACATTGGGTTGATTCAGACCCTGTCAGTGTACCAGGTGGACATTGGGTTTGATTCAGACCCTGCCAGTGTACCAGGTGGACATTGGGTTTGATTCAGACCCTGTCAATGTACCAGGTGGACATTGGGTTTGATTCAGACGCTGTCAGTGTACCAGGTGGACATTGGGTTTGATTCAGACCCTGCCAGTGTGCCAGGTGGACATTGGGTTTGATTCAGACCCTGTCAGTGTTCCAGGTGGACATTGGGTTGATTCAGACCCTGCCAGTGTACCAGGTGGACATTGGGTTTGATTCAGACCCTGCCAGTGTACCAGGTGGACATTGGGTTTGATTCAGACCCTGCCAGTGTACCAGGTGGACATTGGGTTTGATTCAGACCCTGCCAGTGTACCAGGTGGACATTGGGTTTGATTCAGACCCTGCCAGTGTACCAGGTGGACATTGGGTTGATTCAGACCCTGTCAGTGTTCCAGGTGGACATTGGGTTTGATTCAGACCCTGTCAGTGTACCAGGTGGACATTGGGTTGGATTCAGACCCTGTCAGTGTACCAGGTGGACATTGGGTTTGATTCAGACCCTGCCAGTGTACCAGGTGGACATTGGGTTTAATTCAGACCCTGCCAGTGTACCAGATGGACATTGGGTTGATTCAGACCCTGTCAGTGTACCAGGTGGACATTGGGTTTGATTCAGACCCTGTCAGTGTTCCAGGTGGACATTGGGTTTGATTCAGACCCTGTCAGTGTACCAGGTGGACATTGGGTTGGATTCAGACCCTGTCAGTGTGCCAGGTGGACATTGGGTTTGATTCAGACCCTGCCAGTGTACCAGGTGGACATTGGGTTGATTCAGACCCTGTCAGTGTACCAGATGGACATTGGGTTTGATTCAGACCCTGCCAGTGTACCAGGTGGACATTGGGTTGATTCAGACCCTGTCAGTGTTCCAGGTGGACATTGGGTTTGATTCAGACCCTGTCAGTGTACCAGGTGGACATTGGGTTGGATTCAGACCCTGTCAGTGTGCCAGGTGGACATTGGGTTTGATTCAGACCCTGTCAGTGTACCAGGTGGACATTGGGTTTGATTCAGACCCTGCCAGTGTACCAGGTGGACATTGGGTTTGATTCAGACCCTGCCAGTGTACCAGGTGGACATTGGGTTTGATTCAGACCCTGTCAGTGTGCCAGGTGGACATTGGGTTGGATTCAGACCCTGCCAGTGTACCAGGTGAACATTGGGTTGGATTTCCTCCATACAGATTTTCTCCATGTCCTTGTTTAATTTAGTCTGTCTTGTGGACTGCCCTGTTCAATTCAAACCACAGGTTTTCAATGGAGTTCAAGTCCGAAGACTGAGATGGCCATTGAAAATGTTGATTTTGTACCCAATTAACCATTTCTTCGTGGATGTTGATGTGTCTTACTGGAAGATCCACTTATGGCCAAGTTTCAGCCTCCTAGCAGAGAGGTAACCAGGTTTTGGGCTAAAATATCCTGGTAGTGGGTAAAGTTAATTTATTTATTTCATACAGTAATTTTTGCTCATCATTATCAAGGGTACCAATAACTAGGTGCTTATTTTGATATGTAGTTATTTGACTGAATCAGAAATACAGATGTGGAGTAGATGTAGAGTTTGTTTTAAATTCTCAGAAAAAATCTGAATTAATCAAACAACACTTGTTGCTCTTTTTACGTGTTGATATAATATTCATATTTAATGGAGAGGAAAAACGTTTCCCTAAACTGCTTTATAATATTATAATTCAATGAAGAATAAAAATAGTTTTCCCTCCTCAACTGCGTTTCCTCCCTCCAGACAGCAGATGGCGATATGTGTCTTTCAGGCGATGTTTCTAGTGTGACGTATAATCTAGTGGACGGAACGCTTCTTCAGCAACTGCAGCAACCTCGGTAGCTCGCTAGCCAACAAAGTCGGAACATTCAAGTTCTTTAGACAATTTCTTGGTTTAATTGCCATTTTGCTTTAAACATACTTATGTGGAAACGACTAGCTACCCCATTAAATTTAATATTTACGTTGTAAGTCAACTAGCTGGCTGGTTAAATTAGCACTAGTCTAGTCGCTAATGCTAACTAGCTATTATCTCCGACCATGAGTTCACTAAGCTACTCTCCTCCTGCTAAAGAAGAGGTCTGCTGGACGGAGAAAGAAGCTCTGGTGAAAGAGGAGGAGGAAGAGGAGGCTGTTACAATACAAAAACAAGTAGAGGGTGAGGCTGTTACCGTGAAAGAAGAAGAGAAAGACGTTACAGTGAAAGAAGAGGAAGACGCCTTCAGAGTGAAAGAGGAGGAGGATGTTACAGTAAAAGAAGAGGAGGAAGATGCAGTTTTTGGAGTGGAGGATGAAGTGAAAGAAGATGAAGACGTTTTTGGAATTAAGGCTGAAGAGGGGTCAATTACTGTCAATGATGAAGAGAAGACTGGAGAACTGATTAACACCAGTAAATACAGTGAGTACTATCTAATAAAACAGGGACATTGATCTGATTAACACCAGTAAATACAGTGAGTACTATCTAATAAAACAGGGACATTGATCTGATTAACACCAGTAAATACAGTGAGTACTCTCTTATACAACAGAGACATTGATCTGATTAACACCAGTAAATACAGTGAGTACTATCTAATAAAACAGGGACATTGATCTGATTAACACCAGTAAATACAGTGAGTAATATCTAATAAAACAGGGACATTGATCTGATTAACACCAGTAAATACAGTGAGTACTATCTAATAAAACAGGGACATTGATCTGATTAACACCAGTAAATACAGTGAGTACTATCTAATAAAACAGGGACATTGATCTGATTAACACCAGTAAATACAGTGAGTACTATCTAATAAAACAGGGACATTGATCTGATTTAACACCAGTAAATACAGTGAGTACTATCTAATAAAACAGGGACATTGATCTGATTAACACCAGTAAATACAGTGAGTACTATCTTATAAAACAGGGACATTGATCTGATTAACACCAGTAAATACAGTGAGTACTATCTAATAAAACAGGGACATTGATCTGATTAACACCAGTAAATACAGTGAGTACTATCTAATAAAACAGGGACATTGATCTGATTAACACCAGTAAATACAGTGAGTACTATCTTATAAAACAGGGACATTGATCTGATTAACACCAGTAAATACAGTGAGTACTATCTAATAAATCAGGGGCACAAACCATTTTGAGAACTTGTTCTCAACTGGCCTACCTGGTTAAATAAAGGTAATATATATATATATATATATATATATATATAGTAACTTTATTGACAACACCCAAATGGATACTGTCATTAATGTGGTTCTTCAATAATTACACATAATTCATAATACTGTAGCTGTTTAGTTACAGTCACATGTTCAACTATCATCAGCTGATCCAGGAAATCATTTTCTGAATGACAGTCACATGACAAACATCAGGACATGCAACAACAACCAAAGTGCTTCTTCATTCATTACTCTGGTAAAGACAGTTATGCCGTGCTCCATGTTGGATCCAACATCCCTAACAAATTGATGTTTATAAAGTGTTATTGTCTACTTGATTTACTGTAGGGTCTCGTTAGTCTGTTTGGAAACAGAGATACTTAGCTCATAATGTCTAGAGAACTGTTCCTTGATGGATAGGCTATTGTTCAACACACAGAGATATTTTCCTTTGTTCAGGACATTTAGAATGACAACACATTAAAGAGTAGCCTAGTGGGATTATTCACAAAATTATCTGGTGATCAGGTTATGAAATGTCATGACAAAGACATTTTAGTTTCCTTGTTTCACCTGAAATATTAAATTATATATAGTCTTAGGTGAAGTTATGGGTCCTACAGTAGGTCTATGTTATTGTTAGGTGAAGTTATGGGTCCTACAGTAGGTCTATGATATTGTTATGGGTCCTACAGTAGGTCTATGTTATTGTTATGGGTCCTAGAGGACACTATGTATGTCATGCAACAACAACCAACGTGCTTCTTCGTTCATTACATAGGTATGTTTGTTGTTAGGTGAAGTTATGGGCCAATTTGGCAAACAGTGTACAAACCCTCATTGTCAGGCTGATGGAAAAGCCAAAGAGCATTTTACTGGTTGAAGTGTTTTTTAAGTACAAAGCGGTTGATTTGCGATGACGACACAAACATTATATTAAGCAGGAGATTCAAACGAGCCTGACAATTATAATCCAAAGTAGTGTGAAATGAACTCATTAGCAACCTGGTAATGGAGGTTACTCCCCTGAGCAAAAATCTTTTCTCACCAGCAAACATAGAAAAGGGCCTCCAATCTTAGATGTTACTACTAATGTGAAAACAAGACAAAATATGACTATTGTTGCTCATTTTAAGACAAATGTCAAGTAATCATTACATTCATTACAGATGTCAATTGTTGTTCAACATCATGGCTACGCTGTTGGCATGACCTTTTACAGTGGATTTCTGCTGTTGTGGGCCTTTAACCATCTGTATGACTTTGTCATTCACACAGGAGAGAGACGTGACTATCGTGGATCCTCTGGGGAGCCTCAACAACCTCATGATGCTGATGAGGCAGAGAAGAGTCTCTCCAGATCAGAACTCCTCAAGAAACACCAGCAGAGACCCACAGGGAAGATAATTAACCTCTCTGACTGTGGGAAGAGATTCACCTCATCAGGCATTAAAATTCATCAGAGAACACACACAGGAGAGAAATCTTATTGCTGTGGTCAATGTGGGAAGAGTTTTGGTAAATCTAGCAATCTGACATCACACCAGAGAACACACACAGGAGAGAAACCCTATAGCTGTGATGAATGTGGGAAGAGTTTTACTCAACTAGGCAACCTGATAACACACCAGAGAACACACACAGGAGAGAAACCATATAGCTGTGATGAATGTGGGAAGAGTTTTACTCAATCAACCAGCCTGAAATTCCACCAGAGAAAACACACAGGAGAGAAACCTTTTAGCTGTGATCAATGTGGGAAGAGTTTTACTCATCGAAGCAGCCTGATATCACACCAGAGAATACACACAGGAGAGAAACTTTCTAGCTGTGATGAATGTGGGAAGAGTTTTACTCGTTCAACCAGCCTGAAATTACACCAGAGAACACACACAGGAGAGAAACCTTTTAGCTGTGATCAATGTGGGAAGAGTTTTACTCAGCTAATCAACCTGATATCACACCAGAGAACACACACAGGAGAGAAACCCTATAGCTGTACTCAATGTGGGAAGAGTTTTGTTCAATCTGGAGAACTGAAGATGCACCAGAGAAGACACACAGGAGAGAAACCTTATAGCTGTACTCGATGTGGCAAGAGTTTTGTTCAATCTGGCGAACTGAAGATACACCAGAGAACACACACAGGAGAGAAACCTTATAGCTGTGGTCAATGTGGGAAGCGTTTTGGTCAATCTGGCCAGCTGACATCACACCAGAGAACACACACAGGAGAGAAATCTTATAGCTGTGATCAATGTGGAAAGAGTTTTGGGACAAGATTTGCTTGGCTAACCAGCCTAGTATCACACCAAAGAACACACACGGGAGAGAAACCTTATAGCTGTGGTCAATGTAACAAGAGATACTCCGATAAAAGACATCTGATCAAACATCAGAAAATACATGAAGGAGTTGTTTCATGATATCAATGATATAATGTCACAATGTAGAATGTTTTAACATTGTAGTAGGAGTATTTTAATGATGTCACAATGTAGAATGTTTTAACATTGTAGTAGGAGTATTTTAATGATGTCACAATGTAGAACCCTAAACGTTTGTCCCCTGTTCTATTGATTTCAACATGATATGGATATTAGCCTCAGGGGGGAAATCCAGGCTCTGAAATGGAAGAGTTACTATTTATGTGATTTAACAAAAAGTGACTAACACAAAAAGAGTTGTGTTACACTTACCACGTTGGTGACGCACTTCAATCAAAATGTATCTGGCTGTTTTCTACAAATTGTCCTCTAACCAGGGATGTACACATTATTCCCAGATTCTGTGTGGTTTTTGAGCTGTTAGTTTTAACAGGACTTGCAACCTCCTCTCCCTCCTCTCGCACAAATGATTTCAACATGATATCGATGAGTTATGACAAATAAGTGTTGTGTTCCTTTGTTTAGCGACCCCTAAATTTAAATGCATCACTCCAAAATGTAGCTGACTGTCTTCTGCAGGTTGTCCTCTAACCAGTGAGGTAAAATATATCTCCATTTACATGTGTTTTTTGTTTTGTTGTGTTAGTTTCAAGAGCAGGTTCAACCTGATTTCCCCCCAAATGGATATAAGATTTGTGTTTTGCGTTTAGCTAGTGCGTTGCTATGGATCTTTATTCATTTTGACTGCATGTTTTTCCGTATTGGAGATGAGTTTTGTTTGGGCTCGTTCCAAGGAGACGAGAGTTCTAGAAGCTAGTGGGATTTAGAAAGAGGAGAGTTCTAGAAGCTAGTGGGATTTAGAAAGAGGAGAGTTCTAGAAGCTAGTGAGTTTTAGGAAGACGAGTGTTCTAGAAGCTAGTGAGTTTTAGGAAGACGAGAGTTCTAGAAGCTAGTGGGATTTAGGAAGACGAGTGTTCTAGAAGCTAGTGGGATTTAGGATTCTATAGAAAGAAAAAGGAGAAACAAATAGTCCTATTGTATATTATTATTTAGAAATACGTGTTTTTTTCTTGTTTTTAATTGTTGACATCCAGTAGACACCATGTTTATATTGGTGAAGGTGAATCATTGTAGTTGATTATAATGTGAAATGGAAGTTGTTTTCTGTTGGTGGTGAGCAAATTTGTCCAAAAGAAATGTAGGATATATTTGTTGTCTTAAGGGGGAAGGTGTTACAGGCTTTGGTTTTTCCATTTATGTTTTGAGGTTGGACTTTAGCACGTCTAGCTCGTTAGCACGTCTAGCTCGTTAGCACGTCTAGCTCGTTAGCACATCTAGCTCGTTAGCTCGTCAGCACGTCTAGCTCGTTAGCACGTCTAGCTCGTTAGCCCGTCTAGCTCGTTAGCACGTAGGACGCACTGATTGGTGTCACCTCGTTAGTCAGTATGTGTTACACCTGTGCTGGCTTGTCCATCTCGTTAGTGGGAAGGTGTTTCACCTGAGCTGGTCCAGGTTCTATTTAAGAGTGTCTGGCCCAGTGCTCCAGTTGTCTTGATACATGTGGAGAGTCAACACCTTTAGTTGCTCCACCTTTTTGGTTTACTTCCTGTCTTTAAGTTTGGTGTGGGTTTTTCTTTTGTTTGCCTCTTCTTGGGCAGATTTAGTGGGTCTCATGGTGGGTGTCTTTTAGGTCCCAGTTGTTGTTACTAGTCAACTTCCAGTGGACACCCCCATAGTGTCTTTCAGATCCCCTCCTAAAAAACAAGCTTATATTTTGGGTTGGATGTTGCATCCAATTAATATTTTAATCAATGGCATTTCCTTAGAATGTTCATTAGTCTTTCAGTTGTTAGTCTTCTGTTTGTTGTTTACTAAATATTTCTGTTTATTTTCATTTTTATTTTTTTTTCCTGTGAAGCCATTGTGTTGTATCCATGTCTGAAATGTGCTGTATAAATAAAGCTGGATTTGATTTCGTACAAATTAACCCAATGACTGGCCAATCAACAGACTCTTGGTATGAAAAACAGTATCACGTTTCCAGCCTGCTGAAGGCGTGGTGGAGTGGTAAACACCACCCCCGGCTCTACCAGGGGCTTGAGGTGGTCTCCCACAGCTCTGCTTATGTCATGTTCTGTGGACTTGCTGTTCCATTTCTTGACTGCCCCTGCAACACAGAAACACATTTAGTCATATTATATAAAAAACTCAAAGTAATGGATATGGAGCATCTATGGCCTCAGTTACACCTGGCACCTAAATGTGACTTCTGTCATCTGATCTCTCCAAGCTGCATTAGGTTCAGATCTACCAGGATGGGCTTTTGACACAGTCTGGATGCAGTCAGGCCACCAAATATAAATAAGCAATGTAAAGAGATGGGGTGAATGAGGGGAAAAGTAAAGGAAAAACTTTAATGTTACCCATTCCTTGTGTTGTTTGTAATAAATAATAATATATATATATATTTTTAAATCAGTCGGGGTCTAAACTTACTGTTGAGAGTTAGAATAGAAGAATAGACAAGGTGTCATTTAGAAATGTGCATCAGCAGTTTTTCTCTTGAAAAAAATAAAGAGGTGGGGAAAAGTACATTCTACACAAATGACCTTCATTATATCAAAGAACAAATGTGTGTCTGAGGGGAAATTAACTTTCATACAGCCAAAAGGGGTGAAAAGTTATACCAATATCAGTGGACAATTCGCACTGCTGCTGAAACACATCCCCACAGCATGATGCTGCCACCACCATGCTTCATGGTGCACATTTTCCTCCAGACGTGACACTTGGCATTCAGGCCAAAGATCAATCTTAGTTTAATCAGACTAGAGAATCTTGTTTCTCATGGTCTGAGAGTCCTTTAGGTGCCTTTTGGCAAACTCCAAGTGGGCTGTCATATGCCTTTTACTGAGGAGTGGCTTCCGTCTGGCCTCTCTACCATAAAGGCCATTATTGAAAGAGATTGTGATACCTCACATCTCAAAATTGGGTTACTTAATGTTAGATCCCTCACTTCCAAGGCAGTTATAGTCAATGAACTAATCACTGATAATAATCTTGATGTGATTGGCCTGACTGAAACATGGCTTAAGCCTGATGAATTTACTGTGTTAAATGAGGCCTCACCCCCAGGTTACATTAGTGACCATACCCCCCGTGCATCCGGCAAAGGCGGAGGTGTTGCTAACATTTACGATAGCAAATTTCAATTTACAAAAAAAAAAACAACAATGACGTTTTCGTCTTTTGAGCTTCTAGTCATGAAATCTATGCAGCCTACTCACTCACTTTTTATAGCTACTGTTTATAGGCCTCCTGGGCCATATGCAGTGTTCCTCACTGAGTTCCCTGAATTCCTATCGGATCTTGTAGTCATAGCAGATAATATTCTAATTTTTGGTGACTTTAACATTCACATGGAAAAGTCCACAGACCCACTCCAAAAGGCTTTCGGAGCCATCATCGACTCAGTGGGTTTTGTCCAACATGTCTCTGGACCTACTCACTGCCACAGTCATACTCTGGACCTAGTTTTGTCCCATGGAATAAATGTTGTGGATCTAAATGTTTTTCCTCATAATCCTGGACTATCGGACCACCATTTTATTACGTTTGCAATTGCAACAAATAATCTGCTCAGACCCCAACCAAGGAGCATTAAAAGTCGTGCTATAAATTCTCAGACAACCCAAAGATTCCTTGATGCCCTTCCAGACTGCCTCTGCCTACCCAAGGACGTCAGAGGACAAAAATCAGTTAACCACCTAACCGAGGAACTCAATTTAACCTTGCGCAATACCCTAGATGCAGTTGCACCCCTAAAAACTAAAAACATCTGTCATAAGAAACTAGCTCCCTGGTATACAGAAAATACACGAGCTCTGAAGCAAGCTTCCAGAAAATTGGAACGGAAATGGCGCCACACCAAACTGGAAGTCTTCCGACTAGCTTGGAAAGACAGTACCGTGCAGTATCGAAGAGCCCTTACTGCTGCTCGATCATCCTATTTTTCCAACTTAATTGAGGAAAATAAGAACAATCCGAAATTTCTTTTTGATACTGTCGCAAAGCTAACTAAAAAGCAGCCTTCGCAAATGGAGGATGGCTTTCACTTCAGCAGTAATAAATTTATGAACTTCTTTGAGGAAAAGATCATGATCATTAGAAAGCAAATTACAGACTCCTCTTTAAATCTGGGTATTCCTCCAAAGCTCCATTGTCCTGAGTCTGCACAACTCTGCCAGGACCTAGGATCAAGGGAGATACTAAAGTGTTTTAGTACTATATCTCTTGACGCAATGATGAAAATAATCATGGCCTCCAAACCCTCAAGCTGCATACTGGACCCTATTCCAACTAAACTACTGAAAGAGCTGCTTCCTGTGCTTGGCCCTCCTATGTTGAACATAATAAACGGCTCTCTATCCACCGGATGTGTACCAAGCTCACTAAAAGTGGCAGTAATAAAGCCTCTCTTGAAAAAGCCGAATCTTGATCCAGAAATTATAAAAAACTATCGGCCTATATCGAATCTTCCATTCCTCTCCAAAATTTTAGAAAAAGCTGTTGCACAGCAACTGACTGCCTTCCTGAAGACAAACAATGTATACGAAACGCTTCAGTCTGGTTTTAGACCCCATCATAGCACTGAGACTGCACTTGTGAAGGTGGTAAATGACCTTTTAATGACGTCAGACCGAGGCTCTGCATCTGTCCTCGTGCTCCTAGATCTTAGTGCCGCTTTTGATACCATCGATCACCACATTCTTTTGGAGAGATTGGAAACCCAAATTGGTCTACATGGACAAGTTCTGGCCTGGTTTAGATCTTATCTGTCGGAAAGATATCAGTTTGTCTCTGTGAATGGTTTGTCCTCTGACAAATCAATTGTAAATTTCGGTGTTCCTCAAGGTTCCGTTTTAGGACCACTATTGTTTTCACTATATATTTTACCTCTTGGGGATGTCATTCGAAAACATAATGTTAAATTTCACTGCTATGCAGACGACACACAGCTGTACATTTCAATGAAACATGGTGAAGCCCCAAAATTGCCCTCGCTAGAAGCCTGTGTTTCAGACATAAAGAAGTGGATGGCTGCAAACTTTCTACTTTTAAACTCGGACAAAACAGAGATGCTTGTTCTAGGTCCCAAGAAACAAAGAGATCTTCTGTTGAATCTGACAATTAATCTGGATGGTTGTACAGTCGTCTCAAATAAAACTGTGAAGGACCTCGGCGTTACTCTGGACCCTGATCTCTCTTTTGAAGAACATATCAAGACTGTTTCAAGGACAGCTTTTTTCCATCTACGTAACATTGCAAAAATCAGAAATTTTCTGTCCAAAAATGACGCAGAAAAATTAATCCATGCTTTTGTTACTTCTAGGCTGGACTACTGCAATGCTCTACTTTCCGGCTACCCGGATAAAGCACTAAATAAACTTCAGTTAGTGCTAAATACGGCTGCTAGAAT
This sequence comes from Salmo salar, assembly GCF_965601325.2. NCBI lineage: Eukaryota > Metazoa > Chordata > Actinopteri > Salmoniformes > Salmonidae > Salmo > Salmo salar. The sequence goes on from NW_027675407.1 coordinate 1,272,456, forward strand.
CCTGACTAGAACCCAAAAATTTGATCATATTACTCCAGTGTTAGCCTCCCTACACTGGCTTCCTGTTAAGGCAAGGGCTGATTTCAAGGTTTTACTGCTAACCTACAAAGCATTACATGGGCTTGCTCCTACCTATCTTTCCGATTTGGTCCTGCCGTACATACCTACACGTACGCTACGGTCACAAGACGCAGGCCTCCTAATTGTCCCTAGAATTTCTAAGCAAACGGCTGGAGGTAGGGCTTTCTCCTATAGAGCTCCATTTTTATGGAATGGTCTGCCTACCAATGTGAGAGACGCAGACTCAGTCTCAACCTTTAAGTCTTTACTGAAGACTTATCTCTTCAGTAGGTCCTATGATTAAGTATAGTCTGGCCCAGGAGTGTGAAGGTGAACGGAAAGGCTGGAGCAACGAACCGCCCTTGCTGTCTCTGCCTTGCCGGTTCCCCTCTTTCCACTGGGATTCTCTGCCTCTAACCCTTTTACAGAGGCTGAGTCACTGGCCTACTGGTGTTCTTCCATGCCGTCCATGGGAGGGGTGCGTCACTTGAGTGGGTTGAGTCACTGACGTGGTCTTCCTGTCTGGGTTGGCGCCCCCCCCCCCCCCCCCCCCTTGGGTTGTGCCATGGCGGAGATCGTTGTGGGCTATACTCGGCCTTGTCTTAGGACGGTAAGTTGGTGGTTGGAGACATCCCTCTAGTGGTGTGGGGGCTGTGCTTTGGCAAAGTGGGTGGGGTTATATCCTGCCTGTTTGGCCCTGTCCGGGGGTATCATCGGATGGGGCCACAGTGTCTTCTGATCCCTCCTGTCTCAGCCTCCAGTATTTATGCTGCAGTAGTTTATGTGTCGGGGGGCTAGGGTCAGTCTGTTACATCTGGAGTATTTCTCTTGTCTTATCCGGTGTCCTGTGTGTATTTAAATATGCTCTCTCTAACTCTCTCTTTCTCTCTTTCTGTCTTTCTCTCGGAGGACCTGAGCCCTAGGACCATGCCTCAGGACTACCTGGTATGATGACTCCTTGCTGTCCCCAGTCCACCTGGCCGTGCTGCTGCTCCAGTTTCAACTGTTCTGCCTGCGGCTATGGAACCCTGACCTGTTCACCGGACGTGCTTGTTGCACCCTCGACAACTACTATGATTATTATTATTTGACCATGCTGGTCATTTATGAACATTTTAACATTTTAACATTTTGACCATGTTCTGTTATAATATCCACCCTGCACAGCCAGAAGAGGACTGGCCACCCCTCATAGCCTGGTTCCTCTCTAGGTTTCTTCCTAGGTTTTTGGCCTTTCTAGGGAGTTTTTCCTAGGGAGTTTTTCCTAGCCACCGTGCTTCTTTCACATGCTTTGCTTGCTGTTTGGGGTTTTAGGCTGGGTTTCTGTACAGCACTTTGAGAATATCAGCTGATGTACGAAGGGCTATATAAAAATAAATTTGATTTGATTTGAAATTTGATTGGTGGAGTGCTGCAGAGATGATGGTCCTTCTGGAAGGTTCTCCCAACTCCACATAGGAACTCTGGAGCTCTGTCAGAGTGACCATCGGATTCTTGGTCACCTCCCTGACCAAGGCACTTCTCCCCCGATTGCTCAGTTTGGCCAGGCAGCCAGCTCTGGGAAGAGTCTTGGTGGTTCCAAACTTCTTCCATTTCAGAATGATGGAGGCCACTGTGTTCTTGCAGACATTTTTTGGTACCTTTCCCCAGATCTGTGCCTTGACACAATAATGTCTCAGAGCTCTATGGACAATTCCTTTGACCTCATGGCTTGGTTTTTGCTCTGACATGCACTGTGAACCTTATATAGAGAGGTGTGTGCCTTTCTAAATCATGTCCAACCAATTTAATTTACCACAGGTGGACTCCAATCAAGTTGTAGAAACATCTCAAGGATGATTAATGGAATCAGGATGCATCTGAACTCAATTTCGAGTCTCATAGCAAAGGGTCTGAATACTTAAGTACATTTGTAAAAATGTCTAAAAACCTGCTTTGGGATTGTGTAGAGTTTTCAACAACAAAAAATGTTAACCTTTATTTAACTAGGCAAGTCAGTTAAGAACAAATTCTTATTTTCAATGACAGCCTATGAACAGTGGGTTAACTGCCTTGTTCAGGGGCAGAACAACAGATTTGTCATATCTACAGAGAAACCTAGATTCAAATACTTAGATTTGTGTATTGGGTATATGTTGTCAAATTGTTAGACATTATTTGTTAGATATTACTGCACTGTCTGAGCTAGAAACACAAGCATTTTGCTACACCCGCAATAACATCTGCTCAACATGTGATGTGACCAATAAAATGTGATTTTGATTTGAAATAAACGTCCTATTTATCAAAGGTGCTTTTGGCTGGGGTCAAAATGACTCCAAAGGATTTGAATTTGTTAAAAGTCCATATTGATACAGAAACACTAAACCATGATTTAGATGTATTAACAACCAGTTGATTGACAAAGTCATGAAAAGTGGAAGAATTGAATAAAATACATTTTGGCTATGATAAAAGATATGCCTCTGGGGTCAAAATGATCCATGTCAGAAGTATGGTTCCATGCAAATATGTAGTGGGTGTAAAGTTGGTTTTAAATTCTAACTCATTAAAAACGAATCAATCAACACATGCTTCTCTTTGAACGACTTAATATAATATTAAACTTTCCTGAAATAAATGAAAAATAAACGTTTGGTTCCTCAACTGCGTTGCCCCCTCCAGTCAGCAGATGGCGATGTGCGTCTTTTAGGTTCAGGCGATGCTGCCAGTGTGACGTATAATCTAGTGGACGGGACGCTCCTTCAACAACAACAGCTAGTCAGACACCTCGGTAGCTTTCTAGCAAACATAGCTACAACATTCACGCTCTTTACACTGTTTTGGTGTATATTAGTCGCTGTGTATTAAACACACTTCTGTCGTATGTACTTGTTGACCCATTTAATTATATATTTACGTTGTTTGTAAGCTAGCTGGTTTGCTAAGTTAGCTTAGAACTAGGCTAGTCGCTAATGCTAACTAGCTAACATCCCCGACCATGAGTTCACTAAGCTACTCTCCTGCTAAAGAAGAGGTCTGCTGGACGGAGAAAGAAGCTCTAGTGAAAGAGGAGGAGGAAGAGGAGGCTGTTACAATGCAAAAACAAGTAGAGGATGAGGCTGTTAGCGTGAAAGAAGAAGAGAAAGACGTTTCAGTGAAAGAAGAGGAAGACGCGTTCAGAGTGAAAGAGGAGGAGGATGTTACTGTAAAAGAAGAGGAGGAAGAGAAAGAGGAGGATGCAGTTTATGGAGTGAAAGAGGAAGAGGGGGAGATGACTGTCACATTGGAGGAAGAAGAGGATGTTGGAGATCTGTTTAACACCAGTAAGTACCGTCTCTGCAGTCGTTGAACCAATATGCAGTAAAGGGGTTCTACACTTTAATGTTGTTCTGTAGGAATGGCTGAAGCTACACTGTAACGTGTAGAACATCAAGAGTGGACCATCAACAAAACGTTAACAATTGATCAAATGCATCCAATGACAATGCCTGAAATACTGTAGTCCTCAATATCTCCTATTAGATTAGCCCAAGATGTTCTCTTAAAGGGGCAATCAGCAGTTGTTACATCCATTTTGGGACTTATACATTAATGATATGTACCCATCTGTTTCTTGAAGAAATCACTTATAAATGCCTCATGAGCTTAGTTCAACTGTCGTACCCCATCAGAACCCAAAATATAAGCATTTTTTTACTCCAATGTTTGTCAGGAAATATTAACAAACACTGTATATCCTCAAAACATGGTTAAAACTATAATGTTGATATCATGGATGGTTACATTTCTCCAGCCCCATCCCTCAGCTTTTTACCGAAACGGGCAGGGAGTACGCTTTGATATTGTTTCTACTGCTGATTGCTGCCCCCGTTACTCCTCAAGGTCCAAGGACTGTATGTTATTTTCAGAGGTAGACTCGCTCTGGCAGTCAAAATAATCAAATATTCCATCATCAAATCAAATGTATTTATATAGCCCTTCTTACATCAGCTGAGTGGCAAGTTATCTGACCATTTCTACCAATCTGTGTGCCAGTTGTGATTTTCATATGTACATTTTACTGGAACAGTTTCATTTCATTTATAATAGTATCTCAAAATCATTGCCTGTGATTAATCTACATTCTATCTAAATGAAAATTATACAAATCTAAAAGTAACTTTTATTGCCATCTATGTAAAAAAAAACGCAAGTAAAACTAAATGCATGCTATTCAACCGATCGCTGCCTGCACCTGCCCGCCCGTCCAGCATCAATACTCTGGACGGCTCTGACTTAGAATACGTGAACAACTACAAATACCTGGGTGTCTGGTTAGACTGTAAACTCTCCTTCCAGACTGACTATAAGCATATCCAATCCAAAGTTAAATCTAGAATCGGCGTCCTATATCGCAACAAAGCATCCTTCACTCACGCTGCCAAACACACCCTCGTAAAACTGACCATCCTACCGATCCTCGACTTCGGCGATGTCATCTATAAAATAGCCTCCAACACTCTACTCAACAAACTGGATGCAGTCTATCACAGTGCCATCCGTTTTGTCACCAAAGCCCCATATACTACCCACCACTGCGACCTGTACGCTCTCGTTGGCTGGCCTTCGCTTAATACTCGTTGCCAAACCCACTGGCTACAGGTTATCTACAAGTCTCTGCTAGGTAAAGCCCCGCCTTATCTCAGCTCACTGGTCACCATAGCAGCACCCACTCGTAGCATGCGCTCCAGCAGGTATATCTCACTGGTCACCCCCAAAGCCAATTCCTCCTTTGGTCGTCTTTCCTTACAGTTCTCTGCTGCCAATGACTTGAACGAACTGCAAAAATCTCTGAAGCTGTAGACTCATATCTCCCTCACTAGCTTTAAGCACCAGCTGTCAGAGCAGCTCACAGATCACTGCACCTGTACATAGCCCATCTGTAAACAGCCCATCTATCTACCTACCTCATCACCATACTGTGTTTATTTATTTATCTTGCTCCTTTGCACCCCAGTATCTCTACTTGCACATTAATCTTCTGCACATCTACCATTCCAGTGTTTAATTGCTATATTGTAATTACTTCGCCACCATGGCCTATTTATTGTCTTAACTTACCTCATTTGCCCTCACTGTATATAGACTTTTTGTTTTCTTTTGTTCTACTGTATTATTGACTGTATGTTTTGTTTATTCCATGTGTAACTCTGTGTTGTTGTATGGGTCGAATTGCTATGCTTTATCTTGGCCAGGTCGCAGTTGCAAATGAGAACTTGTTCTCAACTAGCCTACCTGGTTAAATAAAGGTGAAATAAAAAAATAAAAAAAATAAATGATGGGTCCTACAGTAGGTCTATGTTATTGTTAGGTGAAGTTATGGGTCCTACAGTAGGTCTATGTTATTGTTAGGTGAAGTTATGGGTCCTACAGTAGGTCTATGTTATTGTTAGGTGAAGTTTATGGGTCCTACAGTAGGTCTATGTTATTGTTAGGTGAAGTTATGGGTCCTACAGTAGGTCTATGTTATTGTTAGGTGAAGTTTATGGGTCCTACAGTAGGTCTATGTTGTTGTTAGGTGAAGTTATGGGTCCTACAGTAGGTCTATGTTATTGTTAGGTGAAAGTTATGGGTCCTACAGTAGGTCTATGTTGTTATTAGGTGAAGTTATGGGTCCTACAGTAGGTCTATGTTATTGTTAGGTGAAGTTATGGGTCCTACGGTAGGTCTATGTTATTGTTAGGTGATGTTATGGGTCCTACAGTAGGTC